>NW_004955417.1:14573623-14619214 GCF_000276665.1 Chinchilla lanigera | reverse complement strand
TTTTTTTTGGTTTTTCTCTGGTACCGGGAACCGAACTCACGACCTTGCGCTTGCCAGGCAGGCACTTTGCCGCTGAGCTAAATCCCCAGCCCCCACAAATTGTTTATGTATTCACCAACTGGTATATATTTTAACTGTTTTGGGTTTAACTGTTTAACTGTTTCTGGTTTCTGACCACTGAAATGGAATATCAGTTTTAAATTCTTTTGGATATATACTCATTAGAAAGTTGTTAAATTATATGGTAATTCTATGTTTCATTTTTTGAGAAACTGCTATTCCAAAGTGTGGATGCCATCATTTCACATGCACACCAGTCCTCCCATCTGCTATTTCTATTAAGATTCTACTAGTGTCATATCATTGTTCTGGTCAACATTACCAATTTTTAAAAAAAGATTACTAATTTCTATACTGCTAAATCCAAAGATTCATTCCCATAAACGACATCCTCCCTCCCCTTTAAAACATTTATGACACTTAGCTTCCAGACAAGCACTTTCTTGGTCTTCTGAATATATTACTAATCACTTATTCTCCATTTTCTTGCCGGTTCCTTCTCTTTCCAACCTTTAAACACCACCATGGCCCAGATATGCACCTTAGAACCTCCCTTTTTTCTATCTACACAATTCCAGTCTTAATGACTGTCAAATTTCTAACATCAAATTTCTAGTCTGAACTCCAAATTCATATATCCAGGGCCCAATGGATATACAATGGGAATCTTATTCACTATCAAGCTCCTGATCTTCATCCCAAATGTACTTGTTTTAGCCTTCATCTCAAAAACCCACAACTCAATCCTTCCAATTGCTCAAAAGCCAATCCTGGATCTCCTTTATTTCATTATTTCACAAAACCTATCAGAAAATCTTATATACTTGCCCTTCAAAATATATTCAAACACTAATCACTTATTATCTAGACTTGCCTCCATCCTAGACTAGGCCATTATCTCTTCCTTGAAAATTACAATCCTATCTGATTTTCTTACTTCTGCTTTTGCTCTCCTATAACTTAGCTCAACACAACAATCAGAGTGATTCAGTTTAAAAGATAATTTCCATCATCACAGAAGTCTTCTAATTAAGACGAAGTCTTCAAAACTTGTTATCTCATGCAAAAGAAATAGTCCACGCTGGATGTGCTAGCACAGGCCTGTGATCTGAGCTCTGAGAGGCTTCAGCAACATTCCAAATTCAAGCCCGGCCTGGCCAACTTGGTGAAACCCTGTCTCAAAATTTAAAAAAAATCTTAAAAGGGCTGGAAACATAGTTTGGTGCAAAGACTTGGGCTGATCCCCAGTAACAAGAAGAAACAGAGGAAGAGATAGGAAGGGAAGGAAAGAGAAGGAGAAGAAAGGAAAAAGGAAAGAACTAGTCCCAAAAATGACTTGCACAATTTTATAATTTCTTACACTGTCCCAAACCAATTATCTTACCCTGTCGCAAATCCCAGTTACCTCTCTGATCTGATATCATGCCACTTTTACATTAGCCTATTTTGTTACAACCCAGCTGACCTCTTTGCTGCTCCTTGAAGTTTTGAATGTTCATATTTGCTACTCCTGAAACATTCATTCCTTCAGTTATCTACAAGGATTCCCCTTTCACAAGTTTCTGCATATACCCTCCACAGTAATATATCTCCTTCACAGAAGACATTCACTGATAATTTTATTATAAAAATTGCACAATCTCTACCATTTAGTAAAACGCTATTATCCCGCTGCCTTGGTTTTTTTTTTGATATAACTCTTATATCCATGGACATTTTATACATCTTATCTATTTGTTTATAATAACAATTCAAATTCAAAGAGGCGGAGATTTATATGTTTACTATCATTTCTCTACAGACAAAAATAGTACGTGGAATACATCTGGCATTCATAAATATTTATTGCATGAATTAAAAAACTGTTTAGAATGCCATGCATGTACGACAACACCACTATAAAAAGCCAGGGAACAAAGAATCCAGAACTCATGCTGGGTTATATCTCAGTGGAACAGAAGTCAAAACATCACCAAAGAAGAATGATTAATGGGTGCCAAAAATACTAGTAACCTTGTAGTACCTGAAATAAAAGGGGTTCACCTTACTACTTTTTAACAAATACACTTTGAATATATATTTTACATACATTTTCATAGTAGAAGCAGTCAAAATATGTTAAATACTGTTGAAAACAGAGTTAGAGGAGAACCTAGGTAAGAAACTAGACTGTTTTAAAGAATAAGAGATGAAAAAACAAACTGTACATAAACAGTTCTTTAAAGAAACTTCATTATGAAATGCTAGTGAGGGGTTGTGGAGGAAAAAGACTGCATAACACAATCCAGCTAAACCACTTCTGGTATATAACCAAAGGAACTGAAATCATTATAGCAAAGAAATACCTGTATGTCCCTGTTTATTTGTGGATTTTTTGGTTTTTTTGTACCAGGAATTGAACTCAGTACCCTGCACTTGCTAGGCAGGTGCTTGTGCCACTGAGCTATATCCCCTGCTGTCTCTGTTTATTGCTGTTCAATTCACAACAGCTCAGATGGATCAGCCTAGGTACCCATCAATAGATGAATGAATAGAGTAAACATGGTATATATGTATGATGGAGAAATATTCAGCCATAAAGAATGAAATATTGTCATTTGCAGCAAAATGGACAGAACTGGAGAACACTATATTAAGTGAAATAAGCTACCCACAGAAAGACAAGCACTATGTGTTCATTTCCATATATGAAAACTCAAAACGTTGATCTGAGAGAACAGTGATTATTAGAGATGGAGGGGGGAGGTTCCTCAGTGCACACTGTATCCATGTATGGAAATATCACCTTGAACTTTATTAATACGTATAATTAATATGTGTACCTAAATAAGTTTGTTATTAAGGAGATCACAGAAATTAAAGAGTAAACTGCAGGAATACATGAATTGAAGGGAAAGTATTGAAATGTTCATTTTTAATGGAAATATTAAGGCACACTTACATGCCAGGAATTCAGTAGGAGAGAAAAAAACCTGTCCATAAAGCTGATGACAAAGAAAAGTGGAGATGGCCTACAGGAGATAGGAAGGAGTCGAAATTCAAAGAATTCAGTTGGAGATATAGTATAATTCTATGAAGAATTATTACTATTATCTATGAAGAATTATCCTATCTTGTATTTGCTGAACAGAAAACCACCTTTTAGTTAAGCTAGAATCTTACAATCAGAATTTAAGCTTTAAAGTTGACAAATATTAACAGCAAAAGAAAGAAAACCTACTTTAAAAGTCACAGTTGCCTTTGTGCAGTAAAATCCTACAGAAACAATAGGATCTTTCAAAGTTTGTGCTTTCTGTTGATGCATGGTTGATGCAGGATCATTTGCAAGGTAGTCTTCCTCATCATCATCATAACTCACAATCGCAGGCACAAATGACCACGCCCAGGACACCCATCCCTGTGGCTGTTCATCATCTTGCTGTGAATACAATTCTTGTCCTTTATATTGAGCAGGGAACTGCATATCTATTCTTGTTTCATCTTCAGCACCTATCAACCAACACAGTCATACTAATTTTAATTAAATTAAAAGGATTAAACTAAGAAAAGGATTATAAATACCTTACAAATGTTCTTCATGGCAATAAGGGAATTAATAAGATCAAAATATATACAGTGAAACAGCCCAAAAGAACACAATGTTGTACCTCTTAAATACATAATGATTTTGTCAACTGTACTCAATAAAAAAAGGAAAACAATGTTTCTCCTACAACCTTCCTCCTAAAAGTAACAGGTGTATAGCAAATCATATATAATGATTACTATCACTATTTGAAATTAATAATTCTTTCAGGGTTCTGTGTGTTATACTGCGTTAGTCTCTTTTCACCAGTTAGGGTTAACATTATATGGGATGTAGTTTATCAACTGCACATAATCTTAAACATTTTTAATAAATACAAAAGACTTTAATCATTTTAACACTTCACCAATTATTATTTTTAAAAATATCCAACAGGGGGCTGGGGATTTAGCTCAGCGGCACAGCACCTGCCTGGCAAGTGCAAGGTTGTGAGTTTGAGTCCCAGAACTGGGAAAAAAAAAAAAAAAATTAAAAAATTAAAAAATAAATAAAAATATCCAACAGTAAAACCTACATCTCAAAACTAAAGCTACTAGGGGCTGGGGTTATAGCTCAGCAGCACAGCACCTGCCTGGCAAGTGCAAGGTCCTGAGTTCAGTTCCTGGTACAAAAGAAAAACAACAGAAGAAAACCCTCTAAGTCAAAAATAAGGCTACTGAGCTGATGACTGACTTTTCTCAGAAATATAATACATACCAGAAAAGATCCAAGAAAAGTTTTTGACGCATTCAATTAAAAGAAAATGACAAACTCTTCTTAGCAAAATGTATCAACAAAACAATAATTATTTCAAGCAATGAAAGTAAATGTTACAAAAACACAATTTTTATATTCAATTAAGAAAAACAATAGTGTTGGTAACTCCTTATTAGTGGGTAAAATATACAAATACCTTGACTATTCTATAGATGAAAAATTACATGAAAGAAATGACTTTTCTTATGAATTGGCAGGCTAAAGATTTATTAGATCCCAACCACTCTTTTTTCCTTTTTTTTCCCCACTCATTATTCCTAATAAGATGTCAAGTTGGACATCAGCTAAAATTAGACATCACTTATAAAACAAAAAAATCAGGTCATCTCAACTCACCAAAAAAAAAAAAAGAAGAAAAAAACAAAAACAGGTTGAGTTCAAAGACCTGATCTCTGCACCTCTCTTGTGTATGCCTTTAAAACACAGAGAGTATCCACTTCTTAAGCTTGTGACACAGAAGGAAAAAACTCACTAAGAAAGGTCTGATAAACCAACCACTAACTTTTACTTGATATTAACTAGACTGAAAAACTAGAGGGACTTTGCTTAAAGGTCCTTTTAAAGTTTTAAAGTTCCAATTCTTTCCTCATTGCTTTATAAAAAGAATAATAACATAGAAAAAAATCTCCCTCATGTCTGGTCAGAATTTCCTAAGATCCTCCTTTTCTTTGGAATAGTGCATTTTAATTTGGGGCCCTTTGAGTTCCATGAACTTCAGTGGGAAAAGATATATATTTTACATGCCAGTATTTCAGTAGGAAGAAAAAAATTGAACATATATATATGAGTTCAATGAACTCCAACCACAACTAACATGAAGAAATGACACAAAGGAATATTGTAATCAAGTTACTCAAAACTCTCTGTTAAGATGTTCACAAGCTTTATAAAAACCTTCAAGGAACAGTATAATCAAGTAACTTAAAACTTTCTCAAAAAATAAAAAAATAAAACAGCCTGAGGAGGTAGCTCAGTGCCAGGTACAACTCTTGAAGACACAGATATAGGCAAAGGCTTTATGAACAAAACAGCCATCACATAGGAAATATTGCAAAGAATCAAAAACTGGGGTCTTATCTTATTAAAAAGCTTTTGCACAGCAAAAGAAACTACCAACAGAGTCAAAAGACAACACACAGAGTGGGAAAAAATTTTTCCCAGCTCTTCCTAGGGCAAATGACAAATATTTAGAATATATAAAGATCTGAAAAAAGTTAGGACCCTCCCCCAACCAATGTAAAGATGCAATCCAAAAACAGGCATCTGAAATGAATAGACACTTCTCTGATGAAGTCAAATGGCAAATAAATATATGAAAAAAGGTTCACCATCACTGGTCATTCAAGAGATGCAAATTAAAACAATGCTGAGATTCCATCTCACCCCAGAAAGAATGGCTATTAGCAAGAAATCAACCAATAACAAATGCTGACAGGGCTGTGGGGAAACAGCAAACCTGGTGCAACTACTGTGGAAATCAGTATGGAGATTCCTCAAAAAATTGACACTACTGGTTCCATCTGACCTAGCAATCCTCCTTCTTGGTATCTTCCTGAAAGAATTAAAAGCATCATACTACAGTGATATATGCACAGTCATAGTTTATAATAGTCAATCAAATCTTGGAAACAGCCCAAATGCCCATCAACACATGAATGGATAGAGAAGATGTCATTTTTAATTCACTGGAGTATTACTCTGCCATAAATAATGCTAAACTCAGACGTTTCTAGGTAAATGGATGCACCTTGAGACCATACTCTTAAGTGAAATAAATTGAACGCATATGTTTACAGGCTAGGGATATAGCTCAGTGGTACAGCGCCTACCTGGCAAGTGCAAGGTCGTGAGTTTGATTCCTGGTACCAAGAAAAAAAAAGTCTAAAACACATATGTTTTAATATTGTATTGTTTCTCTGGTGTGAGAAACCAGAAGGTTAAATAAGGACCAAATATTGGAATAATAAATACTGGAAATAAATAATAAATACTGGCAAACAAGAAGAAAATGTTCAAATGGGAAGAGGAACTAGAGGGGTAAGGAGAAAAGAAAATAAAGACAGAATACAAGGGAAAAAATGGAAACAAAACTTCTATAAATAGGAAGGGGAGGAGAGGTTAAAGGGAAGGAAGATTGCAGGAAAAAGACAACCAAAATACAATTGTCTCATCACTGTGTGACTCAATTTCGAGTATCACTTAAGTTTCCAAGTGATGAAAACACTTTGCAAGAATAATAGCTCTAAATGAAGTTTTTGTTATACTTACCTGTAATGTTTCCTAACATATCTTTATTGTGACAGGTAGGATCCTCTGTTTCACCATCTTTAAAACTGCCTATTTCTCCATAGTAAAGAGCAATTCCAAGCTGCATTATTCGGATAAACATAGGCAGTTGTTGATCTGTGATAGAAAGTTTCAAACTTTCCACTAAGGTATGAATCTGTATTTTGAAAAAACAAAAACATTCACAAAAGTATGTTTAAACGGAATACTGTACTTTTTAAGATAAGTTGTAAGTCCTAAAAAAAATACCATTTAGAAACATATTGGGAAGTAGTAAATGCTCTAATAGGAAAGGGAACAAGAAAAGGTGGAAGAGAAGGAATGAAAAAGGAAAAAAAGAGAATAGTTTAAAAATGGAAACTAAACTTTTATAAATAAGGGAGAAGGTTTGAAGAAAGAGAAGGGGAATACAAAGAAAGAACTATCAAGATATATTACATATAGGTACAAATTCAGTATGATAAACATGATCATTACATATATAAAAAGTGTACTAATAAAATTATTTTTAAAAAAATTATTTCTTTAGAAATACCATTTAAAAAATGCTAGTGTCCCAAACACTTCTAATAAGCAACCAAAATATAATTCAAGTCTTAGGAATCGAACAGATTTTGCTATAATGATCAATAACTTTAGATAGCAACTGAATTAAGCCAGTGATGTAGATACCAATAAAAGTAATTAGAAGATATATTCCCATTAGAAATTTCAATAGAATAATCAAAATATATGCTCACATTAGATTTCCAGAACTATCCCAAAAGAAAAATTATATAAACATCTAAAGCTCATCACAGTACTTCTC
This sequence comes from Chinchilla lanigera, assembly GCF_000276665.1. NCBI lineage: Eukaryota > Metazoa > Chordata > Mammalia > Rodentia > Chinchillidae > Chinchilla > Chinchilla lanigera. Next base: position 14,611,718 of record NW_004955417.1, on the reverse strand, counting down.
CCCCCAAAAAGAAAATTTCTGTCAAATCCAAGAATAAAAGTTTGTAATTTTTGTAAAACTTTAGTCACTCTTTCCTGTTTTATTAGGCTGAAAGAATATATATGTATACCAAAACTAAATGTTAAAAATGGGTAAAAGATTAACATGATAACAAGGACATAATAAAATGTTATTTTTTTTGTTTTGTTTTGTGTTTTTTTTTCCAGTACTAGGAATCAAACTCGTAACCTCGCACTTGCCAGGCAGGCGCTATGCCGCTGAGCTAAATCCCCAGCCCCATAAAATGTTACTGTTAAATACAGAAAATCAAGTAAAATACAGATTTGAGAAAGTTTTTCAAATTTTCAAAATTGAAACGACATGAAATTCATTAAGTTGAATCAATTATAAGAAATATATTAATTACTACCAAATAGAATATACAGCATTCAAAGTTCTCCTTAAAAAGTGACATCAATAAAATATAAACACAGCTTCAGTGTAATGGTTTCCTGCTGTTACATAAACGTGGAAGAAAACCAATTACGCCATAAAGGCAAGTCTCTTAGAGGATTTATTTTGACTAACTGGTATTTGAATGTCTATGAAACATGAAAAAGAGGTAATGGTGGTCATATTTTTAGGGTGTAAGGCACAAAAAAAAGTTCTATTAACAAGAGCACAAAGATGGGCACTGCAAGTAGAGGATAAAACACTATTACTTCAAGTATCAATGCAGGTTTCTTAAAACTGACCTAAAAATCACACACTGAACAAACCATGGAGAGGTAAGAAAAATGGGAGAGGCAGAGGACTATTCTCTTGAGATTTCTGTCACATCCTTTTAAATAATGTAAAGCACCAGTGTAAACAAAGAATCTATCCTTTATAACAAAAAGTGTTTTAAAAATCAGTCAGAAAAAAATTAACCCTCAACAGAAAAATGGATAAAGAAACTGAGTGGATAATTTTTAAAAAAATCAAATGGTCAGCATATCTTCAAAAATCTAACTCCCTAATAAACAAATTTCAGTTATATTGTATGTTATTCTTTGCTCAATCTACTGTGAGTATAAGTACACTTTTGTGTGTGTGGTACTAGAGATCAAAATCATACTACTTTTTAATAAGCTCTCTTCTTGAAGAACAAAACACTAATAAACAACTAGACAAACTTTAAGAAATTACAGCTACAGAAAAGGTTGCCCCAAATATCTCTACTATAACACAAAGAATTATAAATACAAAATATGGTATTAAAAACTAATGGCATGAGATTAATTTCTTAAATCTTTAATTATTATCATGCAGAAGAGCTAACAGACACAATAGACATATGTAACTTAACTACTAGAAAAAAGAGACACGTACTTTAATAACGGATGGCATCTTGGAATTTAGATTATCATACGTAAAATGCAGACGAGTTCTGAAGGAACATTTGTATAATAAAGGATCTTGATAAAATTCTATTTTACCACTGGCATTTCGTTTATCAAGACAAACTGTACAGTCAGAAAAATTGATAACTTTTCTCAGCACCAGATCAGTTGCTAAAAAGAAAACAAAAAACATTTTAAGTAAAAGCCAAATTTAAAGGAATAAAGGAAACAATTATTATTACATATAATAATAAAAGCAACAATAGCAGCAAACTACATTCATAGATGTAGATTTATATCATAGATTAATAGATTTAATACATGTCAGACCCTCTACAAAGAACTTCTCATGTTTTAAACCATTTAAATCTTCCAAATCTCTTACTTTAAATAAACACAATTGTCCCTATTTTATGTATGAAAATTCACAGGCCTAAGTAGATTGCCCTAATTTAAATAACAACTACAAATTTTTTTTTGTACCGGGAATCGAACTCAGGACCTTGCACTTGCCAGGCAGGTGCTTGTGCCGCTGAGCTATATCCCCAGCCCACAACTACAAACTGATGTGAAGTTCTATAGTTCTTTTCTATAATAAGGTAACAAAATTTTTGAGAATCCATATTAAATATAACATTTAATATTCGTTTTCTAAGAAATCATCACTGCTACTCGAAACCTACACTGTCCACTACGGTAACCACCATCCATAACTGCCTATTTAAATTTATATTTAAATTAACTAAAAATAAATAAATATAAAAATCTAGGTCTTTGGTTACATTAGCCACATTTCAAGTGCTCAACAGCCATATGTGGCTAATGGTTTCAATACTGGTTAGTGAAGATGTAAAACATTTCCAACATTACAAAAATGCTCTAGTGTACAGCACTGGCATCAAAATAAATAACGAAATTATAGTAATATTCTAAAGTTTGTTTTCAAAGAAATAAAAATTAAAAAGCTGGTGGTCTAGAAAAAGAAACCTTTACCATATGAACAATTTCATTTCTACCTAATAAGAAATTGCCAGGTAAATACCAGGCCAGGGATTTCAAGTGAGCACCTATCCACATGCTATGACCAAGAGAATCTTCAACTCAATGAAATACACTTTAGTCTACTCTGACAAAACTATTTTTTTACTATACCCTAGCAAATTCTACTTAATTCAACCTCTGCATTTTATTTGAAGTTTTTGAAAAGCAAAAATTTAAGGAATATATGTATGTATCAAAATACTAAAAGCTTTCCTACTAGATAAATTTCAAATTTGTTGAAATATGTAAATTTATATTTTAATTTTGTGTTATATGAGTATATGCCTTAATTATGAGTATTACATACATGTACAAATATTAAAACATTATAATGAGTAGGCTAAAAGTAAAACAAACCTTTCAAAATTCTCTTGTTGTTTCCTTCCCTCTATAATAACAAAATTAACATTTACTAAGCTACTCTTACTTACACAGACACTATGTTAAGTCTTTTATATCCCTTATCTTTTGTATCTTCTATATTCATTATTTCCCTTATTTATATCTCTCATATTTCCATGGCCCTACTAAGAAGATGTAGAAACTTAGGCACAGTAAGCGTAAATAATTTGTCTAATTCAAACTCTGGCCATCTAACTGCAGAGTATATGTTTTTATCCAGTATGTAAAGTAGTCATATTCCAAGGATATTTCAGAAATTATTATTTCAGCAGGAAAGGAAATTATTGAACTTTAAAAATATTTTCTTATAAATATTAAGTATATCACAAACTATGATTTTAAAACATATAAAACAAATTCTAGTTCTGCTACTTAAGGTAGATGATATGCTACAATTTAATTTGTAAGATGGGAATAATAATGATGTCTACCTAACAAGCACTCTGGAAAATAAGGTATTGTCTCGAAAATGTGAATATCTGTATATTCCCCCATCTATCAAACCTACTCTTAAGTATATACCCTAAAAAAACACTTATGTGCTGGGGATATAGCTCAGTGATACAATATTTGCCTAGTGTGTGCAAGGTCCCAGGTTCAATCCCATTTACCATCAAAAAAAAAAAGAGAAAGAAAACATTTATACACATGCATTGTAAGATATAAACAACAAAATTCCTAACAGCACTCTTTCTAACAGCAAAAACCTGGAAATAATTTAAATAACCATCACCAGAAAAAGAAAGTAAGTTCTGTCACATTGAAATAGTAATATCTCACTGGAAATGAATGATCTACAACTTTATGCAACAATATGACAAAATATACATGTACCAACTCCCCATGATGAATATACTACAAATATATAATAAAAATCTGAAAAATATGAAATATTTAAAACAGCACTGAAAGTAGAAAACCTCAAAACAATACATAAAATACTATTTTTACAAAGCTCAGAAATATATGTAACCCAGTATAATATTTATATATATATAAATGTGATAAAACTTTACAACAGTAAAATTCACATAAAATTATACTATTTAATACATTCGTATTATTGTGCAACCGTCACCATTTTAGAACTTTCCCTCCCTTCAAAAATAAAAAATCTGTACCTTTTATTTACACATCACTTCTCCAATCCTCTCTTTGTTCCCTCTCATCCCTAATCATCCACTAACTACTCTACTTGCTTTCTGTTTAGAATTGTCTATTCTGGACAATTCATGTAAGTAGAATATACAATATTTCGCTTTCTGCCTCTGGCTTCTTTCAGTCAGCATGCTTTCAAGGACCTTCTACATAGTAACACACAGCAGTACCTTATTCTTTTTCATTGCAGAAATTTTTTATGAAGTTAATAAAATGAAAGTCAGTGGTTAACTCTAGAAGGAAGCAAAGGAACCGACAGGAAAAAAATCATACTGGTTGTGGTTAACTGCTGTTAACATTCTAGTTATTCAGACAGGCAGTCCTCATTATTTTATCTCATATAAATATATGTTACATAAATTTCTTTGCAAGTATCAAATATTGCATTAAAAATTAATGAAAGGGAAATAATAATGTCTGCCTCAGACTGTTAAACAAAATGACATAAAAGTCATAATACCTGGGCTGGCAGTTAGCGAGCACTCAATAAGTGGAAGACACTATTTTACTGGCTTCAGGAACACCATCATAATGAGATTTCACATATTATCAATTTGCTTCTCACATATACACTGGGACTTTAACAGCAACAACAATTCACATTTTACAAATGACCCATCCAAAGATGTAATAGGGTAACTGAGGCAATATTCAAGTCAAAATTCTCAAATTTCATATCTAAGACTTTATTCATTGTAATAATTTCCCAAGCTAATATTTGCATTATTTATATATTAAAACTAAAAATGAAAAGGCATCACCTAAAATGTTGATTCATTCATTTAATTCTGCGTTATCCAGTTTGTTTTTTATTTTCCATAGCATATACTGCTGGCTTTTTGTCAAATTTTTCTTTCCACAGAGTATTAAAAGGATGTATTAATAATGTATCACAAACAATGTTTAAGCCTTTGCATATACTCTCACATATGCCTCACAACAAAGCTCCAAGATCTGAATCAATCTTCATTTTCAAAATATGAAGACTGAAGCTTGGGAAACACACAAAAATGAAACTGTATTCCTGTTCTGCTAGTTTCTAGTTGAATTCTTTAACTAGCCACGTTAAATAGTATTAAGACTCATTTTCACTTTGCTTTTACTCTTTAACTAGGACTTAACACAAATAAATGTATGAATAAATAAATGAGAAGTAAGGTTATCACAGATGGAAACAGGAGAAGTAGAAAAATCTATGTAAATAATAGTAACAACCCATTTTCTAGCACTGATTGATGACTTATACAAGTCTTTTCAGGGCATTAGCTGATTTAATAAAATAAAGCTATAAACAAGGTCCCACTTTATACCTGATTTACAATAAGAAAACTCAAGAAACAGGTAAATTTATCTAAGGTCATATACCTACCTACTAACGTCCTACAATTATATGCTAAACATTATACATGTGCATTTTTTTTCCCCAACAGAGGCATCAAACTTTCATTACAGTACCAAAAAGCCACACGGTCCCCCAAATTATTAAGAAATCAAGTCAACTATCTTATTTATGGAAAAATATAGCATTCTCTTGATATTTACTTACCAGAAATATCCATGAATGCACGATCCCATAATTCACCTACTGTATAGCATTCTGCAGAAGTGATGTTGACTGAAAGGACAATATCATCTTCAACATATTTTAGTATGAGATTATTTATAACAATGTTTACATTATTTACAACTCTTCTGATCAGACTCTGCACATATCCTATAAAGTAGAACAAAACAGTTCAATTAGCCACAAGTCTACCAATAATTATTCCTTAAAATGCTACTGAACTTTATGTGCAAGGTAGGCACTATGTAGCATACTGTGCAAAGAAGAAAGTAAAGCTTATTTCGGTTAAAAGACTTGCCAAAGTAACACAGTAAGTACTAAATACAGCCCCAAAATATTTTTACCCAAGAAATTCTATAATGAAGTACACATGTATTAAGAGAAACCACCAAGGCCATATTTTCCAATAACATAAGAGAGCACATATAACGATTATCCTATAATGAAAGTACTCTGGTTTTTGCCTATTTTATAAACACTTTTTAAATGCAGCAATGTTACTATATGCTGATTATACAACATATTAGATGAGCTTTTTAAGCTTCTTTTTTCAAACCAGCTATCATCATCATCTTCCTTTAGCCATAAAAATATCCACAGGTTATGCCTAATGGAAGAAAGATAGGAGAAATATCACCAAGCTAAAAAGTCAACTATACTCACTTACTAACATGTAATAATCAAACAGTAAATGAGAGAACATGAATGAAGAAGAAAAAAGACAAGAAGAGTTAAAGAAAGTCTGAAAGAGTACAGTGGAAACAACGAAAAAAAGAAACAATAAAAGCATAATGAAAGGAAAAAAAAATACAGAAATAGAAATGAGTTTTTAAAACTAAGTCAAAACAACAAAAGCAATCAGTAAACATTATCTCCACAGACTGCTTAGAATTTTCATAATTTTTCTTTTAATTTCATGCTATTATCATGGAAAAAATCATTTTTAAAATATGTCCCATAGGGCTGGGGATATAGCTGAGCGGCAGTGCGCCTGCCTGGCAAGCGTGAGGTCCTGTTCGATTTCCGGTACCAAACAAACATAAAGTCCCACAAAACTATATATTTGGAAGAATTATATAGTAATTCTTCTTACTGAAGAATTCAACAAAAAAGTAAAAACAATTACAAATAAGCAGTATTTTAAAAGAAAAAAAAAGATAAAACCTTTTTACTTTACTCCGATGCATTTCCACTACAAGAAATTATTTAAAAGATAACTAAATTTTAGATATTTCAAGAAATAAACCTGCACATAAATTCCTAAAATCAGAACTTCACTAATCAACTTTAATCATCTACTATCATTAACAGTATCTACACTAAAACCTGTTAGGAGAAACTTACGTAAATTTATCCAACCACAGTATCTGCACAAAACAATTCTTTCATTCATTCAAAATGGGTGGAAATAGGAAAGAAAAGCAATACACAAAGGACTTATATCAAGAACATATAAAGAAATGAAAACAATCAGAACCCCCAAAGTCAAAGGCCCAATGCAAAAATGGGCATCTTAGGTGAATACACAATTCTCAAAGGAAGAAACACAAACAGCAAATAAATATATGAAAAAATGTTCAACATCTCTGGTCATTTGAGAAATCTAAATTAAAACAATGCTGAGATTCCATCTCACTCCAGAAAGAATGGTTATTATCAACAAATCAACCAATAACAAATGCTGGACAGACTGTGGAAAAATAGAAACACTTATACATTGTTGGTAGGAGTGTAGACTGGTGCAATTACTGTGGAAATCTGTGTGGAGATTCCTCAGATTAGAGGTCCTGTTTGACCCAGCTATTCTCCTTCTGGCTATCTTCCCAGAAGAATTAAAAACATCATACCACAGTGATACAGGTGCACCTGCAAACTGTGTATAGCAGCATAGTTTATAATAGCTAAATCTTGGAAACAGCCCAAATTCTCAGGAACCCAGGAATGGATTAAAAAGATGTGGGATTTTTATACAATGGAGTACTATTCAGCCATAAAGAAGTATGAACGTCAGACGTTTTTAGATAAATGGATGCACCTTGAGACCATACTCTTAAGTGAAATAAATGAGACACACATGTGTAAACATCATTGCCTCCCTGGTGCAAGAAACTGAAAGAGTAAGAACCAAAACGTAAAATATATATAAGTGAAGTAGGAAGAAACTGTTCAAAAGGAAAGATGAATTAGGGAGGAGGAAGGAGGAAAGGAAGGGAAAAGAAAAAAAAAAATAAAAAAGGATAAAATGGAAGCAAAGCTTTGTAAATAGGGAAGGGAAAAGGGGGTGAAAAGAGGGGAAGGGATTCAGAAAAAAAGAATCAAAGTGTATCTTATACAGGTACAAATTCCCTACAATGAATATGATCTTTATGTATATCTAAATAATATCAATAAACTTAATTTTTTTTAAAAAAAAGGAATACACTACCATGTAAGTCTCAAGGCTTTCTCTTATATGGAAACTATCAGCAGCTTTTAGTGTACTACTTATCACATGCTAAAAAATTAACATGTAAGCTATTACATATTTAAACTAAAAATGACTCTTTAATGAGAACAGATTCAATAATTTTCATGAATCAAAGTTGCAAAAGAAATTTTACATTTCAAAATTTTCAGCTTCATATTACACACATCATTTCATGTTATTACTACTCAACACAAATGTTAAAAGCAATCAATAATAAATATTTCAAGAAAGTCAGTAACTATGACTAATATTGGTCTTCCTATTTCTGGAAAACCTGTCATCAATAGGGAATTCATAAAAACCACTTGAGAAGTCATGAGTTTTTATCATCTTCAAAACAAGATGAAAAAAAAACAAAGGAGAAAAAATGTAATGAAAAACAGAAACATGGATTTTCCTCAATTTTTAAATCATTCCCCTCAGTTTTCCATTATAAAACTGACCTACAAACTGAGTTGAACAATCAATTCATTAAAATAAAAATAACTACTTAAGACTATTTTTGTTTCCTTATTAAAAATACAATGGCAAACTAATAGGCACTTATCAATAGACTAAGTATCTATATAACCCTTCATAATAAGTTGACTGTAAACAAATTCTAAATTCTGTTAAATAGATCAAATAGCTCTCATTAGTCCCTAGGAGCATATCTGCTCAAATAATATCATAACAACCCAGATCTACTCCCACAAGCATCTGAAAATGAAAGGTCACCATAGGGATGAGAACCTAGAAGATGAGAAGACAGTACAATGGCTCTTAATGTATTACTAGTTAACCCTTTCCACAAAGTCTTACACACATCTTTCTCACCCATAAATTCCATTCCTCCAAATACAGAGATTTATGCCCATAGGACCATATAAAAACACTAAGAGTTTTCACTCACTTGATTCATGTTCTCCTCAGTTCAAAATACTTTTTATCCATTCCCCCCTCTTATTCAGGCCCAGCATAATTGTGCCCTCCCTTATATCCTCTTCCCCAGTGTTCCACACCCTATATATCAACACTAAGGAGAACTGTGTCTTGCTTTTCTTGGGCTTACGTTTCTTCTGTCACTGTTCATACAAATGCATAGTTATATTCCCTGTTAATCTATAAAGTCCTAAAAGGAAAAAAAAACTTATTTATTTCTCATATTCTTAACCATGTATGAAATACTTTTGGTTACAAAGAAACAACATATAAAACTGATTCATCTGACTTGGTCACTGGGAAGTTAAACTGTTCAAAATCAGAAAATCTATGATTGATGACTTGCCTATAGGATCTAAAAACATGTCAAGGTTTTACGTAAAACTTCCTTAGAGGTTACACAACACCCATCATGTAGACAACTTATAATCAAGTTAAAGAGGTAAGTTGGTTACAGTGTTGAAGTTGTTTCAAGGTTTAAGAACTTTTTTGAAAGTCTAAGAATAAGGAGTATGGTCAATGAAATATAAACTTAAATGCATTCATCAGATTTGATACCTGGTCTATAAAAAGGCAGTTACTGTAGAAGCTATAGAAAATAGCTCTGATTTGAGATATCCACTATCTCTACTATTTAAGACGGCCACAATTGTTGTAGACAAATAATTAAGAGGGAAAAATCAAGTGTTCAAAAGGAAGACACAAGGGGCTGGGGATTTAGCTCAGCGGCAAAAGCGCCTACCTGGCAAGCGCAAGGTTGTGAGTTCGGTTCCCGGTACCGGAGAAAAACCAAAAGGAAGACACAAAATTACAATTTTACAAAGATATCAGTACTTTTACAGAATCCAAAAGAATCAACTAAAAATCCACAGTATTGATCAGCTAACAAAATACAAAAGTTAGCTTTCCTATACAAAGTGGTGAAACAAAAATAAAATGATTAAAATGGTAATCTAATTAGCAAAAACAATATGACATTTTTCATCTATGAAAACTTCAAGGAAATATTTTTTAATAATAAAAAATCCTTCCCCACCAAAATTTCAGACAGAGTAATTCTGCTATACATACAAAAACTTTTAAATTATTCATAAATTTTGATTCTGCAAATTCATAAGAGTTTGCTCTAAGGAACTAGAGATACATGCAAAGATTTGCCTCACAGTACGTTAAAGATTTTACAAAACTGAAAATGACAACTTAAATATCAAACAAAAACAGATCGGTCAAAAAAACTGTAAATAGTTATACAATGTGATTCACATCACTGATTAAAATAACATTGTAAAAGGTATTGCCAGAAAACACATTAGTGGCAAAACAGTAAGCAGAAAATCCAGGTTATAAAGAAAGTATGTATATGTGTGCATGAGTGTGTATAGAAAAAGTCTCTAAAGAATACAGCAAAATGACAGATTCCAATTCTAGGCAGAGTAAAGTAAGCACTTCACCCGTCTCTCCCAGGGACTGTAGCCATAGAACCTGGACAGAACATATGGAGCAGCTGCTTCAGGACTCTGAAAATAATATGCAAGAGGGGGAAAACAGGAGCAAAAAATAGAGCTTACAAAGATGAAAAATAAAATGGTAGATATAAATAAATATTATATGGTAGATATAAATAAATGGTTTCAATAATTAGAGTCTAATTGAATTGGGGTCAGAGAGGATGGTTTAATGATATGTGATACTTTAAATTTGTCCAGACTTCCTTTTTGTCTAAGTCTTTGTCAACGCAAAATAGTCAATCCACGCATCAAAAGAATGTGTGCATCAAAAGCATGTACGCTGTACATGCTGGGTTCTGACTTTGATCCACAGCTCTAAAACAATCTGCCCTGAATAAACAATAGTTTGAAATGCATACTTATTAAAATGAAAAAAAGGCTCTTCAATTAACACTACTGCTGTAATAAATACAATATAAACATCAGATAGCTTGAAGGTCTTTATCACAAAAACTACTTTAAAGCAGAATCTACTTTAAAATGGACTGAAACATTAATAAGTACATGTGTGCAGTTATGTAAATAAAAGCCAAGTCATCAAGCTAGAGTTTCCTCTGGCCATTTCTTTGTTCTGAATATTGTAACATGCATACTACTATACAATTTCTCATTTACTGACCAATTCATTTAATGATCTAGTCAAGGAAACTGAATTGGTCATTAAACGGGGAATGTCTGTAATTTACCATTTATCCAACTAGAGTCTCAAATTATCCCTTTTTTCCTTTGGCAAAATTGGGTTTTGCTACTGTGACTCTCAATAACTGGCCAACAGATTCATTTACTTCTCACAGTAACTCCCTAACTATATATAACATAAAAAAGGATATGAGTCTTCTTGTTAGCTAAGGTAGAAAAGCACATGTTAATCCAAAAGCTACCTCAAGTAGTTCTAGTGGAATAAATTGTTTCATGTCTCAAAAAATAGGATGCTCTGTGTTATATGCCACTAAAAACAGGCTAATTACCATGATTCTATAGGTCTAAATTCTAATATAAGCTCTAAAGAGCCATCAAAAGTTTAGGAACTGTATTGAGTACATGCAGGTTAGAAAGCTTCTATCTGTGATAACAGACTTAAACTTTTTTAAAGCAAGTTACTTCTTAGAAAAAAACAAAATATGGAGCAAGAGTCAACAATCAGAGGGCTTTTTTTTTTTGGTACCAGGAATCAAACTCAGGACCTTGCATTTGCCAGGCAGGTGCTTGTGCCGCTGAGCTATGTCCCTGGCCCCTAAGAGTCACCAATTAAATCTAAAATTTACAGGAAGGAGGAAGAGGAATAGGAGCAACAGCAAGAAAAGACACCAGTGTTTCTATACCATGAAATGATACAGGAAATTTTAAAGAGATTTGTAGTCAATCTTAAAGAAATAATGTTTACACATTTAAGAATAAGCAACTGGTTTAATTTAATTTAAGGTTTAAAAAAATAATTTAAAGTTTAATTCCTCATTTATTTTTCCCAAGTAGTTAATTAGTATTAAAAAAGGAAAATTCTAGAACCATCACACTAAACAAACCAGGAAACACTCAGAAATAAAGTATCTTTTCCTAGTACCTTCTCCAGTTTATAGCAAGTAATCTACCCAAAATCCAGAGGAATAAACAAATTTATTGGTACAGCTCTGAAGAATTAAAAACTATCAGCACTAACACCACTATAGCACTAGCTAACAATGTTCATTTAAACTATAATTTAAGATATATACTTGAAGAAAGCAGGGCTAAGAAATGGTGTACTTAACGCTAGCCTCTGACAATAGATGGTGCCAAAAGACTGTCAAAAATTAACCACTTAAAAACAGCAAAAGGCTTACAACACTTTGGTACAGAAAACAAGTACGTAACAATGTCCACCATACTTCACCAAAAAAAAAAAAAATATATCAAGTGAAGTGACTGATAATGACTAACTGTAGAAGGGCAGCAGGGCACTTTGGCCACAGATTGACATGCAATGACCTTCTCTCCCTCTTCATTAAACACTTGTCAAGGAACAGTTTTTTAAGTACTACTGTCCCTGGTAAATAAACACATCAGGAAATAAAAATGAATAAGGTCTCTTCCACTTCTAAAATTCTATAATTTCATAGTGAATTTTATGGCTTCCACTATCTTTTTTATCAACATACACGGGGAAAAAAGAGACCATCTTTGCTGACAGAGGCTACAGGAAACTCAATTACTTGCTACAAAAAAAAGAATTAAAATCTGAATGAAAGCCGTTGGTGAGGGCTCTGGACCCAACACGTTTTGAAGTCATACAGCAAATGCAAATTTATATACTAGCTAAAAGTACACATTCTACAAAGGACTAAATAAGAATCAGTAACAACTGAAATCTGGGCACTATCATCCTCATTAGAAGTTACCTGGTGGTAAATCAGGATCGGTAGGAGCAGCCTGCTGAATTCTTCGGGGTTTTACTGATGATTTTGTATTCTCAGTAGTACTACGATTAGTAGAATTAGACCCACAGCTTTCATGATCGTCCTATTGATATTTCAAAGAGAGAAAAAGAAACACATCAATCACATTCAAGACCAAGAAAAAATGTTGTGCAATATATGCAGTTTATGAATACTAAGATTACACAGACTTCTAACTTTATTCTTTAGTCACACCTACACAGTGTAACCAAATTTTGTAACATCCATTTTCCAACAGCATTTTAAAAATAACCAGTAGCTTAAATTCTTGCTCTTATCTATGGCTTTTGCAAAAGACAAGACTGTTCATTGGAAGCTCTTAAAAACTTCCATCTCCAGCCCGGCGTGGTGGCACATGCTTGTAATCCCAGCACTCGGAAGGCTAAAGCAGGAGGATTATGAGTTCGAGGACAGTCTGGGCTGCAAAGTGAGCTCAAGGCCAGCCTGAACTGCAAAGCTAGACCCTGTCTCAAAAAGACAAAAAAAATTGCTATCTATATCTAAGCACAAAATGAAAGAGAAAAGATCTTTATATTCTGTGTGCTGTTCATATACTAAACTCCTTGCTATTTACAGTCCACATTATCTTCTTAGTCAACTTTAATGATTAATTTTAAATACAATTAGACTCTTCTGTATCCTACTTAACAATGGCTACTGAATTATTATTCATATTAGAAATAAGGCGTAAGTATTTTTATATAACATAAAACTTTATACATATCTTAAATATATCTCCTTATTTATAAAATGAACACACTTTTCCTGTTCTGACTCAATATTTATCTAATATCCTTATGTTCCAACTACTGAATTTATTTACTAATATAAATTAAGTATAATGCTTGTCTTCAAGGATTTCAGAATCTTATCAAACATATATAACAAATTCTATTACAGCAGTTAATTTTTTATTTTTAAGTAACAGCACAGAGTCATTCTGTTTGGAAAAACTAAATATGCTCAGTCAGGCCTTTAGCACTCAATGTAAGTACATTTTAGGTTATGACTGGAGGCTATATGGTGAGTGACAGGGAGACCTACAAGCGAAAGCAAAATGGTACAAATGTACGAAGCATGCCTATTCAAGAAATGATGGTTGGTCAAATAAGCACTGAGCATACAATGTTTAAAAAGGAAGGACAAGCCCAGAAAAAAGTATGGATGGATTCTATTAATGTGGCACTAAGTACGAAAGAGATATACTTAGTCCTCATTCTAGCTGAACTGTTTCAGAATTTGGTAATCCAATCTATAAGGAAATGTAGGAGTTCAAGAGAAAGGACAGGAGTGAAAATAGTAACTAACTCAAAGAAGAAATCATTTCTTATGGTCTTGAAGTGCATCCACTGTCCTACAAATGGTCCAAGTTTATCCTTCTCTATGTCAGAGTAGTATTCCATTATGTGTAAATACCATTTTCTTAATCCATTTGTCTGCTGATGGACACATGGGCAGCTTCCAAGCTTTAGTTATTATGTTTACCATTCTTTTTTTTGGGGGGGGGGGTAGATACTGGGAATCGAACTCAGAACCTTGCGCTTGCCAGGCAGGTACTTGTGCCACTGTCCCCACCCCTGATTTAGTTACTATGAATTCTGCTACTATAAACATGGGTATGCATGTATCACTGTGATGTTTTTAAACATTTTTTCCAAAGTTTTTAACTCTTTCCCAAATATAAATAAAGAGCAAAATGAAAGATAACAGGAAGTAGGGAGACAGAATTTTTCTCAAGTGGGAAGGGGATCAAGAGATAGAGGAGGGAAGGAGAAGGGGAGGGAAGGGGGATAAAAAAATAATTAAGACCTGTTATGTACAGGCACCAACTCCCCAGAAGGGATGTAATAATTATGTACTGCAATCATGTATTAATAATAAAAAATGAATGAGAAATTATCAATGGAACTGATAAGCACAAATTGTTCTTTCAAGAAGGCAGGCACTGGAAGAGAAAAAATCAAGTAGGGTAGCAAGATAATATAAAGATACCTGATAACTTCTTAGTCTCTTTTTTTAAAGAGAAAAGCACATTTTAAATTGAATGAAAGATGCAGAGTCAGACAGCAAAGATCCCAATATAAAAGGTAAGTGATGTTGTGCTATACATCAGTCCTATAATCATAACAACATATTTTATAAAACAATATGGTGATATATTAAGTGCTTCTATTTTATGTATTTGAAGAAAAGATTTCAAGAGCAAATAAAAAGAATAATCATTAAATTTACCAATATAGGGACTTAGAAGCAAATAAAAATTATGACAAAATCTCCTTTAGAAACAAGTCTTTTCTTTTGAGACAGGATCTCAGTATTTAATGCAGGCTGGCCTTGAATTCATGGCAATTCTCCTGCCTCAGCCTCCTGAGTGCTGACATTACAGGTGCATGCCATCACGCCTGGCCAGAAAAAAAGTGATTCTTATTCAATATCACACTAAGAGAAATATACAATAATAAAAAGTGAACTTTTTATAAGACAGCATGGATATTCAGATGCTAGTGATACTTTAGGGGTAAAACTGTTTGAAACTTCAGAGAAGCAAAAAGTACAATATTTGTTGTCCAAAAAACAAAGAAATTTTTCGCATGAACTTACGTTCCTTTAAAATTAATTTCAAGACTAACCATAGTGTTCAATTCTACAAAACTTCTTCACAATTCAATCTTTAATATAGTATGTTTCATTTTGAGGGATGTTATAGTCTTTAAATACTGAAAGACTACTACTGTGAATTAAAACTAAATCACCTATAGTTCAATTTAGATTCTTAAAAACGTCCAGTTATATAATTCTGCACAATGTTAACATTAAAAGCACACTATTAATTTTTGAAACATGTGGTTGCCACAAAAGCCCAGAAGTAAAACATGTTCACCAAAGAGATGTGAGAAAGTTCCAAGTGAACTGCCAAAACTAGCGTAATTATGAAAATATTTAACACTGAAACCATCTGAAATCACATACTGCATATAGATGACGCTGATGTCATAATAAACATTACAGCCAAAATGCACTAAAACTACTGCAGTCCAATAAATCTGGTATACATGAGATGACAAATATTTTAAGACTAAAGAAAGAACACATTATTTATATTTTTAAAAAGTTATCTGCAGCAAAAGGAGTAGACTAAATATGAATTTCCAAAGAGTTAAAAATACACAGTTAATAAAGCTCCCTGACAAAGTATGTTATTATTGTTCCAAAGGAAACTAAGTAACTTTATTTACTTAAACAAAATATCTAATACTGAAATTTTAGTATGCTTAAAAAATGAGCATTAATCATGGTACTCAAAGGAATACATATTATGAAACAAACATCAAATGTGTAAACACTTTTTTCTTAATTGTGGTTAGGAAATTGTGATTACATACATATTATAATAATAATCCTTTTGAAAATCTGTATTTGTTTTCATTTCAATTAATTTTAATTGTATCAATTACAAGTGGACTTCCATTCAAATCTTGCTCCAACCAAAGTGAGTAAAAATAAGGGAAAATAAGAATTATGAATAAAAATATTTACTGTTAAAACTGGAACTGCTTCCTTTAGTTTTGAGTTAATCGTGTGCTTTAACCAGTATGCATCACTTTTGTCCTATTCATTGAAATCCCCCAATTACTAATGAAAGAAACTGTTCTCAGAAATACTAGCTAAAGTATTTTTTTAGCCCAAACACATTGCAATTATAGCTTTCTAATTTAGGTTGCAATTTTTCCAAATTTCTTGGTAAGTATATTTCATAGTAAAAGAATGTTTTCTCCTGAGAACCACATAGCTATTTCTCAAAATACTGCCCTTTGTGCTTTAAGAAACAACCAAGAATGTCATTTCTTTACAAAAGTTCCAAATATAAGGAAAATGTGACAAACACCAAATGGGTCCATTACCTTCATACTGACAAATCACGGCTGAATGTTGCATTCCCCTTAGCTTTTAAAGGACTAGTCTAATAAAACTTGAAAACTATCAACTACCGGATTCACAAGGCTGTCAATGAGTTGAGGGCAAAACTTGAAACAAGTGACTAAATCATTCCGAGTCCTTATCTAAAAACAGAGAAAAACAATACAAGAAAAAGCGGAAGGTGAAACTGAGTGGTGTAAGAAGTAACGTGTTTTTGTTCTTGAGTCTTGTGGCCTCAAACCTGGCAAGCAGAAAAGGACAGAAAATAACTTAGCAGCTCTAGTCACCAGAAGACTCCTGAAACACTAAAAAAGACTTGGAAACAAACTGCTGTAAGGCTCTTAGGGACATCTACTTTATCCTGTTCAATAGGAAGTACTGTGGCAACTGTCAGATACAATGAAGAATCCCTATGAGTAACACTTCAAAGAGGTAGAAAACCAAATTAACCAATTCAAAGGTACACCTAGAGAACACAAGACAGAACCAGGGAAAATATATTTGCTAGCATTCATGCAAAAACACTAATCTCTGACTCACCTCTACACTCTGAGAAGTATATTAATAATTTAAGTAACTGATATAGTTTGAAGGTAATTCTCAAAAGTTCAGGCACTAAAAATTTAATCCCCAAATTCCTATGTTGATCGTATTTAAAGGTGGGGCCTTTGGAAGTTCATTAGGATTAGTGATGGTCATGAAGGTGAGACCCCCATGATGGCAGGAAAGACTTCACAAGAAGCATAAGAGAGACCTGAGCTGACATACTTGCTTTGTCTGGTGATGTGGTACTCTCCACCCCGCTATGATGCAGGAAGAAAGGCCTTAGTAGATATAAATCAAAGTGCATTATAAGCATGTATGGGGTGTGACTGAAAAACATAGCAAATGTTTAAATTTTAAAACCTTATTGCAGCAAAAGACCTACTGTCATTAAATCCTCTCAAAATACCCGCTACTTTGAACACACTTATTCCATCATTCTTCATTCTTGATACCTTTTTTTTTTCTTTTTCCTTTTTTTTTTAGTACCAGGAATCAACCTCAGTACCTCACACCTACCAGGCAGGAGCTATGCCACTAAGCTATACCCCCTGCCCTCTTGCCACTTTCTGAAGCAGTTATGGAAATTCTCTTTAGTGAATGTTTTTAGTTGTGCTGTTGTGGCTACTTTGATGTTCTGAATTGATGCAATATAACATTTACCTTTCATGGTCATTTTGATTTTGAGAAAGAGCCAGCAGTCACATGGTGCCAGATTCGGTGAATAAGGTGGATGAGGCCACACCACAGTGGATTTATGAGCCTGCCTTTCCATTGGATGGCAGTCATGAGCAACATTCACTGTGTTTTTTAACACATCTGGTAAAGACACACACTCAGAATAGAGGACCTCCAGAACTGCTTCAGAAAGTGGCAAGAAAGATGGGTTAAGTGTGTTCAAAGAGGAGTGTGTTGAGAGGGATTAACAGCAATGTATCTTTCACTATAATAAATTTTTTCATGTAAACATTCATCATGTATTTCGTTCACACCTTGTATGAAATACCATGATGAAATCCATTCTTTTGTACAATAAATTTAAAAAATAAAATTTTTAGAAAAAATAAAAAAGGTCCTCATCAAGTGGTGAGCAGATGCTAATGCCATGCTCTTGAACTTCCCAGTCTCCAGAAGGAGTCAAATAAATGTCTATTCTTTGTCAATTATCTGATCTCCTGTATTTTGCTACAGTAACAAAAAAGTGACTAAGATGATCATTTTTTTAAAAGTACCAAGCATATTTAAATAAAGGAAGAATGTGGAGAACCAATCTCTTCACATGTGGTCTTCAGCCCACTAAGGCCACTGCTTTCACCTTTGATTGAAAAGGCTGGGGATGAAACGTTGTAACAGGCAGGGACAGGTGAAAAGTGTGATTCTCCCTTACAGTCTTATACTTGATCATCTCCATAGGAGACTGACTAATCTGACTGACCAAAGCTGAACATTCATCAGGCCACATTTTAATAATGAAGATCTGAGGCAGGAAATCACTGCAAGTTCAAGACCAGCATGGGCTACAAAGTCAGCTCAAGGCCAGCCTGAACTGCTTAGCGAGACTCTGTCTCAAAAAGACAAAAAAAAAAAAAAAAAAAAAAGAAGAACACTGTATTCATCATAAATACTTCTATGTGGTAGGCCCTCTTTTCTGTCTCTGAGATCTATGCTGCTCAGTAATAGGACCAGAGCCATTTTCCCCAGATGACTCAACCATTAGCCATCTCTAGGCTCTGCTTTCTTTTTACACACATAGCTACCTAAAACAAGATTCTGCTCTAGCCACAGAACAGTCAAACCAGGCCAGTTAACAGCAATACCTACTTGGAAGAATTTATTCTTTATTGCTGCCTATGATATCCCTTTATGTTATATTGGTAGGTGTATTTCAGATTTCCACTTCCTTCTCTCCCTTTTCAAACCACTGAATTGAAATGGTTAGATCCACTCTTCAGTTTGGAAGGTGAAACAGGCAAAAATTCAGCAAACATGGATTTTAAAAGTATATTCATAGGCATTCTGAACTAAACCACATTGTATCACCTAATTTTTACTTGAATTTATGGGAGAGAATTGGATCCTTGAGCAAATTATTAAAACTGCACTTTCACTGTATATAATTCCCCTAAGCAAGTAATGACCCAACCAAAGAAAATATATATTAGGCACTTTCAGAAAAAATTGTAGTATAATAAATGGTTCTTTTATTTTTATCCCAGATTATTTTACCTATTTGAGAAGCAACACCTATACATTAAAAAGTTAAAAGCAATCTAAGTGCTAATCAGTAACTGTACATGTCACAAAGAAACATCAGTTTCCTTCATTTAGCCATGATATGTACCAGACAGCAAGTATTTCAAAAATAAGGAAACGGGTTTCTCTGAAAGAGAAAGGGAAAAATGAAGGAAAAAAAGACAAACAGAAAATATTTTGTATTTATGACACTTCAAACGTCGCAAAAATGTCACTTTTAGACAATTTAGACAAAGATCAGTGAAATACTCAGTTGTTAAAAAAAAATAAAAAAGAAGAGGCTAAGGTAACTAGTAGAGGGCCTTGAATATCACCCAAGATATTTAAGCTTTATTCTAACGATACTTAATGAGTGATGGAGTAACAAGATTAATTCAGGAAGAATTTTCAAAAACAAAGATAAGGCCAGGCATGGTGGCTCACACGTGTAATCCCAGCACTCAGGAGGCTGAGGCGGGAGGATCGTTGGAAGTTTGAGACAAGCCTGGGCTGCAAAGTCAGCTCAAGGCCAGCCTGAACTGCATAGTGAGACCCTGTCTCAAGAAGACAAAAAAAAAAAAAAAAAAAAAAACAGAAAGAAAGAAAGAAAAAAAGATACAATTTATTATAAGATCTCAGAAATTAAATGAGGGGGTAAAGTCATGATATTTTTAATGTTTCTACTTCAAAATCAGCAGGTCTAAAATAAAACATAACTCCAGAACTGCTTCAACTCCTTTTCCCAGTACACTTATTGCACATCCCCCAATCTTCTTGTCCTTCATGCTCTCATTCAGTCAATGACAGTATCATATTTTCAACCTCCTATGAAATTAAAAAATGATCTTACTTTCATCTCTGCTTTAACCTTGCAAAGTGCTGCTAATAATCCTTGAAAATTTCAAGGTAGAAAAACAAATGCTTGACTGTGAATTAAAAAGGACACTACTCTCTAAATTCCATACTATCCAGGAAATAAACAATAGAGTTATTTTAAAAGAAGTAATTTCTAAAGTAAAATGGTAGGTTCACTATTATATAGAGGGCATTTCCAGAGAAGGTGCACCATACTAATATGTATGTCCACATGGGAACTCTATATATACTAGTAGAGATCAGAGATAAGATAAATATTTGAAACTCGTCTAAATAAAAGTGGTATTTCAAACTTCTAGATTTCTAATAGAAAGAAAAGGATTATGATAACAGTCTATATAAATGGAAAAATGGAGAAAGGAGACCAAAAAAGCTAGCAAAAAAAAAAAAAAAAAACTTTAGCTAACCTCAAAGTAGTCAATCAGACTAAATATGACACATGGCTCACAATTCAAAAGCTGACAGAGGCAGGTAAGGATTAAAGAGGACTCAAAATGGCTACTCATGGAAGAAGACGGCTACCATGCTCAATATTTGAAACCAATAATGAAGCGAAGGCCAAGTTCTTAGAAACCAGTTGAAAAGGGATACTGCCAACTGCTGCCTAGAACTTAACACAAGCTTCATGGAAAAAATGTCACAGGGAAACAAACCTCAAAATAAAGAAGTGTGACAAGCAAGTCAATGACGTCACCCAGTACTGTATCAAGAATGCAGGATCCCTGAACTGCCAAGATAATAACTGGTGCTAGACTGGAGAGAACAGAAGTAACTATAAAGCTAGTAGTCAAGGAAAGATATCAATGACAAAAATAAAGCTTTAAAACTAGTAGGAAACCATAGAAAAATATCATCATTACCAGAAGACAACTGAAAATTTCCCAGGAAACAACTAAAAGTGTTAAAGATAAAAACTGAAAAAAATCCAACTTCATTAAAGTTAAAATAAGCTATCCTATACAATGAGTTAAAGAAAGTTAAAGGACAGGCCAAAGACTGGGATAAAAAACATCTGCAACACCCCTAACACAGGATAAAACTAGGTACCTTGAATAAAAGATGCCTGCAAAAAGAAAAAGGCAAAAATATAAAAATATTATAATTATATAGTATGTTATTTATATGGCAATACAGTACTTAATTATATAATTATATGGCATATAACCTACAATATAGCATTACCCTAAAAAAAGTAAACAAAGGCTCTGTGACAGCTAAGGGTGACTGTGTCAACTTGATTGGCTTGGGAACCACCCAAGGGATTAGTGGAACATACTTCATGGAGGCATGGCCTTGGATACTGTTTCTGGTCCCTCATCCCTTTCCTCTGGCACTGTTCCTCTACTCTGCTTCCCAGCTACCACGAAGCAGCTTTGCTTCACCAGACCCTATAGCCATGATATTTCTGCCTCGGAGCCAATTAACTATGACTGAATCCCCTTAAAACATGAGCCAAATTAAACCTCTCCTTTAAGTTATGTGTCGGGTACTACGTCCAGCAATGGAAAAGTGACAAATACAGGCTTTTAAAGGGCAATTACAGAAAAGGAAGATCATTTGTTATTACAAAAATCTGAGTTAAAACAATAATAAATGGTTAGCAAAATTAAAGTATTAAACTATCAAGTATTGAATTGGCTACAGAAAAAAAGAAACTGCTATCTCATGTTGTCTATGAGAATGTAAACTAAAGAATAACTTTGAAGTGACAAAACCAATGTACATCAACTTCAACTGAAAAATTCTACTTTAATACCCTAAAATCTATGCATAAGGTGACAAGAAAAGGAATATTTATAGAAGCTCACTATTCAACATTCATTCAATGATTTACTAAATAGCACTTAAAATGAATGGGGTAACATATCAACATGCATAAATCAACATAAACAGCCATGTTTTATCATGGACAAAAGCAAAACACTGAGTGAAAAAAGCATGCTGTAGAATACCAGGTATACAGTATTATTCCATCAAGTTAAAGTTTGAGAAGATGCAAAAAGTATTATATATATTTTACAACTATAAATATTTTTAAAGTATAAAAAAATGCAAAGAAATGATACACATCAATCTTAGAATACCAGTTACTTCTATGGAAGAAGGGGACAATGAGATTTTCACAGTGAACTTCAAGTAAATTAATAAACGCCTGTGACCAAAAAAAGCCTAGGTGAAGGTCCATTTGGCTACTACTGCTAGAGCTCATGAAGAAAAATGAAGAAAAAAAAAACTGAACCCTAAATTAGTATTTTATGAGTAAATAACAGAATGATAACTAAACACACTTGGAATGAAATTATCCAAGAAGAGTTAAAAAGATGACTAAAATAGTGAAAGCCAGAAAACTTCAACTTGTTTGGGGCAGATAACAGAAAAATAGTAAGTGAAACAAAAGAAAATGAGTCAAACAGAAGAATCAAAGGAACTAAAAAAGTGAAGTTTTCTGAAAGAAATCAAAAGCATTCAATGTCAAAGGTAACAAAAATTAAAAAATAAATGAGCCAAGCATGGTAGCACATGCCTGGAATTCCAATACTTTGGGAGGCCAAAGGCAGGAGGATTGCAAGTTCAAGCCTAGACTGGGTGACTTAGTAACTCGGCAAGAACCTGTCTCAAAATGTTAAAAGGGCTGGGAATGTAGTTCAGTGCAAAGACCCTGTATTCAGCCCCGATACTGAAAAAAAATTTTTTAAATGAATGAAATGTGTCCACTGGGTTTTGCATTCATGATGTTAACTAATGACCTGTGTCAAAGTGCTTACAATGGCATTATAGAGGCAGTCAGTGAAACAAAGTGTAAATGTTTTTTTGTGGCAGGAATCGAACTCAGGACCTGGCACTTGCCAGGTAGGGACCATGCCACTGACCTATATCCCTGGCCCAAGAAGTGTAAATATTAACATATGTTTCAAAAGGGTAGAAGGGCATACAGATTGTAAACAAATAAAACTGTCTCTACTTCAGATGAAGTTACTGTCTGTGTAGGAAATCCAAAAGGAATCTGCCAGAAAGCTACTAAAATTAATAAAATATGCAAAGTCACAGGACACAAAATCGATTCAAAAAGTCAAGTGCACTTCTGTAACCTAACAGTGAACTAGACACTAAAATTAAATACACAATATTTGTACATGTTCCAAAAAACAATAAGTGTAAATCTAATAAAACATATAAAGGATTATATGCTGAAAAAAAGATAAAATGCTAATGATAAAATCAGTAACAATCTAAATAATTGGAGAGGTGTACTATGTTCACAGATGGGAAAACCCAACATGGCAAAAATGTTAGTTCCCTTCAAAATCACCTATACATTTAAGGAAATCCCTATCAAAGTTTACTTTGGAAGATAAGAGCTGTATTTAGAATAAGCATAATAGGGCCAGGGAGATAGCTCAGTGGCACATACGCCTGCCTGACAAGTGCAAAGTCCTGAGTTCAACTGCCGGTACCAAAAAAAAAAAAAAAAAAAAAAAAAAAATATATATATATATATATATATATATATATATATAAAATAAGCATAATATTTTTGAAAAAGAAAAACAAACTTGAAGGAATCACTGTTTCAGATGCTAAGGCTTACTATATAGCTACAGTAACCAAGACTGTGTGATACTGATGAAGCAACAGCCATATTAATCAATGAAACAGAAGAGAGAACCCAAAAGCAACCCACATAAACACGCTCAATTAGTTGGACAAAAGTTCAAAAGCAATTCAATTGTGGAAGGACAACCTGTTCAGCAAATGGTTCTGGAGCAAATGGAAGGCCACAGCAATTTAAAAAAAAAAAAAAAAAAAAAGAACTTCAACCTAAACCTACCATCAGACACTAAAATTAACTCAAAATAGAAAATAGACTGATTTTTTTAATCACATTTTAACATATTCCCCAATATTACTGATAATATTTGTTCCATATGTCTACAGACCTGTAATTCTCAAGGCCCTTCACTTAAGCTATCATCTCACCGCAATTTTATTTAGAAAATAAGTTTTTTCAACATTTATACATCTATAAAGCTTCAGATAATATAATTATGGAGCTATTCGACTTTACTACTACATCCATAATCTTATCTTCATGCCATGGTATGCTAATCAAGACAATTTTGAAAATAACGTATTTTAATATGTGTTCCATCTGTGATGTTTTTACTCAAAATTTAATTCCAATCACTTCATAAACTTGAGTATTATTCTCCAGGGGCATCCACTGCTAAATAATTTGTCCAAATGTCAACTGCAATTTTCAAAAATCCTTTCTACACCAAAATTTTAAACATCTGTAAAAAGTACTTGTTTTCATAGTACTTTACATTCATGACACTTGACCTTTTGTTCTACACACTACAAAATTCAGGTCTCAAATACCATCCAAGCAGGAAATCTGATCATTCCTGCAGTAGCCATCTGCTTGGCCAATATCAAATATTAGTTCTAGGCTGCACTAAGTCATGTGTTACAAATCTTTTTCAGCAGCCTCTATAATTAGCTGTAATTTGTCTCTTTTAAAATGTGTTTCTTGAAACATCTGGCCTTGAAACTACCACCTTCCCACTGAAAAAATACTTAGTGTCTGGATTTTTTTTTTTAACGTGGAACACTACATGGGTGGTATAACCAAATCCAGACTTTTAAAAAATACATTAAATTCCAGGACAGATGATGATTAAATAGCCATTTAACAACTAGCAAATACAGATGTAAAGTAAAACTTTGTTGCAATATAACTACAAATTCTAAATCAATTTCTCAAATAATGAATGTTTGCAAAATATATTTTCATAGGAATATAATATTGGTCTGCTTACTTTCAGGAACCATACTATTTAAATTAAATTGGATAATGCAAGAATGGGATCAAAGGTCTCATAAATGGAAAAAAATGATCTGAGTCCAATGGGTTGCTACAACAAAGTATCTATTTGAAACAGGTAATAATTATAATACCTCATAAGTAACCCTAACTTAATACAGATTAAAGTTATACACCAAACTTGCCTTATGGTTCTTATGAAAACAGTCATTTTAAAAATACGTATCAATTGACTTAAAACTGAAAGGTAAATGTTAAGCGGTGCTAAATGACAAATGCACTACTTTTCTCCAAGATGAAAGTGAAAACATTCTTCACAAAATGCTGCTGTCCTGACCTATTTGCTTCTTAGATTAGAAAATTTGGGGCAGGTATGCCTCAAAATCAGTAATATACCTTTGCCCACCCACCAAAACAATCAAGAAATGTAAGATGACTCAGAGGAGAAATATCTGAAGTAATCAGTTTCTGATACCAAAAGTTCAAAATCAACAATGAAATGTGGTAAAGTAAATACATTTTTATCTCCCCCCCAAAAAAGCCTGAGAAATTTTCTAATTTAGAAACATCATGTACACAAGAAACCATACAAATCCATTCCAAAATTGCAAAATCTTACTGTAAAAATTAGCCTGAATCAGGCTTCATTTCTATTGTAGGTATAGGTAATAAGCAATCTATATGATGTCTATAAGACTATGAAGGCCTAAGCAAAATTTGTATGAAAACATCCTTTAAATGTTTACCCAAATTTAAAAACACTAGTCTGTAAATAATGTCATAACAGGCATGTAAAAAAGTATGTAAGATTTATGTGACAACCAATATTCCAAAAGTTAGAAATGTCAAGTGCCATACTTATCAATACTGAGTAAAATAAAGAAGCATTCAATAATTTCTTACCTGTATTGCATCTTTAAGTTTCAAAATGCATTCCATTGTATTGATAGTAATTACCACTGGTTCTGAACCCAGTTTTGTCCAGGGTACATGAATCCTCAATTCATGAATATGTCCACTTAAAAAAGTGAATGGTAATTTCAGCTCCTTAAAACATAAAACATTAAAGAAAACATAGTCAGTACTTAATATTTTTATTCTAACATTCCAATTGTTTCTTGAAAGAAAAATGAAATCCCAACACAAAACTTTTGGGTATCAAAAGTTGAATCAAGTAACAAACTACAGTTAGTGAGAAGCTACAACAGCTTCTTGTGCAAGTTGCACTTAATAAGTTTCCTCCTTTGCTGAACAGAAATTATATACAATGTCTGGTACATGATAAAGGCTCATAGGTGGTGGTGGTAGCATTCATAACAGCAGAGAGAAGTACCAAAATAGCTGCAATGGCATTTTTCTTAAATCTCTTAAAATATATCCTCGAAAGTTTTTTTAAAAACAGGTTGAAAGGGGAAGGGGAGGCTTAACTGAAGATTGGAGAATGACCTGACAAAATATTTACTTTTTTTGGTACTAGGAATCAAACTCAGGACCTTGTGCTTACTAGGCAAGTGCTTGTGCCACTGAGCTGTATTCCCAGCCTGACCTGACAAAATAAAAATGATCAATCTACAAAAACAATTTATGGGGGCTGGGGATTTAGCTCAGCGGCAAAAGCGCCTGCCTGGCAAGTGCAAGGTCATGAGTTCAGTTCCCGGTACCGGAGAAAAACCAAAAAAAAAAAAAAAAAAAAAAAAATTTATGTACCGTATTTCATTAAGGATTTGACCTGGATAATATTTGGTCATAAATTTAAAATGTTTTCTGGCTGCACTCCACTAGACAACAGGTTAGAAACAAAAATACAAACTTTACTACAATCATTTGCATTAATTTGTTTCACTTCCAGAACAAATTTTTGATACAGATCAACAAAGAAAAAAAGAAACTGAATTGCTGTGACACTTTTATAGTAGTTATGCAGGTATTTATAAAGAGCTAATGTAAATATTACACTTATATTCATTTTTTGAGCCCCCCTACTTGATATAGCAACGTAACTAAAATACAGGTAGTATGGTAAAGTGCTTGTATTCAGTAATTCCAGAGCCAGGAGATATGGGTTTTAATTCTATCTCTGCCACTGCCAATCACACTGGACAAACTGTTTCATGTATCTTTGCCTCCATTTCATTATCTGAAAAATTTGGGTAACACTATAGTATCATTTAAGAATTAAATCATTTTTTGAAGTGCTTAGAACTCTATCTTCCTAAAAAACAAAAAAGAACTCTATCTTCCTTATATAGAAATCATTATGAAAATGCTAAGTATTATTACAAAAGTGTGGGTCTGCCAGGCATGGTGGCACACACCTGTAATCCCAGCACTCGGAAGGCTGAGGCAGGAGGACTGTTGCAAGTTCAAGGCCAGCCTGAACTGCATAGCAAGACCCTGTCTCAAAAAACCAAAAACAAACCAAAAAAAAAAAATACAAAAAAACAAAAGTGTGGATCTAACTTATGTGGTCAACAAGAGGTTTTTTTTTTTTTTTTTCATTCAAACTACTAAAACCTACTATTATTATTCTTTGTTAATACGTAGATTATCACAGTATTTCAGTATTTCTCAATATTAAATTAAGTTGAAAGATGCAATAATTTATTCAACTGTTATTCAACCTGCACAAGATTACAGTGATCAGTCTGCAACAAGACAGTCTAACCATTTATGTACTAGTTACTGTCCTAGGCACTTTTACTACCATGCACTGAACTAAAATCAAAATGGATCAAAGATCTAAATATTAAAATAGAAACACTAAACCTGCTGGAAGAGAGAATAGGCAGAACCCTTGAAGACATAGATGTAGGCAAAGATTTCATGAACAAAACCCTGATTGCATGAGAAATAATACAAAAAAAGTCAATAACTGTGATCTTATCCTATTAAAAAGCTTTTCTACAGCAAAAGAAATCACCGAGTGAAAACACAACCCACAGAGAGAAAAAAATTTAGCCTATTAACCCTCACACAAATGATATAACTAGAACATACAAAGAATCGAAAAATATCAGACACCCCCCAAATTCAAAGACCCGGTCCAAAAATGAGCGTCTGAGATGAATCTGCACTTCTCAGATGAAGAAACACAAATATCAAATAAATATATGAAAAAATATTCAATATCATTGGTCATTTGAGAGATGGAAATTAAAACAACACTGAGATTCCATCCACTCCACAGAGAATAACCATCAACAAGAAATCAACCAATAACAAATGCTGGAGGGACTGTGGGAAAAGGAAACCCTTCTCCACTGTTCGTGGGAGTGTAGACTGGAGCAACCACTGTGGAAATCAGTGTGGGGATTCCTCAAAAAACTAGGATTAGAGATCCCATAATCCACCTATTCCTCTTCTAAATATCTTCCCGGAAGAATTTAAAATGTCATACCACAGCGATATATGTGAACCCATGTTTATAGCAGCACAACTTCTAATGGCTAAATCTTGGGAACAATCCAAATGCCCATCAACTGAGGAATAAATAAAAAACATGTGGTCTTTTTATACAACGCAGTACTTCTCAGCCATAAAGAAGGATAAACTAGGAGCTGAAGCATGGTGGTGCACGCCTGTAATCCCAGCACTTAAAGGAGGCTGAGACAAGAGGATCCTTGTGAGTTTGAGGCCAGCCTGGGCTACAAAGTGAGCTCAAAGCCAACCTGAACTGCATAGTGAAACCCTGTCTCAAAGAAAGAGCCCCCCCGCAAAAAAAAGAATCAACTAGAAACATATATAGGTAAATGGATGCAACCTGAAACCATACTCAAGTGAAATAAATCCAACCCACATGTGTAAACATTGTATTGTCTCCCTGGTGTGGGAAACTAAAAAAGTAAACAATATCCAAAATGTAGAATAGGTATTGTGAAATGGGAAGATACTGTTCAAAAGAAAAGAGGAACTAGGTAGGAGAAAGGAAAAAGGAAAAAGAATGACCAATTTAAAGAGGATATAAATAAACAACTGAATAAATTAAGCAAGATAATATATGACATAAAAGAATTTTTTATTAAAGAGATACAGATTCAAGAAGAAAAACATAAATCTCGGAAACAAAAACCCAAAGAAGTCAAATAAAAATTTTAGTTGAAATCCTCAATAGACTAGATTGAACAGAAAAAAAGCATCAGGCAGACAAACAAGGTTGATGATTATCATATTCAGACAATAAACAAGAAAAAAAAAAAAAGAAGAAAAATGCAAAGAGACTACAACACCTATGGAACACCATAAAACAACAAAATGAATTAGAGATCCTATTGGTACAGATGAATGATTAGACCTACAGATTAAAGGCATAGTAAACCTATGGTTAAAAAAACAGCAGAAAATTTTCCAAACTCGTGAAAGATACAGAAATCAAGGTATAGGGTGCATTTAGAATCCCAGAAAAACATAACCAGAAAAAAAAGCCTCTTCATGTCATAGTATAGTTAAACCACCAAAAGTACAAAATAAAGAATATTAAATATTGAAGAGAAAGGCACCAACTCATTTATAAAGGCAAACCTATCAGAATGAACCAGATCTCAGTAAAAACTTCAAAAACCAGAAGGGCATGTAATCATGTATTTCAAACACTGAAAGAAAATAACCACCAAACTTGCTTTTTATATTCAGCAAAGTTACTCAGAATCAAAGGAAAACTAAACACTTTCCAAGATAAGCATAAACTATAGGAACTTATGACCGCCAAACAGACATTATAAAAATACTTAAAGGAACCTTCACTTAGAAGAAGGAAGTAACAATCACAAAAGCACAGTAAACAATACATCTCTTCAGGGCTGAGGATTTAGCTCAGCGGCACAGCACCTGCCTGGCAAGCACAAGGTCGTGAGTTTGATTCCCGGTACCAGAAAAAAAAACAAAAATTTGGTCTTTTTGAGACAGGGTCTCGCTATGCAGTTCAGGCTGGCCTTGAACTCACTTTGTAGCCCAGGGTGGTCTCAAACTCTCAACGATCCTCCTGCCTCAGTCTCCTAAGTGCTGGGATTACAGTCGTGCACCACTACGCCCCGCTCAAGAATAAATCTCAAAAAAAAAAAAAAAAAAAAGGAAGAAATCTCACTAGAAGAGAATTAGGAATTAAATCTAATAAGACTTAGGAAATAAATGATTAATTCAGTAAATCATCAAACTTTAAGATAATGAGGAGATACTCATAGGCTATTCCCCTCCAAAAAAAATGGAAATTAGTAAATAACTTTCAATAATAACCCTGAATGAAAATGGCCTTAGTTTCTGAATTAAAAACAGAGTAGCTAATTGTAATATAAACAGCATTAACAATTTGCTCCCTAAAATAAACTCACTTAAATAGCAAACATACACTGTACCATGACTAAAAGGACAGAGAATAATACTGTAAACAAATGGAATCCAAAAGCAAGCAAGGGCAGCTATATTCATAACTGACCAAGAAATTTTTCAAGCCAAAATTGGTCAGAACAAAAAGTTACTAAATATTCTTAAAGTGAATAATCCTACAGGAAGTTGTAACAGTTGTAAATACATATGCACTAAACACTGGAGCACCCAATTTTAGAGAGGTCTAATTCTATAATAATAATGGATAGCTTCAATGTCATTCTCACCAACAGATCACCCAAACTTAAAAAATGAAACAACAAACATCAGAGTTAAGTTACACTACAGAGTATTCAATCCAACAGCTACAGAAGACACATTTTCATGTAACCTGTCCCAGAATAGATGTTTTAGGCCATGAAATAAATCTTAATAAATACAAAAAAACTAATTTCTTGCATCAGATCACATAACAAAGGAAAAACAAAAGATCATACATCATCACCAAGTCAGTTGTATTCCAGGGAAGCATGGATGGTTCAACACAAATCAATAAATACAGCACATAAACAAAATCATAATAAAAATCACATGATCATCTCAATAGATGCAGAGAAAGCCTCTGATAAAATTTAACATCACTTCATGATAAAAGTCCTAAAGAAACTAAGACAGTATACAGGTATCATATCTCAACATAATTAAAACTATATAGGAACAGCCCATGGCCAACAACATACTGTTTGATGAAAGCATTTTCTCTAAAGTACAGACCAAGACAGAGAATTTAGTCTCATCACTGCTGCTAAACATGTACTTGAAATTTTAGCCAGAGCCATCATGCAAGAGAAAGTAATAAAATAGATACAAATAAAAAAGGCAAAGAGAAAAGTACTATACCTGTTTGCACATATGATTCACTACTCAGAAGACCCTGAAAACACTACCAAAAAACTTAGAATAAAATAATTCTGTAAAGTATCAAGATACAAAACTAACGTAATAACAGTTTTTCTATGTATCAATGAGCTCACTGAGAAATCAGAAATCAAATCCATTCACAATAGCTTCAAAAACTAAATATAATACCTGGGATTAACCACGGAAGTAAAAAACTTCTACAGTGAAAATTACAAAACAGTGAAGAAGACACTAAAAGATGGAATGGTTTCCCATGTTTGTGGATTGAGAAAATATTGTTAAAATGGCCATATTTCCAAAGTGATCTGATTCAATGCAATCCCCATCAAACCAATAACATGCTTCACAGAACTGGAAGGGTAGATCCTGAAATGCACAGAAGCAGAAAAAACCCTGAATAACCAAAGTGTGAGCAAAAAGAGCATTATTGTATCACATCTCATTTCAAAATATACTACAAAGCTATAGAAACAAAAACAACATGGTATAAAACACATATACTAACGGGAATAGAAAGAGAACCTAGAAATAAACACATGCATCTACAGCCATCTGATTATGAATAAAGGTCCCAAAAAACATATTTGGAGAAGTATCAACCTTTTCACTAAATAGTGGTGGGAAAACTGACATCCACAGGTACAAGATTGAAATTGGATTCCTAAATCTCACACTCTATGTAAATCAACTCAAAATAGAGCAAAGACCTTAAATAAGACCTGAAACTTTGACACTACTAAAAAAGACACAGGAGAAAAACTTTTAAGATATAAGCACAGGTAATGATTTCTAGCATAGGACTCCAAAAGCTCAAGAAATAAAAGCAAGAAATAACAAAGTAATTATATCTCATTAAAAAGCTTCTGCTCAACAAAGGAAACAATCAACAAAGTAAAGAGAAGACATACAAAATAGGAGAAAAATCTTTGCAAGGTATTCATCTCACAGATTAATATCTACAATATATAAAAAATTCAAAAAAGTTACCAAGAATGAATAATCAGGAAGTGAGCAAATTATCTGAACATATACTTCTCAAAAGAAGTATATGACCAATAAATATATGGAAAAAAAGCTCACCATCCTTTGCCATCAAGAAAATGCAAATCAGGGACTGGGGATTTAGCTCAGCAGCACCGCGCCTGCCTGGCAAGCACAAGGTTGTAAGTTCAATTCCCGGTACCGGAAAAAAAAACAACAACAAAAAAAAGAAAATGCAAATCAGAACTACACTGATAGTCTACCTCACCCTAGTCAGATGGCTATGCTCGCAGAAACAAGAAATAACAAATGCTGGCAAAGATATCAAGAAAAAGGAACCCTTATAGATTCCTGTTTGTAGGAATACAAATTAGCACAGTCACTATGGAAAACAGTGTGGAGGTTCTTCAAAAAACTAACAACTACCATATGATCCCCCTATGATGCACCTAAGTATATCCCCAAAGGAAATTAAGGTAGCACACAAGAGTTACCTGTCTACTTATCTTTAATCAGCACTATTCACAATAGCTTAGTTATGGAATCAGTCAAGGTAACTGTCAATGGATCAATGGATAAAGAAAATATAAATATATTTTACAAAATTAAATATATTTTACATATAAATACACAATGGAATATTACTTGGCCATAAAGAATAAAATCATATCATTTGCAGGAAAATTGATGGAACTGAAGTTATCGTGTTAAGCAAAACAAGCAAGACATGTAAGACACAGAAAGACACCTATTGCCAAGTGTGGTGGCACAGGAGGAGGCTGAGGCAGGAGGACCATTGTGAGTTTGAGACCAGCCTGGGCTACAAAGTGAGCTCAAGTCCAGCCCGAAATGCATTACAAAACCCTATCTCAAAAAAAACAAAAAAAGAAAGACACCTATTGCCTATTGCATGCTTCCACTCAAATGAAGAACATTAAAAAAAAAAAAAAAAGAACATTAAAAAAAAGAACTTAAGGTAGAAGGACTATTAAGAAAGATAAGGGGAAAAGGGGACAGAAAAGAAGTCATGGAGAGGGTAAATACAATTACAGCACAAAATATGTATTATGAAAATGCACAATGAAACTCTAATTTGCAAAATATGAGTTTATATTTATAATAAAAAGGCAAAGACTGCCAAAACAGATTTTTTTTTTGTCTTTTTGAGACAGACTCTTGCTATGCAGTTCAGGCTGGCCTTGAACTCACTTTGTAGCCCAGGCTGGCATCAAACTCACAACGATCCTCCTGTCTCAGCCTCCCAAGTGCTGGGATTACAGGCATGCGCCACCACGCCCAGGCAGATTTAAAAATATAAAAAGGTATATGTTTCTATAAAATACACACTTTAGATGTAAAAACACAATGAGTTGAAAGTAAGATTTTTACAAGATGTATTATGCAAACAACTATAGAAAGATGGTATTATATTAATATCAGACAAAATAAGACTTTATTTGAAAAAGAATGTTACTCAGACCAAACAAACAGGGCACCTTATAATGAAACTGTCAATTCATGAAGAAATATAAACATGTAAAACACAGAAACAAAACCCGAAAATAAAGGAAAATTTAACAAAACTGGAAGGAGAATTGACAATTTAACAATAGCAAGGCTTTAATACATAATGGATAGAACCAGAAAACTTGAACAACACCATCAACTGTTAGACCTAACACATATACACACTCAACAACTACAAAAATACATATTCAACTCAAGAGAACTCTGAAAACATTTGAACTGAATAAACATGAAAATGTATGAGGTGCAGCTAAAGAAATGTATAAATGTAAATAGTTATAACAGTAAAAAAAAAAAGGTATGTTAATAATTAGACTTCTACCTTAAGAGAAGTAAAAACAAAAGAAAGAACCACAATATTAAGGCAGGGAAAAAGAGAATAAGTGCAGTTAAACTGTTGTAAGATTACTGAGGAAACATTAAAAGTATTAATTTAAAATAGACTCTAATAAGTTAAATATGTATTTTATTATACTTAAAGTGAGTAACTTGAAAAGTTTAATTTAAAAAACTAAAGCAAGAATTACTAGCGTGAAAAAGGAACACGTTGAAGGATTTTTTAAAAGTATATTCAACATTGAGATAGCAATGTTGAACTTATTCCTATGTACTTAAAAACATAACTTTAAGACATATAAAGTGAAAGCTGACAAACCTAAAAAAAAAAAAAAGATATGGAAAAATCCACAATCACGATTGAAGTCATTAAAATATCACCCCTAGCAAAAGATAGAATAACCAGACAATGAAAATCCATATAGATTTACTAAATCTAAAAAATCCTACCACTCAATTTGAAATAAATGTTATTTCTAGAACAGTACAGCAACAACTGTACAACATAAATTTTTTTGGTCAACTGTACATAGAACACTTACAAAAATGGATGATACACTGAGTCATATTGTAATGGCCTGGAATCATACTGAAAATATGCAGAATACAGGTGAATTAAATTAGAAACTGATACCAGAAACATAATTAGCAAATCCCCAAATGTTTGAAAATTAAGCAATAAACTTCTAAATAACCCACTGATCAAAGAAAAAAAAATCAAAATGGAAATTACAGATTTTTTTTCCTGAGACAAGGTCTCACTATGCACAAGTATAATACAAAAGTAAATTTTAAAAAAAGTTTTGAAAATATTGATAAAAGAGGAATAACTATCAACTGTGATGAATACAAATTACCAACAACATCAACAGAAAGTGTACATCAATCAGTACAGATCCCACAGATATAGTTTCTAAAGGGCAATATTAAACAATCACCAAAAATATCTTTCAATGAGGCACTTAGAGCAAAACCAGGCAAACTCAATAAAGTCAGTAAATATTTTAGGCGTTTGCGAGCCATGTAGTCTCTGTCCTACATACTAAACCCTGCTGATTTAATGCACAAGTGCCGTTACTCTTAGACAGAAGCTCTCTTAGATACTAATGAAGATAGCTATGTTTCAATAAACTGTATTTCCAAAAACAGATCCAGACTACAGTTTATTGATCCTTGATTTTCAGAAAATAGAGAAATTCCTTGGAAAATATATGTCACCAAAACTGACAAAAGAAGAAATAAAAGTCTAAATGGTCCTACATCTGCTAAAGAAATTAAATCAACAATTTACAACTTTCCCACCATGACCCAGACAACTTCATGACTAATTTTTCCCACACTTAAAAAAACTAAGAACACAGGTAACCCACTTTCTGGGCTCCCTTCCGTTACTCTTAGACAGAAGCTCTCTTTCTCTCAATAAATTCTTCCTACTTTTTTTAAGGGTAAAATATAATTATTGAGGGAAAGAAAGCTTCTGTCCAAAAGAGAAAATTCTTCCTACTCTTAAACAAAAAAAATAGAACAGCTGGAAGTGGTAGCACATGTCTGTAATCCCTGCACTCAAGGTTAAAGGAGGAGGATCAGGAGTTCAAGGCCAGCCTGGAATTACATAAAGGAACCCTGTCTCAAAAACAAACAAGAGAGCCATGGTGCCACAGGGTTATAATCCAAGAACTCAAGATGAAGCAAGACGATCACCAAAACTTCAAGGCAAGTGTGGGCCACATAGTGAGTTAAGAGGTCAGCGTGGACTACACACAGCAAGACCCTGCCTCAAAAGGGGAGGGGGGCGGATTTCTAGCTACAATGATCAAAACAATGTGATTTCCATAAAAGAAAACATAGAGACCATGGAATATGACTGAAAGCCCAGAAATAAACTCTTACATCAAATAATTTTCAACAAGAGCACCCAAGACCATTCAACAAAAAAAGACAGTCTTTAACAAATGGTGCTAGTAAAAATGAGTATGTACATGTTAAAAGGAAAAAAAAAGACTGGACCCTTACACCACAGATAAATATTAACTTCAAATGGATCAAAGACCTACACCTAAACAGGCCCAGACCACAGTTGAACACTGCTTCTTCTAAAATTAGAAGAAAACAGGAGGAAAACTTCATGATTAGAATTGACAATTACTTCTTGAGAATGACATGAAAAACTCAGGCAACAGAGGGAAAAAAACAGCTAAGTTGGAATTCATCAATATTTGAAACTTTTGGCCAGTCTAGCACAGTAGCACACACTTATAATCACAGCTACTCAGGAGGCTAAACAGGAGGATCACAAGTTTAAAGCCAGCCTGCTCAACTTAGGGAGACCTTGTCCCAAAAGAAAAAATAAAAAAGGGCTACAAATATATGTCAGTGGTAGAGAAACCTGGGTTCAATACCCAGCACTACCTAAATAAATAAAATAAATTAAATAAATAATAAATAAAATTTCTGCGCATCAAAGGACACTATAAAAGGAGTAAAAGGACCAAAAATAGGAAAGAATATTTGTAAATCATGTATATGATAAGGGACTGATATCCACAATACATAAAGTGGTCTTATAATTCAACAATAGCAATAAAATAAACCTGATTCAAAAATGGACAAAAGACTTCAATGGACACTTCTCCAAAGATGACATAAAAATAGCCAAAAAATACATAAGAATATGCTCAACATCACTAATTATAAAGGAAATGAAAACTAAAACCACAATGAGATACCATTAGGATATCCACTAGGATGGCTGTAATAAAAAACAAAAAATAACGAGTGTTGGCAAGGATATGGAGTGACTACAATTCTTGTGCATTGCTGGGAAGAATTCAAAATGATGTACAATCCTATAGAAAATATTATCACGCCCCACAGAAAATAGTACAGCTCAGCGGCATAACACCTGCCTAGCAAGTGTAAGGTCCTAAGTTCGATTACCAGAACAGAAAGAAAAAAAGAAAGAAAGAAAGTATCACCGTGGCTCAAAACTTTAGATGTGGAATTACCATACAATCTAACAATTACACTTCTGAGTACAAAATTGAAATGAAACCAGGGTCTCAAAAAGGTATTTTTACACTTATGTTCATAGCAGCATTATTCACAATAGCCAGAAGATCACAACAATCTAAGTGTTCACAGGTAAATGAATAGACAAAATGTGGTAAGTACACATAATGAAATATTATTCAGTCTTCAAAACAAAGAAAATCTGACACACACTACAAGAAGGATTACCTTGGAAGACAATGTGTTAAGTAAAATAAGCCAGTCACAAAGGACAAACACTGAAAGATTCCACTTATATGAGGTACCTAGAACAGTCACATTCATAGAGACATAAAGTAGAATGGTGGTCACAAGAGGCTGAAAGAGGGGTAGAGGAGATTAGAGAGTTAGTGTTTAATGGGTAAAAAATTTTACAAGATTCGAGAGTTAGTGCTTAAGAGGTAAAAAATAAAATCCAACAATATCTGATAATACATAAAAACTGAAGTTTATTCCAGGAATGCAAGGTTAGTTTAACAAACTCAATGTGATTTCCCACATTTATAAAACAGAGACTCAGTAAATACAATATTTGGTAATTCAACACCCATTCAATACTTTTTAAATTATGAGAAAACCAAGAATAGAATTTTCTTAACCCAATAAAGGGTGTTCGCAGCTAATATTAATATAATACCAGCCGGGGATATAGCTCAGTGGCGCAGCACCTGCCTGGCATGTGCGAGGTCATGAGTTTGATTCCCAATGCAAAAAA
>NW_004955417.1:14549199-14573523 GCF_000276665.1 Chinchilla lanigera | reverse complement strand
TTTCCTGTAAACATGGAATTTATATATATATAAAATATTTAGTTCCCACTGAAGTTAGGAATAAAAAGAAAATACCTATTCTCACCATCACTTCTGCTCCATATTGTATAAGAGGTCCTCATCAGTGAAATAATTAAAGAAAAGGAAATAGAAGTTACAAGTATTGAGTAAAAGGATTTAAAACTGGAATTATTGGAGCAATTTACTCTCAAATTCTCCCTACTCGTTCGAAGTAGCTGTCTGTCATCCTCTTTTCCTCCTTTCCCATCTTCAAATAAACTGTCTTCCTTTACTTTAAAAAAACTGGAGTTATTTACAGATGACATGAAGGTATACATAGACAATTCAAGAGAACATAACAAAAAGTGTTACACAAGTTAAAGAAGCAAAGATCTCTTAAGACATGAAAAGCCCTAATCATAAAGGAAAAGAGAGATCACTGGGCCTCAATAAAATCACAAATTTCTGCTGACCCAGATACCCTTAAAAGAGTAAAAAGACAAACTAGAAACTGAGAGAATACTGCAAAACACATATTTAATAAAGAAGTAATTCCCCCTCAAAAGAAAAAAATGAACCTCTAGCACATGGTCAGCCTGCATGAAGTCCTGGACTCAACCCCCAAGTGAAAAAAGAAAGAAATAAAGAAAAACAACTCCCAAACATCAAAAAGAAAGAGACAAAAACAGAAAAACAACTTTTATTTTTTAAAGGCAAAACAGAATTTACGAAAGAGGATATCCAAATTGCCAACAAGCAGATAAAAGTGTTCAGCATTATGCATAAGGAAAATGCTACCACTACACATTCATAAGGAAGGCTAAAATTAAAATAACAAACATACCAAGTAATAGTGAAAATGTGAAACAGAATTTTCATACACTGTTAGTGGGGCTAAAATTAACATAACCACTTTGGAAAACAGTATATATTAATCCTAACTATATGCCTACCTCTTAGGTGGCTGCCTATGAGAAATTAATACATACGTCCATCTGAATACATGTATAAGAATATTCATAGAGGCTTTCTTCATAACAGCCAAAAACTGCAAACAACCCAAATGTCCATTAACAGGAGAGCAGGTAAATAAATTGTGGAATCCTGCTACAGTGCAATACTAAAGGCAAACCACAAAACAAATTTCTGTTCATCCAATAAGATGTGCTAACCTTAGCCACAATATTAAACAAAAGATGCCAGACACAAATGATCCAATTTAAGTAAGGTTCAAGAACAGAGGAAATGTATCTATCTTGACAGAAGTCAGAATAGCAGTCACTTATTTTATGAGTGCAGAGTACTGATTACAAAGTGGCCAAAAAAAAAAAAAGCTTTTTAGAGTGCTGGAAATATTCTATTTTTTGATCTGGATAGTAGTTGCACAGGTGTGTTCATATTTAAAAAGTGAGGTGTTTATAGAGAGAGTTTGTGCTAAATAAGAGAATTTTTAAATGTAAACATTAAGACAGTTAACCTTGGGGAAGAATGGGAAAGGAGTCAAGTTTTTAGAAGACTACTGTATTCAAAACAGAGGCAATGAAATATAAAACTTGCTAACCACAGCCATCAGTTTAAGTCTTTTCTTACTCGCTAAAAA
Organism: Chinchilla lanigera; assembly: GCF_000276665.1. Lineage (NCBI taxonomy): Eukaryota > Metazoa > Chordata > Mammalia > Rodentia > Chinchillidae > Chinchilla > Chinchilla lanigera. Next base: position 14,571,923 of record NW_004955417.1, on the reverse strand, counting down.
GTGGTTGGTCTCTGATTCTCTGAGCTTCCACAAGTACTTCTTTACTTGCTTTTTTTTTTTTTTGTCTTTTTGAGGCAGGGTCTTGTTATGCAGATCAGGGTGGGCTTGAGCTCACTTTGTAGTTCAGGCTGGTCTCGAACTCACCAAGACTCTCCTGCCTCAGCCTCCCAGGTGCTGGGATTACAGGTGGGTGCCACCATGCCCAGCTTTCCACAGATATTTCGTATCCTCAAGCATAAAAGAATTGCTTGGCATTTATCCCAAGTAAATGTTGTAATTCAATTGCATCAAATAATATGCACGCTAAAAGAAACTTTAAGTGCCTGCCTGGCAAGCACAAGGTCCTGAGTTCAATTCCTGGTACCAAAAAAAAAAAAAAAAGAAAGAAAAAGGAACTTTAAAAAGTAAATAATAGGAAGTTTCAAAGTCATTCTTGATGTATTCTACTCAGTTCACTGCAGATGCCATCTATGTCATCTTTCCTAGTAAGAGACAGAACTTTTCCTCAAGATCTAACTTTGCTGTCTTTCAGACTAGGCCCCTGCTCAAAAAGGAAAACAGGTAATATTTTCAGCTTCCTACAGAATTTCAACAATATGTATTGGCATATCGGTAAGGCCTGAGAATTTGAACAGCTTGACAACAACAATGAAATTTCTTATCAGCTGAAGCTTATTGTAATAAACTTTCACTTGAAAGAAACCGTTGAAAAAATACTGTAAGTCTCAGGGTAGCTTAAAATAATTAGCAGGAAAATTACATTTTTATGGCACAATGGCAAAAGTATGGGAAACAATACATCTAAACAAGCGGAAAATGTTTGCAATGACAGCTATAAACGTACCTGTTCCAGCACATCTAACTTTAACTCGAGCTTGCTGAGAACCACGTCTCCACCCCATAGTGAAAGCTGTAGGTCCGAAGGCTTTAAATTCTTGATGTAGCGATTCACATAGCTCATTAAAATAGGAGTTACATAGGACTCCAGCATATTTTAAGATTAGAAGTCCAAGTCAAATGCTGAAAGGGGTGAAGACAGAAATGTTAGAACTGACTCGAAGGTACAGAGAAGGGAAAAAAAAAAAAAACTATTTCTCAGAAAGGGCTAGACAGACAGAAAAGCGGACTCTCGCCTCCTCCCAGACGCCGAGAATGCTGAAGTGGTCTCCAGGCTCCGGCCACAACTTCCCCACCAGAGCTACTCGGCTCACCTCGCCCGGCGAGGAGAGGAAGAGGCGGTGAGGTGAAGAGAGCGGGTCCCCTGGAGTGGGAGAAGCCGGCTCTTTCTGCCCGCTGCAGCTCAACCACCCTGCAAGGCCCTCGCCTCCCGGAACTCAGCCGGATCTACCGCCATAAACCCAGAGCTAGAGCAGGGCCGCTTTCGCTCTGGCTCCCGCCGCCGCTGCCGCCGCCAACCTCAGCTGATACTCACGCTGGGCACCGCGCGGTCTGGTGTTCCTCGGTGTACCTGGCACCCGCCCCGCCCCCCGTGGCAGCGCAGCTGGTGCACTGCGCAACTTCCGGGTGTGCGCCGCTGAGTGCTCAAAATAAACTGCCCCCCCTCGCGCGCCACCGACGCCACCCGGCGACTGCCCAGTCTGACTGGATTTCCTAGGCCGTCGAAGATACTCAGTGCATCTTCCTGGGGAACTCACACTCAGCTAACCTGTGCCCCCTTTCTGACCCCGCTAGCCTTTAGGTCACGCCTCTAGGAAGTGCCCGGGGGAGGGGCGGACCGGTAAAGTGGAGACACCCGAGACCCGGAAGTGGCGCTCCGGCTGAGAGAGGGGGCGCCTGCGAATGTAAGGGCGGAAGCGCCGGCAGTTCCTTGCGTGGGCTTCAGCCCTAGGTGGGCAACCCTGGCGGGTCGCCGCTCTAGTGCGCAAGAAGAAACAGACCTATTTCTTGCAGCTCTGAAGAAAGACAAGTTGTTGTCTTTGGGAAACAGAGGACTGGGAAGAGGAACTTGGGTTCAGTTAGGAGAAGCGATTTAGGAGACTGATTTAAATTTAAGTCCGAGGTTTAATTGACCAAGGGAGAATGTGGGGAGAAAATTGAAAGGATTAGAATGGACAGCTTTGGCGGATACGTTTAGACCAAACATCAGAAAAGTTCTCGCGTTCTGTTACTTTCAGGAAACGTTGGTGAAATATATTCCCTTGTTTACTGATGCAGGTGCAGGAAATTGAAGAGGAATGGCCAAAAATAAGACTTTGGGGATACTGTTGGATTGCGGTCTGATGTGGGACTTAAAGCCACGAGAAGGTCAAGATGAAAAAAATGAGGGTTCTACGACAATAGAAATAGCTGACGGAATGCAGAGTTTTAAGGGCTAATCTTGGTCGTGTTAGGCTATAACCCAACCTGGTAGCAGCTTGCAAGATAACAAAGTCAAGAAAGTATATTCTTGGAAAATATATACTGGACTTATAGGAACAGCATAGGACATGCTGTGTTAATTTTTTCTCTTATTTTTGGTAATCTTTGAAGGAAACACCTCCCACTGCGCTTTGAAAACAGACTTATGCTATCAGTATCCACCTATGTCTAAAGGTCTTTCCTGAAATTCCAAAGTCAGTATTTCTTGAAAGACCTTTGGTGACTTAGCTAAAAAGCCTAAATGAAGATGCCAAGGTGTTTAGGTTTGTTTTATTAATGAAAATAATGAACTAAGTTTCATACACACAAAACCGGCTAATTCAGAGCAGCTCCTGCCTCATAGAGCCTTGATGAGTAACTCAAAATAATTTCAGCATTATGAAAACTTGTTAAATTAACTAAATGAAGTAATTCTGAAAAGCAAGCAGGTTAAAGCCATGACTAAGAGATTAAAATACAAGGAAAATTATTGGACTAATTATATAGAAGCACTCAGTGGTTCACACCAAAAGCTGGAGGTCTTATTTGTCTAGAGGAAGAAAAAAGGCCTATTTTTATTGTGTGTCAATGAAATAAAAAGAGTATATTAGAAATTAGTCACATATTCAAAATAGCAGTAGATACGTAACAGATGTTTATAAACAAAATAATACATGGAATGCTAAACTTTTGTTGTTGTGTTCTACTGTTTTTTTTTCTTGGAGCCAACAAAAACTTGCCAAATTTCTGGTTGAGAAAAATCATCTGGGTGCTGTTTGATTTTAATTATCAAAAATCAGTTGTTTTCAGCTTGTGTTAGATTTTGTGACACAATGTCTGAAAGCACTCAAGATTAACTTATTTTCACTAATAAATATCATTGCTCCTGTTTTTTTTTTAAATGTCAAGTTGGTTGCTTTTTCCAAATCTACTATTACAAGTCTTTTATGGTAAGATTCCCCGCACACACAATTTTTTTTTTAATGTCTCTTATAGGAGAGGAGGTTGTTTAGGCAGTAGATGTGTATAGACAGGAAACTGTCAAATTTCTCACCTTGGAATATGTTGTTAGCTGTAGGAATTTTGAAGATATACTTTAGCAAATTGAGGAAGTTCCCCCGTATTACTATCTTCTAAGAGTTTTTTCATGAATGTGTTTTACATTTGATCAGATGCTTTTTGTGCAACTGTCTTGGTTACTTTTCTCTTGTTTCTGAGACAAAATACCTGACACTACACTCAAAATTAAGGAAGGAGAGGTTTATTTAGCCCACAGTTAGTGGAGGTTTCAGTCCATAATCAGCTGCCTCCAAGGCAGAGTGGCATGACAGAGAAGCAACAGTTCATGGCAGTGCAAGACAGCAAAAGCAACAAGAACAAAAAGGGGAGGCAGAAAGACAAGCCTCTTTCCCTCCTTTATATTGTATGTGGGTTACCCACCGTAGGGCAGGTGTAGTACTCACACCCATAATCCCAGCACTGGACCATGAATCAATCACAAACTCTAGAAGCCCATCCCATGACTGCATAAGGCTTGAGGAGGACATTGAGACACATACCGTAACAGCTTCTATTTATATGAACATGTGATTTTTCTTCTTTAGCCTTTCAATTTGTTGTATTAATTCATTTGTGTATGTTGAACCATCCTTCTATATTTGTCAGCTTTCTGTTGCTGTGACAAAATGCCATAGATAATCAAGAAAAGATTCATTTTGGATCAGTTTAAAATAACAGAAATTTCACTCCGTAGTCAATTGGCTCTGTTGTTTTGGGGCCTATGGCAATGCAGAACACAGAGTGAAGCATAGAGTGGAGCAGTTGCTCACCACATAGCAGTTGGGAAGCAAAAAAGTAAAAAGAAGGGGCTGAGGAACCAATAGCCCCTTCAGGGTCAGGCGCCAGTGACCTAACTTCCTTCCACCAGGCCACACTTCTTAAAGATTCTTCCATTTCCCAATAGCACCACAGGGTTGTGACCAAGCCTGTGGGGACATTTAAGATCCAAATCCTAACAATCATAGGATGTAAATGTTATGCATTGTTGGATTTGATTTGCTAATATTTTGTTGACATTTTTTAATCTATGCTCATGAAGGGTATTGGTTTCTATTTTCTAATATCATCTAGTTCTGGTATTACAGTAATGCTACAATGAATTAGGAGGTGCTAATTCATTCCTCTGCTTATTGAAGAGAATGGGTATAATTTCTCCCTTAAATATTTTTTATTACCATTAAACTTCTCTGGGCTTAAAATTTTCTCATTTAGAAGATTATTATTAGCTCAATGTCATCATTTTTGTTACAGTGTTTTTGATGTCTAGCATTTCTTTTTTCTTAACATAGAATTTGCATTTTTCTGGTTACATTATCCAACTGTTTTGACATGCTATCTACTTTTAGCATATTGATTAGTTTTCTTAAATTCCTTATAAGTCCACCATTTCTGTCATATCTGACTTTGGTTTTGATGCTTGTTATTATCTTCATACCTTTTTTGCCTTTAATGTGCCATGTGATTTTTTTTATTGTTGTTGAAAGGTGGGCATGACATATTAGGTAAAAGGGACTACAGTTAACAGGCATTTAGTAATGTGGTAAGAGGATGTCAAGGAGGGAGAGCATTTTATAGTCCTAAGATGAGATCCTGTCTTGAGCTAGAGTTGGGTATTCCTTTCTCCCGATTCTCTTTAGGTCTGATTAAAACAAAATAAACAGCAGATCAGACTTTAGTAAAATAGTTTTTCCTGAAGCAGACCCTGTTGATAACAGAATTCTGTGGCTTACTTCAAAACAGTTGAATTTCCCCTTTCCCTGCAGGAAGCAGTAGGGAGTTTTCCCCTTAGTCACTAAAAAGATGGGCTAGACATCGGAGATAAAACAAAAAACTGTGTCGCTTTCATATGAGTGGGCCCTCCTGGTGTTTTTAACTCTCAGACTTGTCCACAGTGAACCTTGAGTTATTTTATCAATTAGAGTTTATGTTTTCTTGGCACTGGCTCCAGCAGAGGTTTCTGCTCTGATCAGAGTGATTCTGTGTACTCAGTTGTCATTCAAATTTTGATGACAGTGGTTTGCACTGTGACCTCACTTCTCTGATGAATCTAAGAAGTAGATTTTCAGTTTGTTTAGCTTTTTTATTTGTTAGGATAGCAAGGCAACTTCTAGCCTTCTTAAATGCCAGACCAGAAACTAGCAATCTCTAGATAAAGTTTTACTTAAATGTTGTTTAAAAGATTGAAAAAGGTAAAGAAAGCCTCTTTTTCCTTAGTTTCATATTATGTGTAGTATATATGTGGAATGCAGGCACATTTACCTATTACTCCACATAGTATGTGGTACTTACTAGATTATGGCAATGACTAACGATTATCCGGTAAACCTGCTTTCCTTTACGTCCTGTGCCCATAGCTAGATTTCTATTCATGTTCTCTTACAATCAGGTGTTGTCAAATAATTGCATTCTGAACCCTTGAAATAGACAGTCCTGGCTCATAAACACCATCTATATGAATCTTAGTGTTTTATATATCATGAGGATGATTAAATGAAATGCAGAGGACTCCGGGAGACTGATGCTGTGAACCATTGCCTAGAGCAATGGTGGCAAACCTATGTGCTACAGCAGGCTGTTTGTTATGGAAAAGGTTGAGCCGGGCATGGTGGCACACACCTGTAATCCCAGCACTCGGGAGGTTGAGGCAGGAGGTTTGTTGCAAGTTTGAGGCCAGCCTGGGCTACAAAATGAGCTCAAGGCCAGCCTGAACTACAGAGCTAGAGACCTGTCTCAAAAAAAAGACAAAAAAAAGTTATAGCCATGCTATAGAGAATATCTCAAAAATCTTTTTGTTGTCCTATTTTGGCAAGCTAATTTTAATAATGATACTAGTGGTGGCCCCCCAAAATACATGACTACATTGTAACCCCCAGAACCTGTGAGTGCTATAAAACAGAATATGTGATTAAGGATTTTAAGAAGAACATTATCCTAGATTTTCCAGATAGACCCTAGATCCAAGTGTCCTTATAAGAGTGAGGCAAAGGAAGATAAAAGGGACAAGGAAAAGGAAACGATGGAACCGTGGAGGCAGAGACTGGAAAGGCACAGATAAAAGTCAAGTAAAAGCCGAGGGCGACTAGAAGCTGGAAAAGACAAAAAAAAAAAAAAAAAAAAAAAAAAAAAAAAAAAAAAAAAAAAGATTCTCTTTTAGAGTTCAGAGGATTTACAACACCATTGAATCATTAATTTTGGACTTTTGACCTCAAGAACTGTGAGAGAATAAAATTCTGTTGTTTAATCCTCTCATTGTCATAGGAACCTAATATGCAAGTTCAGATTGTCAGGAAAGTCTTCATTTAACATGAACATTAGGGGCTGGGGATATAGCTCAGGCACAAGCACCTGCCTGGCAAGCATGAGGTCCAGAGTTTGATTCCTGGTACAAAAAAAAACAAAAAAAAACAAAACAAAAAAAAAAAACATGAACATTAAACATGAGCAGAAGAAGAACACAAGTTTAAAAGCTTTTCTTGGTTAACCAAAAGACGTATGACAAAACCCAATGAAGACTCTTCTGTAAGGAAAGCCTAGAAGTCTCTCTATAAATTCGGGATTTTAAAATAAGTAGTTGAAACTTGCTTTAAAGCTGTGCTAGGGATTGAACCCAGGGCCTCACTGATGCTATGCAAGTACCACTGAGCTTCAATCCTTGAAACATTTTTACCTGAGGAGGACACAGTATACTAGGGAAAAAATGGAGAAAATCAGTGTACTGTGTGGAAATAATAGGAAATCTGGATCCAACTACCTCTCTGGAAACAAGTACTGAACAGTCTTCTTTCATGTCAGCAACATCAGAAATGCCTTTAAAATCCTTTACTGCACAGGTTCCCTTGTTGGTTACAGTGGTTTTAAAATGTGTCCACAGATTCAATAATAGTGCCCTCTTCAGGAGGTGGAGCCTAATACCCTTCTTTTTTGATTATGGGATTGTTTTTAATGAATCACTTCTAAAACTTACAATGTAGCAGAAGTGACAATTATGTATGACTTCTGAAATTAGGGCCTAAAAGGCATTGTGATTTTTTGTTTGATTGCTCTTTCACTTGGTTTTTTTGTTTTGTTTTTCTTCTGGTACCAGGAATCAAACTTATAACCTTGCGCTTGCCAGGCAAGCACTTTTGCCACTGAACTAAATCCCCAGCCCTGCTCTTTCACTTGGATTATTGACTTTTGGAGAAACCAGCTGCCATGTTGTTCAAACTATGGAAGCTATGGAAGTATCCATATAGTGAGAAGCTGAGGCCTCCTGCCAACAGCAAGGAAGGAACTTTTATTTTCTCTTCACAGTCAGCCTTAAGATGATTGCACCTCCAGCTGGCAGCTTGAACACAACTTCATAAAACACCTGAGCCAGCAACTCCTCCCCACCCCAAGAAAAGGTGCTCCTGAACTACAGAAGAAACTGGGAGATAGGAAATATTTATTATTTTAATCTACCAACTTTTGGACACACAATTAGGTAGCTAATATGCTGTTACACCTTCCCGATGAAGTACTGTTTTTTGGGAGATTTTAATATACCTATGGGCATCATAAAAGTTGTCACAAATGATTCTTGGCATCACTATTGTCTCATAATAATAATACCAATCACCTAATTGTTAATATACACCATGAATTTTACCAATGAGAAAACTTAGCCTTTGGGTATCATGATTCATATTATGCACTTACATATTATGAAGAGTAGCTAGAATTCGAATCCATGTCCTTCTAAAAACAAATCCTATGCTCTTAACTATTCTCTTATACTGAAAAGCCTTCAAACTTGTTAAACTTTCTAGCTCCATTTAGTATATTTTATCTGTAGACTATCCTAAATTTCTTCAATCTTTCCTCTTTCAGTCTTATTATCCTAGTTTACTTCCTCTGAATGCATTTAAATTTGACAATATTTCATTCAATATTTAGTCTCTAGAATTGAAAAAATATTGTTATAGGATCAGTACAAAGTATTAACAATCTCTTACTTCTTATCATCTATAAAATATATTCATAAAAGAAGTCTGACTTTATGAGCTATGTTGCACTCTTAACTTATACTAAGACAAGGGCCAACTAAAATTCTGAAGTCTTCCATGTGAACTGTAGTAATATGAAGGTTTCCTTCTGTACATGTTATGATTTGTGTCTAAATGTCCCCCAAAGTTTCATGTGGTCATAGCGTTTTTTTCTTTAGAGGTGGCTGAATCTAGAGTATATGGTTGACATATAGTGTAATTCTGGGATTCAGGGTTCTGGGATTGCTGGATCAGTCCTCTGGTTGGATTGGCACTACCCTAATCCCAGTAAATGAATACAATATAAGGGACAGAAAGAGATTTGTCTTTCTCTCTTCTTGCTTTTGCTGTCTTCTGCCACCATGAACTTTTACTCCTCTGCCATGTGTCACCCTGCTTTGGAGTCAGCCAACTGAGGACTGAAACTTCTACAAACTTTGACCTAATAAACCGTTCTCCCTTTAACTTTGGGGGTTGAGTATTTTGTCTCAGCAATAAGAAAAGAAAGACAGTACCTACTTGCATGCGTTTAATTTAATAAAGATACTTTTAGGAAAATGTAAAGGCAAGACACAAACTGAAATAATTCTAAACAAAAGACTTATAGTCAGACATACTACATTGACAACTCATCTCTCAATCTCAATGAGAAAAATATTTGAATATACTCTTCACTAAAGAAGATAAATGGATGGTAAATCATTATATGAAAAGATTTTCAACATCAGTCAGTAGTAAAATGTAATATAAAATCAGAACTATACCAATATACACTCAATGTAGTGGATGAAATTGAAAATACCAAGCCAAGTATTGGCAAGAACATAGCGCAACTGAAATTCTAATACACTGCTGGTAGGAATGTAAAGTGATCCAAGAGTTTTGACAACTATTGGAATGGTCATTGTTTTCCATTGTTGGAAATACATTGGTTGCTCCTAAAAAGTTAAATCTATCATAAAACCCAGGCTTTCCACTTATAGGTTTACCAAACATAAATGGAAGCATAAGTACACAGAAACATTTGTACTAATATGTTTGAACAAAATCACTTATAATATCCAAAACATATGATGAAAAGGTTGTGATATAGGCATGCAATGAAATAGTAAGAAATGAGCTACTGACACACGCAACAACATGGAAAAATTCAAAATAATTGTGCTTAGTGAAAGGAACCTGGCAGAAGGAACAATACCGTGTTATACCATTAATATAGCGGACAGTGTACCTCAGTCCATGAACTTAACTTGTTTCACAATTTTGGAAAAGATTTGCGTTTGTTTGGGTAATATGCCTGCAGTCGTGTTTGTCACCTGATAGAGTTTGCAAGCAAACAAAACAAAATTTGCCAAACCAAAATTGGGAACAAAATTTGGTTTGTACCTCAAATTGGGTACCTCAATTTGTGAATTTGTGAACTGGGGTACCACTGTACTAGAAAATTCAAGTAGGTTTACTGAGGAAAACAAATCAGTGGATGCAGGCAGACATGATTATTGTATGGGATTAGAAAGGGACATGAGAAAACTTGAGGGTGATAGAAATGTTACTTGTGATGGTTTTATTATGGTTGTATTATGTTTCAATATCCGTTAAATTAAAAGTTTTAAATCCATTCAATTTATCAGTTATACCTCAATGAATCTGTTTTTAAAATAGAATTGAATAATAATCTGTATCCACACACTACCCTAGAAAGTGTTCAGTGTCATAGCAGTATTATTGATAAGAACCAAAAAGTGGAAACAAAATGTCCATTAAATTGAAATTCTAATTGTCCATCAAATTTTATTCATGCACTGATGAATGCATGAATAAAATTTGGTATATATATGTGTAGGAGAGTACTACAGTACTTAGTTGCTAAAGGCATATATGCAAAATGCTTGTCCAGGGCTTGATCCATGCTCTAGAAAGCCCTGAAAGGGACACTTAATTTCCACTTCTGACTTCATCAAGACATGTAGTATAAAGAATGCCTTACTTCATAGCCATCATAGTCAATCTACAAAAACAAAGAGTGTAAGTCTTTTTTATTTTTTGCTCCAGGTATTTAAGGAGATCTGTTAGGTTGTTGGCTGACTACTGTGATAATACAACAGACCACACACACACACACACACACACACACACACACACAATTCTTACAACAAAAGTATATGAAAGAAACATATGACTGTGTCCCTCAGGAAGCATATGACTGTGTCCCTCAAGAAACAATAGCAAGCTTTGGGAAGTGGGGGAGAATCTGATTTTTAGAATTATGTTATAATTTTTAAAATATTGTATTTTTATTTTTGCCAAAAATAAAAAGCATACAAAGAAACAAGACAGTATGACCCATTCACAGGAGAAAAACGTTAGAGAAACCATTCTGGAGAAAGCACAGATATTGAACTTACTGGCAAAGACTTTAAGCTAACCATCTTAAAATACACTCAGCAAAAGGAAATCGTGTACAAAGTACTAAATAAAAACAGGAGAACAAGGTATGAATAGAGAACATCAATAAAGACAATTATTTTTTTAAAAAACAGACATTCTGTAGCTGAAATGTATGATGGCTGAAATTGCAAAGTCACTATAGGGGACTGTGGATGGTAGATGTAGGTTAATGGTAGAGTGCTTGCCTTCTATGCAGACAACCTGAGTTCAATCCCCAGTATACACACACACACACACACACACACACACACACACAAAAGACACTGTAGGGAATCATAGATTTCAGTTGTCAGAAGAAAGATCAACAGATTTAAAGGTAGGACAATTTAAATTACCCCATCTTAGGAGCAGTAAGAAAAGAGTAGACAAAAAAATTCACAAACCCAAAGTAACTTGTGGGACATCAATAAGTATAGAATAATTGTACAACTAAATGAAGAAAGAAAGGCACATGAAGGATTTTTATGAGTACATGTTTGCTCTTCATTAATGACTATATTCTTCATGGGGAGTTGGTACATATAAATACTGCATCTTAATCAGTTAGAAATTAATGGATGAAAATTTCCTAAATATAATAAAAGTATGAAGCTACACATCCAAGAAACTCAACAAACTATAAGGATACACTCAAAAGAAATTCACATCAGGGCACATTATAATAAAACTGTTGAAAAACAGGTAGGTTTTTTAAAACAAGGAACTGACACATACTATGATTTTTCAGTATAAAATGAAACAAACAGATCTTGGTCCAAAGGCTAGCTTTTCCCGTGGTTTGCTTCATGATCTCAGCAAGTCTTTTACAATCTGTAGACTTTTGTTTTTTCCCTTTAGATATCATTGACTACAGTCTTTTTAAGATATAAAATTCTATTAATCCATGATTCTAGTCCTACACTAATGCATTTATACCTGACAAAAACCACATGAGAAAATGAAGAAGCATTCAAATCATTAATACTTAATAAAATTTCAGGTCATTATAATAACTTCAAGTTGACCAAAATGAGAATTTTTAGAGACATCATTTCATTCTCATAACTCACATATTGTAACACTGAATTTACGTGCCAATGCAAGGTGAGGAAGGCACCCAATAACTACAGACCATAAAATCTTATAAAATACTTTACTATGCCACAGAATTTATCTCATTTACATCTGTATCTTCCTCTGTTTTTCATACATAAAAGGTGCCCAATTTCCATGTAATTTGAAAACCTATAATATAGTATTACCTTAATATTAGAATTATTTGAGGATTCATCATTAATACCATTAATATTAATGTTCCTTAATGTTAATATTCACAAGTATTAAAAATGGTGGCATAAAGACCAACAGAAAATATGGCCTCTTTAGACTCTGGAATCATGACACCTGGAAAACAACAGCTTAAAGAAGATAAAAGGAAATAGAGCTCCAGGAATCCAGAAAGAGCTGGTGGTAAACTAGAAAAGAATGAAACAGTCTGACATACTAACTTCAGATACTGCCTCTGCAAACACAAGGTAAACCTGGTAAGATGCAGTCCCAGGGAGAACAATGAACCAGCAGCACCAGCCCCAAGAAGAGCTCACAGTAACTGTAAGCTGTAAATATAATGTGAGGTTTCACTCTGAAAGTGACTCTTTCCACATGGTAGACTATCGTTAAAGAAGATTTTTCACTGCCGCCTATGCCATATTTGGGATTGATATAATCAGAAGCCATTTTGGGAAGAGGTTGATTGTTTAAGGTTGAGCTATTCTGAGAACCAGGAGTCACAGAACAACTTCACTTCAGAGTCTCTGGGGACATCCTGTCATAGTGACTTGATGGCAAATGGCCATAAGAGATAGTCACAGAAATGGGACAGGCTAGGTGCACATATTCTGAGAAGTTTAAGCAACTTCGAGTTTAGGTTATAAAGAACATAGAATTCCCACTCTCTGGTGAAAAGTCAGACTGATTTGTGGTTTTCTACTGGAGATGTTTCTGAAAGAGCTGGTGCTAAGTCCCAGCAGCCTGCATGGCCCACCTTGCCACCTATTTCCTGCTTCCTATTCCTATCTGCCAATATGATTAGAGATGTGCCTCAGCTTGGACACTGGCCACGTTCTGGGGTGTACAGAGGGTCTTCTAGAGCAAAAGGTGTACCCCTCAAGCCTACAGTCCATAAAGCTAGCCAGAGATAGCAATGATTGAGATACACTTAACTGCACAAACACTAAGAGCCACTAAAGTGAATATAGCCCTAAAGCACATACCACATAACTGACTTACCATGGCCATGAGAAAAGGCATGGCAAGACTCAGCATTCACAGAGCAAAAAATGGGTGTAGAAACAAAATAGGCCCTAGTTGTGACTCACTACCCCTCACCCATACATGGTAGGTTCTAGTATCACAGGCTCGAAAAGAAACATCACTGAAATACACAGAGGAAGTTTTTGAATTTATTTCTCTTTCTCTTTTTCATTTTTCCCTCTCCTTACCCCTACATTTTATTATGATTACTATTGAGCTTTATTAATTTTTAGCTATTTAGTTGACTTTATGCTATTATTGCTGAATTCTATTATATTGTTAATGGTGATAAGAGTTGTTGCTTTTATTATTTACTGTACATCAATATTTGGTTTGTCTTTGTTTCTACATTATTGTTACAGATCTCTTTTCTATTGTTAAGGATGGTATAGTTGTAGCTATTATTGCCTATTATATGTCAATAACTGGTTTGTTTTTCACTGTTTTTCAGATTGCTTTTTTATTGTTAATGGTGGCATGGTTGTTGCTTTTAATTGGTTTGTACTATATGTCAATATCTGTTACGTCTTTATGTCATCAACATTATTGCAATTCATTTGATCCTTTATGAGTAGTGCTAGGGATCAAGTCCCCAAAAGAAGGGGGCTAACCTTCTTTATCCAAAAGAAGGTTAAACAATAAGAAGACCATCAAATATTATGCTGAATAGGTTGAAGAGGGTATACACAAAAACATAACCAAACCTAAGGACATATCACAGGGAAACAGAGTCTAACTAAAGAGATCTCCACTGTAGTGTCAGAATTTCTCTACCCTGATTTTCAACTCACAAGAAAAAAAAATAGAAACATGAGAAAAGCAAAGGAACAGTATGCCACCAAACCCCTAAATTCCAAAAGGCTGATTTCACAAAGAGTGAAGTAGACAAACCTATAGGCAAGAACTCAAAAATTAAATGGTTAAAATGTCTGAAGAGATAAATGAAGAAATATACTATATGGGCAAATGCATAAGGCATTGATAAGCTCAAAGAGGATTTTAATTAAACAGATAAAGGATTTTACCAATAACAAGCTTAAAGACAAAACAAACAATAAACTAACTGAGTTAAACAAGACAATGCAAGACATGAATGGCCACTTCAGAAAAGAACTGTAAAGTATGAAGAGAAAGTAAACATAGAAGATATGAAAAATTCAGTGGAAAGCACGAGTAGCAGGCTTGACCAATGTGAGGTTAGATGTCAGAAATAGAAGACAAGATGAATGTAGTAGATCATAAAATCAATGATATCCTAAAAATGATGAGACGTCATACAAACTGGATTCAACAGCTGCTAGACTACACAAAAAAACCTCCTCAGATTTATAGAAATAAAGGAAAAATTAGGAAATGACTCCAAAGATATAAAAACTTCCTGAAATCATAGCAGAAAAATTTTCCAAATCCAAGGAAAGAGCTCAATATTTAAGTACAAAAGCATATAGAACCCCAAATAACCAAAACCAGAAAAGAACTTCTCCATGACACATCCTCATCAAAATTCCAGAAATTCACAAAAAAAGAGAATACTTAAAGCTGTTAGAGGAAAACAGCAAGCAACATATAAATACAAATTTATCAGAATAACTGCACGTTTCTCAGCACAGTCTTTAAAACTTATGAAAACTTAGAGCAAAAATTGTCAAGCCATAAAGAAAGCAATTGTCAAAGAATTGTCAAAGCAAATTATCAAAGAAAGCAATTGTCAAACCAGACTTTTATGTCTCACACAAAAATAGAATTCAAAACTGACAGAGAAGGTCAGGTGGTGTGCACCTGTAATCCCAGCACTCAGGAGCAGAGGCAGAAAGATTGTTGTGAGTTTGATGCCAACCTGGACTACAAAGTGAGTTCAAGATCAACCTGAACTGTATAATGAAACCCTGTTTCAAAAAGACAAACAAAATTTAAAAATTGGCAGAGATTTAAAGACTTTCTACAACAAGGAAATCTAAAGAAATGCATGACAACTAAGCCAGTATTACAGAAAATGCATAAGGAATCTTAGAGATAAGGAGGTCGCCAGCACCGAAGAGCACAAAGGAAAGTATACATCTAACAGGGAGAGTAGGAAAAAACTGGGAGAGGGAGAAGCAGCACTGGGAAAATAGTGTAATGAGAGAATTTAATAAACAACTTACAATAATAACTCTCAATGTCAATGGTCTCAACTCCCTAATTAGAAGATACAGACTGGGAGATTGGATCAAAAATCAGAATGCAATCATATATGGTGTACAGTGACACACCTCATCTAAGAGGAAGTACACACACAAAAAATGAAAGCATGGAAATGATGTTTTATTCAACTACAGCCCTCAAATAAGAAGGAGTAGCTATTTTATTTTCAGACACAGCAAATTTAAAGCCAAAAATTGATTAGAAGAGACAAAGGTGGCCATTACATACTGGTAAAGAAAACAGTTCAACAGGAAGAGAGGACAATTATAAATATTTTTGGATTCACAAGATGTTCTCCAAAATACACCATATACTAGTTCATAGACATGCTTACGTAAATGCAAAGGATTTAAAATTATCTAAGGTATATTATCAGACATAGTGAAATGAAATTGGAAATCAATAGCAAAAAAAAAAACACAAAAAATTCATAAACACTTGGAAATTAAATAACACTGTCCTGAACAAACAGGTGGTCACAGATGAAATTAAAGAGGAAACTAGATAGATCCTATAGTTAAATGGTAATGCTAATACAACATACCAGAACTTATGGAATGCAATGAAAGCGGTCCTATGAGGGAAATTTATAGAAGTGAATTTTCAAATCAGAAAAACAGAGTGAGCTCAACTAAACAACCTAGTGCTGAGCAAGTTAAACCCAAGGCTCATACAAGGGAGGAAATTATAAAGATCAGAGCTAAAATTAATGCAACTGAAAGGAAAATAATACAAAGAATCAATGAATTGGAGAGTTGTTTCTTTGAATGATTAAATAAAATTAACAAAACCTTAGCCAACCTTATCAAAAAAAAGGAAACAAATGGAGTAAATGCAGTACCAATAAAATTACTTTTTAAAAAATTAAATAAACTTAAAAATAAATAAATATTTGTGCACTGAATGCTGGCACACCCAACTTCATAAAACAAAACTACTGGACATAAGACAGACATCGATGCAATCATATTGGTGGACTTTGATATTCCACTCTTACAACTAAACAGGTCAATGAGAAAAAATATCAACACAGAAACAGAGTTAAACCACACTATTGAATATATGGATTTAACAGATATCTACAACTTGTTTTATCCAACAACAGAAAACACATTTTTCTCAACACTACATGGAACTTTTTCCAAAATGGAGCATATCTTAGTCCATAAAGCATGCTTATGTAAATAGAAAAGAATTGAAATAATCCCCTGCAGACTGTTGGATCACAGTGGAATGAAGCTAGACATCAACATCAGAAGAAGCCACAGAAACTACACAAACACATGGAGATTAAGTAATACATTATTGAATAATCAGTGGATCACAGAAGAAATCAGGGAAGAAATAAAAAAGTTCCTAAAATCAAATGATAATGGAAACACAACATACCAAAACCTATGGGACACAATGAAAGCATTTCTAGGAATGAAGTTTATAGCTATGAATGTACACATAGAAAGAATAGAGTGATCTCAAATAAATAACCTAATTATGCATATCAATGTAATCTCAAATGAATAGATGGAAAGAAATTATAAAGATCAGAGTGGAAATTAATGAAACTGAGACTAAAAAAACAATACACAGTATCCAGTGAATTAATGAGTCAATTCTTTGAAAGAATTGGAAGGAGATCTGTGGATGGGAGAAAAGAGGGCAAGGGAGGAAGGGGAAGTAAAAAGGATCAAGATGTAATACGTATTTTTATTTTTTTAATTTTTTTTTTGCCTTTTTGAGACAGGGTCTCGCTATGCAGTTTAGGCTGGCCTTGAGCTCACTTTGTAGCCCAGGCCTTGGTCTCGAACTTGAAAGGATCCTCCTGCCTCAGCCTCCTGAGTGCTGGGATTACAAGCATGCACCACCACGCCTGATTGTAATATGTATTAATAACAATTCTCTGACAATTAATATATTTATTATAACTTGCAAGTATTTGCTAATTTAAAAATTGAGGAGGGCTGGGGATTTAGCTCAGCAGGACAGCACCTGTCTGGGAAGTACAAGGTCGTGAGTTCGATTCCTGGTACCGGAAAAAAAAAATTAGATAAATAAATAAATAAAAATTGAGGAAAATCATTTCATCAAAAGTATCTAGCATTAATCTTCTATAACTTATGTGACTGTAATAATCAAATTTAGGATGATTTTATGTAAGAGTATCTTCTATAATCTTTATGTACTTGTAAGCATAACATAATCGTCAGAAAATTTCAAGGAGAGAGCATTTTGCCTAATAATACCACATTAAAAGTGTTTAGAATTACAGCTAATTATATATGTTCATTCTCATTTAGCTCTCTATGATTCAGTCTGACCTTATGAGATGCCCATAGGGCATATACTACATGAAAATGTTTGATTTATTCTTCACTTTAACAATAATACAATCTTACATCATGAGTTTGATTCTGGTCCCGGAAAAACAAACAAACAAACAAAAAACAACAACAATAATACAATCTTAAACAGTTCTGAGGCTTATTTTGATCTGGAAAGTCAAGATTATGATAACCCAATAATCTGAAGAGTGCAATATTAACCAGTGAAGAGTACAATAATATTCAAAAATTTTATAGGCACAAAATGTCTTAGTCACATTTGAAATTTCTATAACTAACAAAGTGAAATAATAAAATAACCAGGGTTATCAACTTTATATATAATACCATATTACTAAACATTTTTATCAGAGAAAAGGCGTTGTAGATAATATTGTGCCATACTGGGCATGGTGGCGCATGCCTGTAATCCCAGCACTCGGGAGGCTGAGGCAGGTGGATCATTGCAAGTTCGAGGCCAGCCTGAACTGCATAGTGAGACCCTGTCTCAAAAAGAAAAAATAAATTAATAATAATAATAATAATAATAATAATAATAATAATAATGTGCCAAATGGAGAAAAAAGAGAATATCAGTTTAAAATCTTAGATTAAAAGGTTTTAGTTAGGTAGGAACTGCATTGTTTTTTCCATTAACTTCTGCATTTAAAATACTATTTTTACAGGCTTTTTAAAATTTAATGAACTAATTTTGTTTAGTATCTTGAAAATATTGTTATGGACTCATTGACATTTAAGGTAATTTTTTTTTTACCAAAAAAAGAGGAGTGCTAGGGCTTAGTGAGGTAGCACCTGCCTGTACTCCCAGCTACTTAAGAGGTTCAGGCAGGAGGATGGCTGGAGCCTAGGAATTTGAGGCCAGTAAAAAAAAAGTCTGGTAATTCTTGCTTTATTAGGTTTGCAGACTTTTCTTTATCTTATTTGCTTTTATACATCTTGAGATTTCCTTTGGTTTTAATGTATTCTAATTTTTTCAAAATGATAGTATAAAAGAAATGTATTTAAACACATTTTAAGTATTCATCTTCTTAATCTATGCAAATAAATTTTGTCAAAGTATTTTATCTTAATAGGATATTAAATAGAAAAAATAATAGGGGAACACTAATATCTGACACCCTTCAAGTGTACTTTGAACTTTCTTGGTTTAGGGTCAGTTATTGAGTGCTTAAATTGGAGAACTCCCTGCATATATCAGTAACAACTGGTCAGAATTATACGGTGCCTTGAAGATCAAAAACACATCACAGGAATCACTGTCATCAGTTATTGATAGAAAGGAAGATTGCACAGTGAGTAATATCTTCAGTAGGGTGTTGTGTTTGATGGAAAGAATATAAACATTGTAAAAGTAACTCAATAGTAAATGTAAAAGCCATTCGTCTCAAAAGAAATTTAAAACTATGTTTCTTACTTTCAGAATCCTTTTATCATTGTAAGAGCTATTATTTTCTGCTCCCAAAATCTTGCTTACCTTCTTTTAAAAGTTATTCTTTAAAACATTAGACTAGATGAGCTAATTTCAGATGGCTTATTTACCTCCTCATAGATTTATATGCCACCTGCTTTTGCTTTTTCTACAGATGCAAAATCAACCTCTGGGGCAAAATCCCACCTTTCTTTTTCTGCCACACAAGTGGTAAATAACATTGCCCAATAAATTTTAGCATTTCCCCAAATGTGTAGGGTACAAAAAATGTATTCATTCTTGTGAGATATAAAAATGTACACTCACACTTCTGAAATCAACAGCCAGCCATTTCACACTTGGGCCAAAGGCAAACAAACATAATTCTCACTGGCAGCTGGACAACATTCCAAGCTGCCACCACATTAATTAACTCACCTCAATCAGATTCCACTTCAACTTGCACAGCTTGCTGCAAGACGCCTAGCAATAAATTGTTAGGTTAAATACTGAACAAGGTAGGGAAATACCATATGGTAGGTTGTTATAGAGGGTGGGATATTCTTGTTTAACACTAGTAGCAGGATTTCTGTTTGCTTTTTATTATTGTATCTTGTGATTTGAGAAGAAGTGTATGTACCTTCTTATTGATAAATGACTTTGTGTGTCTTATGATGAAGAGTGGGATGGTAACAAGATAACAAAATATCTTTGCCTATGAACTTCTATAGTTCATATAAATTTGAAGGCAACAGCTTACTTAGTAAGTACTGAGAGCCCATTAATGGTGAAGTAGCAGTATTAAATCTTTGGGGAATGTCAAGGAACAAATTTGCTTTTCACTGAGATCTATTCAGCATTACCAAAAAAGAAAAATGCAAACTACTTACAGCTGAAATATTCCCAGCCTGGGAGTCAATATTTGAGACTGAGTCTAGTTTCTTCCACTTTGGTCAAATCACTTGACTTCTTTCATATTATTTCCTCACCTGTCATATGAATGAAGTTGTCTAGATGAGTGGTTCCTAAACCTTAATGCACATACCAATCTAAAGAGCTTGTTAAAAATTCAAATTCTTGTATTCCATTTTAAGATTTTGAAATTGATTAGTTTTGAGGTGGAGACCAACAGTCTGTATTTGTAATGAGCAAGAAATTCTTTGCAGATAATAGTACTACACTTTGAGAAATACTAGAGTACATGCTACTTAAGATTGCTTTACCTCTGACAGTATATTATCCTACTTACCACCTTATTTCAAAGAGGAGCTTATGAATTTGTACTAGTCCATATATATTCTTCCATCTGCTTCTTCTATTGGCAGAGAGACAACCCATAGGATAGTTTTTTTTTTTGTTTTGTTTTGTTTTTTTTTTTGGTTTTTCTCTGGTACCGGGAACTGAACTCACGACCTTGCACTTGCCAGGCAGGCGCTTTGCCGCTGAGCTAAATCCCCAGCCCTAGGATAGTTTTTTTATATAGATTTAAATTGGGAAACTCTGAACATCCTTAACTGGTCCATATAAAAGTGTTCAATACAAGTTTTTCTCATCATATTAAAAACTTAACAGACTTGGAGCTTCAAAAACAAGCTTCATAATTTCACTTGTTAAAACTATGAAATCATCTTCATTCTTAGTTTCTTTTGGTGGAGGATGTAAGAAGAAAATGCAGTGATTGCTTTACTATTAAGTCTGCACCAAAAAAAAAAAAAAAAAAAAAAGCCTCTTAGGTAGAGTCAGTTCCTTCCAAGTTACTCTAATCATTATAAACATCTCCAGCTTCTAATAAAGTGTCCCTTAGCGTATGAATGGGCTCTTGTTGATCTCTGTGTTCTCCTCAGCTGCTAAACTCAGGCTCCTTCCTTAGCAGATGATCAATAAAGGAATGTTAATACTCTGGCAGAGGTGTTGAATCTTGTTGCAGACTTCCTCTTCCCCTGCAGGTGGTGCTGGCAGATAGGTTCTCTGTTTACTTATTTAATTATAATTATTTAGGATAGTAAAGATGTTTTCAGTACTTAGTTTAAAGCTCTTATAATAATCTAAATGACTTCCTCCTCTTCACTGTAGTTAATGAGTCACAGAGGAAAACGAGACTGAAAAAATGTGAAGAAAGAGTGGGCAGTATCTCTGAGGCCCAGCAGTGGAAACACACTATAGGGCTTTGGGGGAAAGGGTACATTTTTACTTTTAAAAGAGAACACATTTTTAAGAAATTCGTTTATACTACCTAACCATTCTTTCATATATACTTAAATATCTGGCTCTCCTACTCAATCAAGAGCTTCTGTAAGCTAGACACTGTTTCTTGTTGTTGTTTTGGTTTTTGGTTTTTTTCTGGTACCGGGAATCACTACAGACTGTTTTTATTGTCTTTGTTTCACTAGTTGTTACTTTGCTCTTAGAATATAGTAAATGCTAAATAAATTGAGTAAGTGAGACAATCAACACATCAATATGAAACTGCCAGCCATATACCAAGCCTGGAATCAAGTATGAACTTCTGTTCCATCACTCCTGCTATAAAGCTGTCTAAAACTCTAAGTAAAGGTCAATGAAGAAGGTCATAATAAGTATACTAGCGTTTTTTAAATTGGCATAATATAATCCATCAGTCTATAATTCTCGCCATATGTCTTCTACTCTTTCCCATATGAATCGTTCACAATTAACAGATTTGTATGTTTGCCGTCTTTGATATGCCATATATTCTCCCACGTCCAATCCAGTGTCCTACCTCTATTTTGCCCTCAGACTGTTTTCATCAGTGCTTCTCAAAGTAGTTCTCAGGGGTCTACAACATCAACACTATGTTCACGGTACTATTAATACCCTGTTTGCCTCTTTATTCTCATTCTCTTACAAGTATACAGTGCAGTTTTCCAGAAGCTATTGTGACT
Source organism: Chinchilla lanigera (assembly GCF_000276665.1). Lineage (NCBI taxonomy): Eukaryota > Metazoa > Chordata > Mammalia > Rodentia > Chinchillidae > Chinchilla > Chinchilla lanigera. The sequence goes on along the minus strand of NW_004955417.1, from coordinate 14,549,926 downwards.
GCTGTCAGTAGGCATGGATAGGAGATTACAGCTGTCCTTGTTAAATCAGATATTAAACCACAAAATATATAACCGTATCACTTTCCTAAGTAAATGTTTGCTTGCAAAAATATAGTTTTTTCATATATTATGCATATTAACGTGAATTTTCCCCCTTACCCTCTTCCTTCCCTCTCCTCTTTCTGTTTTTCTAGGGCCTCATGCATGCTAGGCAGGCATTCTACCACTGAGCAAAATCCCTTGCCCCCATGTTAACATGTACTTTATTTCAAACAAGCTAATGTTGTATATAGGGATGGCTGTAACTCACATTTTAGAAAACTCTTTCATAACCTAATAACTAAGTATTATAAAGGAGTCCTAAACCAAATATTTTGACAGCCCTGATTTAAAAGTTCTGCAACTTTTAGAACACAAATCAAATTCTTTCCCCGATGAGCTCTTTGGCCATTACAATTAGGAAATATCTTTTTCTACTTGGAATGACAGGGAACTTACACACTTATGGTTGTTTTACAACATTCACCTAGTATAATGCTTGTGCCAAAAAGGAATTAATACTGTTATACTGATTAAGAATGATAATTAATTAGTGCTTGGTGATAAATCATAATCTTTTTACTTTCCAGAGTCTGATGACAGTCTCTCCAACCTAAAAAGTGGGGAAAAAGCATTTCTTGACTTTTCAACCTATCTCTTTATCTAAAAAATAAACTTTAAAAAATAC
>NW_004955417.1:14543453-14549099 GCF_000276665.1 Chinchilla lanigera | reverse complement strand
TAAATATTAAAAAGAATAACAGCCCTACTGTTAGACATTAAAATTATTCTAATTTTTCAGTGTGACGAATCATGCTTGGATTACATTCCTTGTACATACATTTTTGCATGCATCTCTAATGATTTCTTCAGAATAAATACTCAGAAGGTAAATAATGAGGGCAAGAGATATAAATAAGTGAACACCTTCAAAGTTCAATCATCGTCTGATGCTACTTCTACTCGTGTGTCACCCTTGCGCAGGGGCCATGCTAATCTTTCCTGTATTGTTCCAATTTTAGTATACGTGCTGTTGAACCAAGCACTACTTCTACTTGTACAATAGAAAAAAACTGTGATTTAAAAGAAAAGGAAAAGAGTTTGAGAAGTAGTGAGGGAAAGTATATGAAAGAATTAAAGCCAAGGAAAAACTGCTGCCAAAGGAGAGTAGAGGTAGAGGTAGAAGAGCAACAGAAAGCATTAACAGTGTTGATGAATGCCTAGACAAGGATAAAACAAATCCTGAAGAGGGAAGGGTTAGAGTCAGGCAGATGTGGATTTAAAATACGACTCATTATTTGCTATGTGACCTAAGCAACTTATACAATTTCTGTTTTTGTTAAACTGTGTTTCAAATTGGATACACAGAACAAATCAGCTTCAATCCTCACTTTGACTAACCTTAAACCCTGAGGCTTATGCTTGTACCTGTGTTCGTGCACGCACGCACTCATGCACACACTTTATCTTTGTCTTCTATCAAGCAAAGGAAAGGAAGTAGCAATACCCTTTTATCATTTGCTTTCTGTTTCTTAACCTCTGGTCTTTGTTTTTTTCTTTCACAAACTGAAGATAATACAAGAAGTTAGGAATCTCTTTTCTTGAATTTCCCTACCTGGACTAGAAACCTGGAGCAAACAGGTTGCCCTTTTCCTCAGGAAATTTTTGAAGCTTCACACTTTTCCACCTACCCGACCATCACCAAACTTTAATATGATTGAAAGAGAATATTCATCAAATCTTAAATGAGTGTTATTTAAGTTAATAATGTGAATCAGTATTTACACTGAAACGTTATGTTCCCACTGTTTTTAGTGGCTTAGATTCAGATTGGTACAACCATCACTTCTGTGGGTGATATAAAATTTTCTTTAATTGATTTCCTTATTTGCTATTCTGAATCTTTTCAGAGGGTGCTACAGATAAGGGTGATAGTGGCTTTTCACTTAAAATTTTTTTAGGCACCAAGAAAAAATAAAATGTCACAATGTAAAAATATAATAAAAAACAAAAAAAATTTAAAAAATAATATACTTCAATATAAAATATCCTTTTAAGGTGTTCAGTTCTCTCAAAAATATCACATTCATTGAACTTTTTAGTCTCTGAAGATATTTTTCATACAAAAATTTACAATTCCCTAATAGGAAGACAGAAACAGCATATGGATTAGCTGACTATTGATAATACTTTTATTACACTCAAGTGCTTTATTTAACAAATATTTTTTAAAACTTTTCCTATGATATCATATAGCCTAGATCTGCACTGTCCAACATAGTAGCCACTAGCCCCATGTGGTTATTTAAATTTAAACTAGCTAAAACGAAATACAATTATCAATTCAGTTCCTGGGTGACAATAGTCACATTCAAATGCTCCATGGCCACAGACAGCTATTATCTGCCCTCCTGGAAAACAAATATAAAGCATTTACATCTTCACAATGTTTTATTGCATAGCACTAGTCTAGATAAATTAAATATATCATTAGATAATAATCAATATGATTACCCAGTCATAAATTGTGACTATCTAAAAAGGTGATTATTTTTGTGATAAAATGATAAAATGACTAATATCCTTTTAATAAAGTAGCTGAAAAAATATTCATTGAGTAACTGAATAAAAATGCAATGGAGAAATGTTTTAACTCACATAAACTATACATTTCTCTTTCCCTTCTTATAAATAAGTTGGCAAGTGCATATGTACCCTTCGAAATGTATATACAAGTTGTGGTGGTGCACGTCTGATCTCAGCACTCTGCCTCAGTGTGGGCAACCTAACTAATTAGTGAGACCCTTTCTCAAAATAAAACATAAAATATGGCTAAGGGTGTAGCTCATTGCTAAGGCCCTGGGTTCAATCTTCAGTACCCCCTGAAAAGGCATATTTACCTCATTATTGTTTAAACATGATTACTACCCATAAATTCTAGTGAAAATTCACAGGTGAAAATAGAGATTAATATTAATATACCACCGCAAATGTGTTTAAAACTCTGTTGTCTTTTTAAAATTCTTTGACAGATTAAATTTCATGGACATTAGAAATGTAGGTAAGTGTTGGATGAAAACAACTTTTTTCCTATTGCCATCTTTCCAAGAATGTGGATATTCAGAATATTCCATTATATCACCTACCAGTAGCTGTTGGAAAATGGGTACAGCTTGAGGTTGTTCTGTAGCTGGAATCATTTAGGTATATTTTTCTTTCTGTTGTCAGCATACACTGGGAAATACACCTGTACATAGAACTTACCATTTCTTAAAACTATCTGAAAAATTATTAGTCATGCCAAAAACTGTCCATGTCAGACAGTTCTATGAAGGAAACAGAAAATTTTCTTGATTCAGAATCCTCAGGGTGTACTACTGTGGCTTATTCCCTTATCATGAAGGGATTCAGATAGAAAAAAAGTGTAAAAAGTTTAGATTATTGGATCAGTTGTCATCTACCAATAACACTATCAGTAGCCTATAATGTGTTTTTGTATTAGAGAGACTTTTCCCTTTTATCAGCACCCTTCACAGCACATACAACTGTTTTTTTAACTTACAGCTAAGAAAAGTTCAGCTCAGTAGATATTTTGTACCATACTTTCTGTCACAAAGCCAGCTACAATTTGGCCCCTCCCCTCAAGGAGCTCATTCTGTAGTGAATACCAACAGGTAATTGAGATAATAAAGCTAAGCAAAGTCTGTGATAGGAAATCAAAGGAGACATGAGCACAGTAAGATTTCTTAAAAGTAAGGATTCTTGAAAAGATGAGCAGTAACTAACCAGGAGAGAAAAAGATGAGAAAAGGACATAATTTTAGGGAAGGAAGACTATGATTCAAGGCACAGAGGCATGGAAACAGCACAGTTAACTCTGGGAATTACATTTAGTCCCATATTACTTAAATAAGTGTCAAGAGAGGTAGGCAGGACTAGATAATTGATTCATTTTTTCCCATAAATTATTACAGAGTCAGTAAAGTTTTTTTAAAGGAAAAGTGATCTATTTATGGTTGTGCTTTTGACAGATCACTTGTTAGACTTTAGAAGCCATATTGAGGGATGGAAAGGGCAGAGTTGAGAAATGTGAGGAGAAAAGCACGGCCCAGTGGGATAGGAGAGGTGATGCAATATTTTGTCTCCTTGGCTAAGTGTTACATACTGGAATGAGAACATAGGACAGAGAGTAGGTTTGCAGGGAACCTAGTTTACTTTTTGTTTTACTAAAAATAGTGTTTCGTGTTACCTAAATGGACATATCCAACAGGTGACCATATATATGTTTTGTCTGCTGAGCCCAGAGATACCTAAAGGTGATGCTTAAGAATGTGAAAAAAGAAGGAACTGAGGAAAAAGGGATGGGTGCAGTGAAAGGGAAGAAAGGGAATAAGGATTCTTTAAAAAGAATGGAAGGAAAACAATGGAAAAAAATTTTGTAAATGGGGGAGGGGATAAAGGGAGCAGAGTGAGAAAAAAAGAATCATGATATATTATGTTCAGGTACAAATTCCCTATGGTGAGTGGATCATTATGTATGGCAAACATGTACCAATAAAAATTAATTGAAAATAGAAGAAATCTATATGGTAAAAATTAAAATGTGGTAACGAAATTGAGAGCACATAGGACCAAAAGGGAATGAAGGAAAGAAGCATGGGAATGCCAACCTCAAAGGAAGAAATGATATGTAAGAGAATCAGAAGAGCAGAAATTCCAGTTATGTTCACTTGTTAGCAAGACTCTGGAGAAATTAAAAGAACAAAAAAGTATAGCAAAGCTCTAACCCAATGATGGTAACTACACCTTTTAGAGACTGAGTGCCAAAGTGCAAGCCAAAACCCACTTATTTATCAGAAGTGCTAATACTGCAGTTAAATCTGAATACTAAGGTTTTAGTTTTAAAAAAAAACTCTACATTGACATCTTTTTGTCTTAAAAGAAAAACACCATAGCGCATGTGCCACAGGTTCGTCACTACTGCTATAACCCATCTTTCTACACTTAGTCCTAAGCCCTTCCTGAATGCTTAGTCCAAAGGTGCACAGCCTCTCAACATGGGACTTGAAATTTCTTCCCCCTACACCCAGGAGCCCACATTTATTTATGTTGTGTTGCTTGTATTGAGAAGGGGAAAATGGATCCCATGTTTGTATATATGGTAATAGGTAGTATGTGACTCCTTTTTACTTGCGAAACAATACAAACTTTGTAGACAAAAATCAGCGCTCAGCCTGGTATGGTGGAACATGCCTGTAATCCCAGCTACTGGAGAAGCAGAGGCAAGAGGATCCCAAGTTAAACTTACAAAGACCTTGTCTCAAAATAAAAAGTAAGAAGGACTGGATGTGCTCTATCTCAGTGGTAGAGCTCCTGCCTAGCACACTCTAGGCCCTAGATTCAATCTACAGCACCACAAATAAGTAAATGGATGAATGGCAATCTGGTTAATGTATCACCAAAAAGTTGAGAAGAATTGTCTTGGTAGACAATGCCAACCAGTTGACTGCTGTCCTCAAGTGAATTTCTTTTTTAATCTATATTCTTCACTTCATTTTGAATAATTACCATCTCTATACAAAAGGCTTTTTGAGGAAGAAACTACCAGACTTTAAGTAATTGTTTTCCAAGTAATCATCTAAAATAGTAATAGCTGAGGAATAAAGTAAAAAGGAAAATAAATATGAAGTTAGGTTCATAGCTAGCATTTTCAGGAATCAGGTTGTTTTGGTGGGTTGAGTGGTTTTTATAGAATGAATAATAAATTTTAGGAAAGAAGTTATCACACACACACACACACACACACACACACACACACAAATAGGGATGGAAAGTATAGTCAGTAAAATCCTGATAATGAATCTGAGCAAACCAACAGTCAAGTACTAACCTGTACCAAGAAAACTAAGCACAAAATTAAAGATCTTCATTAGAGATACAGACTTTAGAAGCAGACAGCAGTTCTCCTGGTTAAGATGATGTGATTGTACTGAAGAAAACAGAAGAAAAAACATGAAAATCAACACATTCTCAAGAGCCAGCAAGTAGGTAGGTGAAAACATAAGTTAACTCAAAATTAAGTCCAAGATCTCTAACCTCAATCTATAGAAGACTTTTTTTTCTCTGCAAACGGATACTATAAAAATTCTACTCCTGTCAGGTGCTTTAAAGAGCAGAGGAAATTTTATCTAATTAAAAAATGAAGTTTAACTAAATTAAACTGTAATTTTAAAAAGTTTCTTAAAATAGGATTGTATGGTTTCCTGCCTTCAGAACATTTGTGACACCATCTCTATCTTGAAGGTTTGGGCAAACATTTTTCTGGGTTTTGTAGATGTTCAAATGCTCTCTCTCTCTCTCTCTCTCTCTCTCTCTCTCTCTCTCTCTCT
>NW_004955417.1:14523281-14543353 GCF_000276665.1 Chinchilla lanigera | reverse complement strand
AAAATGAACACATTAATGACAAAGGAATGAAAGTAAAGTGGTGCTGAATAGGAAATCCAGTGATCAATTAAAAAGAAAAAATGTGCAGGAATTGCAAACAAAACCTTTCATTGCTTATGTGAAGACACAGCCAAAAAAGCTAATGTTGAATATTGTACACAAACAGTTCCTTACTCTTTCACTAAAAGCTTGCAAATATTTTTCCATCCCTCTACTAAAATTTTAGGACAGGTTTATGAAAAGGGATATACATATATAATCTCTCGTTCACTTTTTGTGTTTAGGATGAATTAAATTATTTGAATAACAATTATTATTTATATGATTTTAAATTGCAAAAACATTACTTTTCCTTTTTTCATTAATGTTTAAAGTAAGAAAACTCTAATCACCATAATGAATCACTTCTTTTTTCGTGGGAAAACAAAAAAACATTTTGAGAAAAAAAAATGAAGCTCCTATCAATATTATAAATAAGTGAGATATAATTATTTGTACAGGTTCTAAATTATTAAATATAAACTTTTTTGTACTTTTATATATCTTCAATTGGCTACCATTTCCCCTTGTATGTACAGTATTTGTTGCTCATAAAAATAATGCAATATAAATTTTACTTATCAGATAGAGGATAAAATTTAGTCCAATTAGATACCTGAAGTACTTGCTGTTATTCAAATAACTTAGTGTCCTGTTGTTATGTGATTGAATATTGGTTAATCCAAATTGCTGTAACTTAAAATATAGAATACAAAATATTCAACACAATAGAAAAATTAGATAATGTCAAATTAGATGACATATTTTTCATTTATTGTCAATTTTACAATTATTATAAATCTTAAAATATTCAGGCAAAACCTACAAAGTGGAAAATAAGTGTAAAGAATAAAATAATAGATCAGATTTGGGGGGAAGAGTTTCTAATGAAGAGAATCACAAAGAATAAGAAGCATGAAAAGTAGATTTACAGAAAAAATAATATTATTAGACTATTAAACTTCAAAGTGTGAAATATAAATGATTAAAATTTTAAATCTATATGCAAATTTGAAAATATTAACAGTAGCAATCATTACTATTTACTCCTGGTCAAACACTGTCCTGGGTATTTTACATATACATCATCATATTTAATCACCACATCCATACATGTAGAATCTTTTAAATTTTCAAAGCACATTCTTATGATTACTTATTATCATCATGTTATTTTATGAAGTAGATAAAAACAAAAACATTTACCCTATATAAGGATAGGGATAAGAAAACGGAAGGAGACATTAATATCACTGAGGTAATAAAAAAATAAACACAGAACTACGAATTTAGTTTTTGAACTTGTAACCTCAATTCATTATTCACTAAATAACATTAAAATTGGAAAGCTTTAGTGTTTCTAAATTTATTAAGATGTAACTTAAAAATTAATCAGCATTCACTGAGTTACTGTATATAAAGCACAAGAATTATTTGTGCGACATAAAAAGAAATAGAAAAAAGCAAACACAAGAAAAATTGGGAAGAGAAAGAAAGAGAAGATGCCACTGAGAACCTTAGTATATAATTGGGAAGAAAGCTTTAATTTTTAAAATAATAAGCTAGCATTTTATTGAATGCAAAGTAATAGTTGTAGAAATTGCTTGACATAATTTAACCCATAACTCAACTGTTATGACAATAAATTATGCATCTTTTGTTCACTTAAAAAATCAAATGCATCCAAAAATTTATTGAACTAACCTAATTATTTGGCTAAACAAAAACCAAATTATGCTGCAAAGAAAAATGCCAGTATATAGAGAATACTTGGCAATCTTTCCAGAAATTTCTGTTCTAATAGTAGTTGTTATAATAGAATTTGTTAGAATAGCATAAACTTTGTAAGGTGCCAAAATATTCATCAAAATCCCCACCAAAAAAGCTACTACTAGATATGAATGAGAAAGTTTAAATTATTAATTACCGTATTTAAGTTATAAGTTATAAAAACAGCACAGGGGGAAAATCCTAGTACTATTAGAACATAAAAAAGAAAAGAAACTGTGGTTTACAAATAGTATTTGGCTCAGAGTATTGTAATAAAAATAAGCTAAACAATGTATATGATCCACAGATATTATTTTTTAAAAGTATAACACTTTAGTGAAGTAAAGCTTTATATACACTTTACAAAAGCAGTTAGGTAAAAGTCACTATATGATTTTAACAATTTCAAGATAAAATCATTAGAAGGATTAAGTCAATGTGACTTTAAAATAGTGGCCTCAAATAAAAAAAGAAGAGAAAAGAAAAAAAGACATTAGCACTTTAGCCTATTATTCTTTATTGGGAATCAACACATTGTTATTGCATTTGTGTTTCTGTGTGTGTGTGTGTGTGTGTGTGTGTGTGTGTGTGTGTGTCCTTTGTCCCCTTTAAGAGCAATGCATTATGTGAAAAAATATTAATATTGTGTTTTTTAAGTGTATGACTTGTATTTCTCATATATATTTTACCTTCATCTAATTACTAATAATTACCTTCTAATCTCTCTCAGCAGCTTTGTATACTCTCTCTAAGTGAACAATAACATCTTTGAAACTAGATTAAGGACAATTAAAATATTTGACAAATATTTGAATTCCATCTACATGTTGAGCACAGACTTGGGATTAGGAAATAAAAGAAAAATAATACATAGTAAATATCCTCAAAAGAAAGTTTTTGGCTCCAAATTTTCAAACTAGAGGTTATAACCCTTCACAGAGTTATGAATCAATTCAGTAGGTATCTGACCAATTATTTTTTTAAAACACTAAATGAATTAGAATAGAATTTAAAACCCATGTGTATAATACATATACAGATATTCTCATGAAAGTTTTATCTCAGTTACCTAGTGTACTAAGTCACAATGTAAAATTTATTTCTTATTGTAAAGCTGGAAAAATTTTCCTTGTTTAGAAAAATATCTTCAAGAAATGTTCACAAAATAGCTCATTCTATGTAGAGTGTCGCAAATGCGTAACTTCAAATGTTGTAATCTAAATGAACTGACAAGACTAAATAAATACCCTACAGAACAGGTAGTCAAGCACCAGCAATGTCTTTCCTTTGAAAAATGTTATCTTTATCTAGATCTCTTTTATTAAAATGTTCACTAGTCAATCACAATGTTATGCAGTTGCAATGAAATATTTTTACCATTAGCTAATATAGCACGAAGCGAGATGAATATGATAGTGCTCTAACATGCTTGGGACTCAGAAGAGGGAGATTAGGATACAGCTAGTTATCTTATCCCTGGTCATAGTCAGTTAGAATCATTATACTCTTAGTTGATTTGTAAGCACTAAATTTTTGTCAGTGATGGCAAACTGTTTTCATATGAGCCAAGGAATACGTGACATCAAAATGTTTACATTATATTATACAATAATTTAAATAGTCCCAACAAAAGGTTGAATAGCCCGTCACAGAGAACTGGTATTTACTTACTTTTTTTAAAACTTAAACTGTTAACTAAATCTCAATCAATCTGAAGGCAGAAAACACATCTTATTCTATACAAACTGTGAATGTTAAATCTTGGTGAATGTGTTGTTGCTATTCATTCATTTTGTATTTTTATCTTACAAAAAATCTGTGTCTATATTTGATATCAATTCAGATATCTCTAAAGAGAACAATATATTCCCTGGAAAATCTAAATCCATATAGCCTATGCCTTGCAACCTTTTTTTTTTTTTGGTCTTTTTTTGAGACAGGGTCTCGCTATACAGTTCAGGCTGGGATTGAGCTCACTTTGTATCCCAGGCTGGCCTTGAACTTGCAACAATCCTCCTGCCTCAGCCTCCCGAGTGCTGGGACTACAGGCATACACCACCATGCCTGGCACCTTTCAGTCTCTAAAGGGTGAAAACCAATGATTGTTAGTGACAATTATTTTGTCCTGGCAAAGAGACACAAACCTAACTCACAAAATAAGGAAGTTTAAAGGTCACCTGACCCTACCCTCTTTGTTTGTTTTGTTTTTTGTTTTTCTCCGGTACCGGGAACCGAACTCACGACCTTGCGCTTGCCAGGTAGGCGCTTTTGCCGCTGAGCTAAATCCCCAGCCCGACCCTACCCTCTTTAAGAATGGAAATTGCATCTGAGGGAGTTTGGTAATTTGCACAACCATACTATGCACAAAACACTTCTGAAGTGACCTGGGGATTACAGCAATTAGGACTGTCCTTGGCATCAAGGTACTTAAAATGGGAAATACACAAAAATACAGCCAGACATTTATGAGAAATTAAGTCGTACAACTTACAATTGCCGTTCAGTTCAAATATTATGTTCTCTGAAAACACATGCCTGACTACTGCAAAATGAAATCCTCTCTCCCTATGATAGTATAATGAATATTAGACAGGAAACGTGAAACCTGGATTTGTGTTGTGGCTCCAACCACTAACTAGGTATTGGAAAATGATTCTTGAACTGCAGATTATGTACTTGTAAAATAGGGAGAGATTCAGGAGTAAATGATCTTTTAAAGGCCCCTTCCATATCTAAGGCCCTAACACCAATTTGCCGTACCAGTCCATTCCAATTCGATACTTAAAAAATCAATGTTATCCATTTCGTGCATCATAGGTTGCAGGTTTATCTCTTGTGACAATTGTCCATGACTCACTTTATCCTTCATTCTGCTTCATTTCCATTGTTTCCCCTGGTTCCTGTTTGATGTGTCTTTAACCCTCTGATGGTCAAACTTGATTTCTTTGATTTTGACTCTTGGTACTCACTAACTAACTTGGTTTGTACACATACTATGGCTCTTCTTATGCCTGGACATATTGGTAAAATACGCCCACCTCCTCCACCTCTGGCCCTTGAAGTCTATGACCAAATACTGCCTATTTGCAAGATCATCCAAAAAGATACCATGACTCAAATGCTGAAAATTTTCCAAGTACTGATTTTAGATATTTTTACTACTACTACTATCTATATTTGTTGTTATTCAAATATTTTATCATGTAAGTTTTTGTATGTTATATAGATCTACAGTCTCCAAAATTTTTGAGGTCAGATATATTTTAGAATTCCAAATTTTTGGCTTTCAAAAGATAATATGGAACGTATAACATGTGAACCAGAACAGCATGATTAAAAGCATTAATATTTCTTCAGTGAAACATATGAATATTCTTCATAAGTGGAATGAATGAAGGACATAAATAGTCACATACCAGCTCAGCTCAGGTTTTTCTGTCGAAAGAGCTAATGTCAGGTTAGATTTTACTACCAAATACACTACTTTAAAATAATTATTATAATAATAATTTCAGGGATTTAAGAATTATACATAAAGGATTATATGTCTAATAAATCATACAGACTTTAGAATGATTGTCTTCTGACTAGATTGCATATATCACAGATGCATAGATCATATATTTTAATTCTTTATTTCTTTAGAAAAGTACCTTTCACAATACTCAAATACCCAGTTGATATTTTCTTGAGGAATTCTACTAAATGTCTGCCACATGCCAAAACTGTATTCAGGTTATGAAGCAACAAAAAAATCTTAAAAGATGGAGAACCTGTCTACAGGGCATTATAATGTCAAGAGGTACAAAGCGTAAGACAAATGTTTAAATTCAAGTCTAGTGATTAAGTACTAAAATTAGTGATTTGAGCAATAAGAATGTCAAAATTGGGAGTAGTAAATTGAAATATAGCTCACATAACTGTCAAAGTTGGCATTATGCCCTGCATTCTACACAGAAAGTAGTATGCAATTTGGTAAGAGAATTATGTTAGTTGTAATAGATTATAGTGAGTAACTTTTGCATTAGATATACAGTTCTCCAGGCAGCATTTCATTTACACTGACTCCAGGATTGAGCATTCTTGGGGATGACTCTTCAGACATAAAAATGTAGCAGTATAATTCTGAGGAGACTTAGTGCTACAGCACTATGCAGAGAAGCCTTCATTAAGACAATCTCATTCAATGAAAAGAAGAAATTATTTTTGCCTTTTTTCTTTTTGTCAACTGGGCCTACTCTGAAAGGAGTATAAAAGTTAATATGTTCTTCTGATAAAAGTTAATATGTTCTTGAGACAAGAACAAAACAAAGAGAGATGAGAAGCATTCACTCAGATCACACAGTATTTGAAAAATCACTAGACAATGTTGAAAAAGTAAGTGATCTAGCAATTCCTTGCAGTATATTACATTTAGTTTTATAAGAAGACATATACGGCATCTTTTCAATTAAAATATTCAATATTCCTCAAAGGTGATAAAAAGGATTATGCTTGTTTTATAGATGAAAACATTAAATCTGTCTTGATATTGAATGGCTAAAGGTCCATTGGTTCTCAGTACATAATAATAAGTTTTAAATACAAAAATGTTAACTCCTACTTCACTGAATTAACCACTAGATACTAATAACCAAACCTAGGCAAAGGAATTTGAAGATTCACTGAGTTTTTTCCCTCCAATAAATATGTTTAACTACTTTCAATAGTCAAGGAAATCAAAATAACTACATTGATTTATCCATAAAAAACACTTTCTCAGTTTTACTTGTCATTTTTTTTACATGTTTGGAACAGAAAGAAAAGCCAGCAATCAGATAACAACTTTAATCTATTTTGTTTTATCTTGTTATTTATTTATTTGTAGATAAGGTCTCGCATGGGCTGGCCTTGAACTCAAGATCCTCCTGCCTCAGCCTCCTGAGTAGTTGGCATTAGAGATACAAACCACTGCACCTGACATTGTAATATTTTTACATAGTCTTCTTAAAGCATAACATTCTGATATGAATTTATGACCCAAATAATGATCATTTGTTTTAGATAAGACCATTGACTACAATTTTAAAAATATCTTTACATTATGATCCTTTTAAGGAAACTAAATTCATTATCTGACATCAAATGAATTGTGAAGTATTTTCAGAAGAAACATTTTTCCCTATGGGTTAAAGAAAGAAAAGGAAACATTCTGTCTAAATGGGAAGAGCAACCTGGCAAGGACTATTACGGGTAAAAATGAAAGGAAGCCTGTAAGCGATAGCAGATGACATTTTCCGTGGGGTTATTTTGGTGGTGATGTCATCTGACAACTTCTGTAGCATTATTTGGGATGAGTATGACATTTTCTTAATGAGAAGATTAGGAAGTTGCCCCAGAAGAGCCTTATATATTGTATAAGGCCAAGGAACATATGGATAAAGTGTTGGTAGAGAAGTGTAAATATTACTCTTGAAGTAGTAAATGAAGGTTAAACATAAACAGCTGGTCCAGGGGAAATGAAGAGGGAAAAAAAAGTAACCTGTCTGTTTTATGCTGGTATTTCACAAAGCAGCAAGTTGTCTTTATCTGGTATTTATTTCAAGTTACTTGACCAAAACATATTACATCTCAGAGTTTAAGGAAATAAACGTGTGTTTGTTTGTTTTTATAAAGAAAAGAAGTTTATTTAGCTTATGATTTTGAAGAATAGATGTCAATATTTTTTTGGAAATAAACTTGTAAAAGTTGCTTTCATTTAGTCAAATTAATTGAAAAAGACATTCTAGGATTATCTTTTAAATTTACTTCAAATTTTGAGCTGCATAGGTTGTTTTCTTTTTAAGAAAACAGAACTATTTTAGCTATAAACCTACTGTGTTACTGTTTTTTAAAGGCTCATAAAAGCACAGTTTGTACTTTACATCAAATTTGAAAACCCAGATATTATCAGTTGCTAGTTATTCTATTGCATAGCAAAATAAATTAAATGTAAAAATAAAATGTCACAATAAACTCCCACTTTGAGAATGTTATTCCCCGCAAAAGCCCAGTTGGAGCCAGGCATGGTGGGGCATGCCTGTAATCCCAGCACTTGGGAGGCTGAGGCAGGGGGATCATTGGGAGTTCAAGGCCAGCCTGGGCTACAAAGTGAGTTTAAGACCAGCCTGAACTGCATAGTGAGACCCTGTCTCAAAAAAAACTAACTAACTAAGTAAATAAATAATGCCCACTTATACTGCTCATTTTGCAAGGACATGTGATACATTTCAGTGAATAAATATATCTATTCCTGGTATAGTTCTGGTAGTAGATTATATGCAAAATGAATAGTGTAAAAAGCAAGAGTTCCCCAATAAAACCAAATAATTTACCAAATGTGAAAGCAGAATAAATGGAGCTTAAAAGTACATTTTACCTCAAATTGTTTCCTACAGATTTAAAAAAAAGTTGCTTATTATGTTTTTTAAAGCTTGCTACTAAAGTGTTAGTGTCAAGAGTTTGTAAAAAGCTAATGTATTAACAACAAGTGTTAATCAGTCCTTGATCTCTGAAAAATATATGTCATGGTCTTGTTGTAGCATACATTTATGCTGGTATAGCCTGGAGAAGTAGTATGTAATTTACCAAATGAATTACATTAGTCATAGAAGGTTATACTGAAAATCCCTATAACTTTTGCACTAGATATATAATTAATATTAAAAGTTGCAGTAAGTATAATACTAAATGCTGGTTTTTATATCATGAAAGAAAAAATTATAGGCTACACCAAATGAAAATTATTATGGCCTATATTGGATGCATGTTATTTTTCTAGGGCAAAATTATATTCACTTATATAGTTTATTAGAATGTAACAAATGAGCAAGTTATATAAATTCATGTTGAATAACCATGTTCTGGTTTTAGTCACAGTTTTGGTTTTATTTCCTTAGTTTACATTAATGAACTACATTACATAATGTAAGGCGTTATGTTAGGCAAGGTTTATCTACCCTTTAAAAACTCAGAGTCTGGCAAGATAAAACATGTGCACAAGTAACTATAATACAACTAGCACATATCTCTAAATGAGAAACGCATGAAGCATCATGAAGATTGAGTGGTGGGAAAAATTAGAGAACTTCACAAAGGATGTAGCATTTGAGTCAGGCTTTGAGGTATGAGTAGAATTTCCAAAGAGAGGCGATAAAGGAAGATATGAGCACCATTTATTATCACATATTTATCATACCTGCTACATTCCAGGCACATGTAACATACCGACACTACACTGATTTCTTTGTTGTTGTTGTCTTTTTTGAGACAGGGTCTTGCTATGCAGTTCAGGCTGGCCTTGAGCTTACTTTTTAACCCAGGCTGGTCTCGAACTTGCAATGATCCTCCTGCTTCAGCCTCCCGAGTGCTGGGATTACAGGCGTGAGCCACAATGCCTGGAGACACTACACTGATTAACAAAAAGTGTAAACATATGCTCTGCACTCACAGAATCTGCGGTCCAATGGGATATGAATCAGAATACTAAACAAAACTACTACTCTCATTTACATAGAGCCAACAAAACAAATACATCGCTGGAGAGAAACTTGAGAACTATGCCTACTCAGTGTAAAGAGATGTTCAGTCTTGGTTGACTCAACTTTTTGAATCCAAATTTTTACCATATTTCAATCACATCTTCATGTTGTCTCTACTGAAATAAAATAGATACCTGATAACTTACATTAAATTATTTGAAAGAAATTTTGATGAGGAAGTTTTAGAACACATGCTTACAATCTACCATTTAAAATATAATATATAAAAGGAGAAATTTCCACCTACCTCTTGGGTTTGAATCCTAGCTATATCACAAACTACTTATATGAACTTGAGGCCACTGCTGTGAGCCTCAGTTTCCCCACCTAGAAAGCCAGCATAAAAATACCTACTTTAGAAAGTCTAATATAAGATGTCAGTCAGGCATAGTGGTGCATGCCTATAATCCCAGCGCTTTGGAGGCTGAGGCCGGAGGATCCTTGCAACTTCGAGACCAGCCTGGGCTACAAAGTGAGCTCAAGGCTGGCCTGAACTGCAGAGTGACCCTGTCTCAAAACGACAGAAAAATATAAAAGTAATACAAGACTTCAAGGAGACATATATGTACAATGCTACACAAATGTAAGGTAACTTGATTAATATATTTAGCTTCCTATGTCGTTTTACTCAATAAAACAAGCAATCTAAACTACCGACTTATCTAAGCCAATACTTACCCCCCAGAAAAGAACTATTTAACCAGGGTTTACTCTATGCCTGCTTTGGGGCTAATTTATTCAAACAAAAGGTAGAATCCCTCTGTCAGAAATGTGCTCATCAGATTGAAGCACTGTATTTCAGCAAAACTGGGAAAGATTGCCAGCCACATAACAATCAGCAACTGCTTAAATAACAGTTCACTTCCGAAAAAATTCTCGCAGATTTTAAGTTTAATGTCCTAAGGACCTGAAAATTATTTCTTAGAATTGCATCACTTCAAGTCACACTATCATAAAACAAGTGAAAATCTTTGAAATAGAAGCTTTGTTTGGAAGTAATTCCATATATATATATATTAGTCTAATATATATATTAGACTAAATCTTAACACAGTAAAAGGTCACTTTACATTCGATGTATTTTATTAGGACGTTGCAGTACATGTTTGCGTTCCTTGTGTGGAGCTGGTAGTGCACATAACACATCTCAATTCCGTTTTTCATCCCTATCCCTCCCTCTCTCCACCCGCCATCTCTTGATCTCCTTCCCATTTCAGAACCATCTCTTTACCTAAGCAACAGAAGCAAAATCCCTTGAAAACCAAAGCCCAGGAATGCTAATTTTGACCCGAAGGCCTGTCTCTCTCTGAGGCTGATCCTACATACGATTGAGGCAGTTCCGTTTAATTCCTTCATAGTCTCACTATTTATACAGAATCCGAGCTTATATTTGGCCACTTGTACCGTGGAGTCCACGATTTCAGAGTTTTCAGATTATTCCCTGTAATGACTTAGTCCTACACTTCAGTATGACAATGCGTTAAATAATACATTTTATTTTGCAGAGTTGCTCTAATCATGATAGACGCATTACTGATCTGTAGGCCACAATGGAGTCACAAATATAGGTATTTATAGTTTGAAAAATGTCATCATAAATAAGCACTATTGTAAATATGTTGGAATTTCAAATATATATTTGTTTTTGTTACTGGTATATGATCTTCTATGAGACAGCAATAAGCAGAAACAGTTTGCATAAACCTTTATTTTAATAAAAGGACCTTACAGAAAGATCTTTCTCAAACCTTACAAAGCAGTACTGAACTAGACAGGGGACACACGCCTGCAATCCCAGCTATCGGAAGGCCGAGGCAGGAGGATCCTAAATTCGGGGCCAGCAGCCTTGGCAATTTAGCAAGATTCTGTTTC
Organism: Chinchilla lanigera; assembly: GCF_000276665.1. NCBI lineage: Eukaryota > Metazoa > Chordata > Mammalia > Rodentia > Chinchillidae > Chinchilla > Chinchilla lanigera. The sequence goes on along the minus strand of NW_004955417.1, from coordinate 14,532,113 downwards.
AGGATAAATAAATAGGACTGAGGATGTAGTTCAGCAGTAGAGTGACCCGGGTTCAATCCCCAGTACTGCAATAAATAAATAAATAAATAAATAACATTATTGATAAATAGCCTCGGAATCTTTAACGAATAGCAGTAATAGGCGAGTCCTTCACTAGATAGTCACGAATAAAACTTCTGCCGTACAATTTCCCTTTAAATCGATAGATAAGCAAATCTGAAATGTTCAGATTCTGCTTCTCGTTCTTTTGCTGTCATTTCATCTGAATATCCCAAAACACGTCTGTTTTTTAGAGGAAGGAGTGATGATCCCAGTGACTCGCAGGTCTGAACCGGGTCTCTCAACTGGGGGTAGTGAGGGTCCTTTGGCAGCTGCGGAAACGCATCCCCTAAAAAAAGAAAAAAGAAAAAAAATCTTTCTTTTTAAAAAATTCGTCCGCGCAGCGCCTCCTGCCGGTCCCAAAGGCGCCGGGCGGGCTGGGCTGGCTCCCTGAACCCGCAGCGCTCGCGTCCTCCGCGGTGGAGGTGCGGCAGGGCGAGCGCGGGCCGCGGAAGGGGGGTACCCGATCCCCGGGCACTGCCACCCGGCGCCACGCCCGCGCCCCCGGGCACCTGGAGGGCGAGCGGAGCCTCCGCCCTCGCGCGCACCTCGTTACGCACCCGGGTGCGGCGGCTTCCGAGTGGCCTGGACCGCGCCCACCCGCGACAGGCCCGCAGCCCGGGCCCCACCGGCGCGGCGACACTGCCCTCCCCGTCCACGCCCGCTCTCCGCTCCCGCGACCCCGGGCACCGCCGCAGGGCAGCCTTTCGAATCCCTCGGTGCACCGCCAACCGCCAGCAGCCAGACTGAGTGTCGCGGACCGCGGAGAGAGCTGCTCCTGGGTCCCGCAGTCCGCAGGTTGGGTCCAGTCTCGGGGAGCCTCCTCCCCTGAGCCGAGCGGACCCCAAGGGAGCCCGGGACGCGCCGGCTGCGCTGGGCACGGCGTGCGGAAGGGACGTCGAGGACGATGCGGAGCGCGGAGCGGGCGGCTCTCCCGGCCCGGGGTGCGGGGGCTGGGGACATCGCCTCTCCAAGGAGGCCTGCGGGGAGAGGCCACTCCCTCACCCTCCACGCTGGCCCACCTCCCCACCACCTTTCCTTCCCTCTCTACTCCTCCAACCTCCTCCCTTCTCCTCCTCTCCCCTCCACTTCTCCCCTTTCTCATCCTTTCGCTCTCAACCCGCGGGCACACTCTGCTTAAATCTGTTTGCTTGCTTACTGTCTTCTAATCTATTTCTTAGTTTTTATGGAAATAAATGATGCCCCGGAAATAGGGTTAATTTTACCTTTTTAAAGCACAGTGCAGAGCCCGGCGTGGTGACGCATGCCGGTAATCCCAGCACTGAGGAGGGTAATCCCAGGAGGCTGAGGCAGGAGGATCACCATGTGTCCCATAGCAATCTGGACTACGTAGTGAGTTCAAGATCAGCCTGAACCGCACAGCGAGACCCTGTCTCAAAAATTAATTCATTCATTAAACCACAATGCGAAACACTCTTGGCGTTCAAGGACATTGCATCAATATCCAGCAAACCCTCCAAAAGATCTCACCACGAAGGTTTCCAACTTCGGCCGAGTGGAATGCTGAGTTGTAAGGCCAGACTATACGTTCTCCTGAAGTTCAAGGGTGGGCACCCGGCCAGGCCGCGGCTGTGGGTCGCGAGCAGCATCTGTGTCGGCCAGGCCAGGACTGCAGGACGCTGGCAAAAGCCCAGGTCTGCCAGCCTTGCGTCCAGAGCCCCTTCCAGGGCCTGCATCTGTGACTCTAAAGATGTGTGCAGGCACCTGGGCGGTGAGCGCCCGCCCAGCTCTCTGCACATTACTACTAGCCTGTGCCCGGGGGCTGTAACGCGCAAGGCACCAGGGAAGGGCGCCTCTAGGGGTAGATCAGTCCGGCTGCTGCCCGCATCCTTGCGGCGCCAATTCGTTCTTGGAGAAAGGGCTCAGCGGCTCACATGTCCATGAGCCTGGGGTTCTTCTGCAACTTTTGCTGCTCTTCCGGGGGCAAAATTCAAGGAGAGACATAGGAGTCTTGAGACTCGACTATGCGACCGCTTTTTGCTGTTAGTGTGTTAATCAGACAGAGGGACAGACGGACAGATAGATTGATAGATTTAAATTACATATAATAAACATCAGATATGATGAGTGTATTTTTCCCGATTATCTGAGCTCGTGTAGACAATGCACCTGTATTAGCTGTTGGTATATAGTTTCCAAGAAAATCATTGTAAGGACTAGAACTTGGGGATACTAAGGGCCAAAATGATAACTCTTGCTCTCTGCTGATTAAGTACTTTTACCTAAGTCCCTAACCTCTTTCCCTCGTTGTTTTTGTTTGTTTGTTTCAGCAGCTACTGACGTTGTTGAATAAACTGTATGATTCCTAAGGTCTTTTTCAATTCAGATACTCTCCCCACAGGAGGCTTAAAAAAAAAAAAACTAACTTTTGAATTTACCTATTTTCTTTTTTTTTTCCTTTTTATTTTTATAAGATTTACAGAAAGAGATGGGAAATAGCTTAAAAAGAAGAAAACATTCAGAAAACTCTGGAAATAGAAATAAAAATGGAGGGTTGGGGATATAGCTCAGTGGCATAAGCACCTGCCTGGCAAGCGCAAGGTCGTGAGTTCGATCTCCAGTACTGCAAAAAAAAAAGAAAGAAAGAAATGAAAAGAGAAAAGGAATAAATCAATTAATGCAACGGAGACATTAGATTTCCTCAGTGAAAGCAAAATGCAAGGGACCCTTTAAACCTCAGCCTCTGAATGTCTACTTTAGAACTGGAAGCTCAGATGTGCAGAGGGCAGGATGTGATTCACTTGGTGGGTCCTAGGTACACTCCAGCTTCTGAGGTTGCCAGATGGAATTTTCTGTTTTTAATTGTTTGTTCCATAGTGTGTCTAAAAGCAGCTGTGTTAATTCTCCTAGGGTGAAAGGTGGAGCCTGGGCATATATAAAGTGGACAAGAAGAACTGGGGAGAGAGAAATGAGGCTTAAGGAATCTCCATCAAAGCTGCCACCTTAACTCAAAGCCCTGCCTTTCTTTCATCTTAAATTACACAGGACCTAGGCAAAGGTGAAAAACTCCACGTCTGAATTCACTTCTTTACTAACCAGCAATCTGCATCTACTATGAAACAGGTAGTCAGTATTAAGTGCTAGGGACACTATACGTCATATTATATGGAATAAACTTTGGAGTCCAGCATAGAAACAAATGAGAGAAATGGGTGGTATGAGAAACACTGTTACATAGCTCTACATGCGTGTCAATAGAAGCATTAAGAAGAAACACCAGTTGGGCTCAAGAAGAAGCCCTCTAAATGAGTAACTGTTGAGCTGAGCTTTAAGGAAAGAGTTGAGAGTGGGCAGGTGGGAAGGGGCTGGGTGGGCATCCAAGGACATTTGGAAAGGTCCAAGGCTACAAATAGTTTCCTTTGGAGAAGTCCAAGTGACCCTTTAAAGCAAAGACAAATGAACAACTAGTGGGCAGGACAGCTAAAAAAGCCAAAAAGGACTGCATCTTGAAAGGCCTTGTGTAGTGGATTTGTTTTGTTTTGTTTTTTTTGTTGTTGTTGTTTTTTCCAGTATCAGGAATTGAACTCACGACCTAATCTTGCCAGGCAGGCGCTGTGCCTCTGAGCTAAATCCCCAGCCCTGTGTGGTGGATTTGAACGTTAAGCTATGAGAAGTTCTTAAAAGATTTTAAGTGGGAACCACATGGTAGATGACTTGAAAGATCATTTTGACAGTAATACTAAGGACAGGTAGTAGAGTTGGACTGATTGTAGGAAAACCAGTTAGGAGACTATTGCATTGATGACTGATAGAAGTGATGAGTCTGAATTTGGGCACAGATAGTGGCTGTGGAAATGAAATTGAGAGGGGGCAGGAAGAGAGGGAGGGACTGATACAAGAGATAATGAAAAGGGAGGCTTGAGAGAGCTTGATGATTAATTGAGTGTGGGGGATGAGTGAGAATGAGGAGCACAGAAAGATTCCCAGGTGTCTGGCTTAGGCATCTGGAGATACAATGGTGCCACTTACTGAAAGAGAAGTTGGGGTTGGAACAGGAAGATGATGTGTCTGGTCTTGAACACTGTGAGCTTGATGTGTCTGTGAGACATCCAGGCAGAGATGCTAGATGAAGGTCAAGTTCAGCAGTGACCTAAGCCAAAGATTCAGTAGCCAAATCTCTAGTTTTGGACAAAGTCACTCAAGAAGTGTCAAAGAATGAATTTTGGGAATACGAACCTAATGGGTCCTCAGAGACAAACAAACCACTGAAGGACACTAAGAAGGAATTTCATAAAGGCAGAAGGAAAACATAAGACAAACACCACTTGGGGGGATATCTACCATCTTCTAGTCAATGACTCGGTCTCCCTTCCACTACATACCACTACCCAGTTCATGTTGGGGATTGAACCCAGAGCTCTGAGCATGCTAAGCACATGCTCTACCACTGAGCTACACCCCCATGCCCTAAGGTTTTTATATGCATTATTCATCACTACCTCTAGAATCCAGCAATGCTAGAAGGTAGATCATTTCAAACAGAAAAACTTAAAATTCTGGAAAGTTAAGTAACTTGACTAGAGTATGTTTGGTGACTGTAGTCAAGTGAGACTTAGGTGCAAATCTCATCTGCTAGTAACTATGTGATACATGCCAATACTTGATTTCTCTGTTCCTCATCTACAAAATGGGATTAATAGAACTTACCTCTGAGGATTGCTGTGAAGATTGGATAAGTTGACATAGATAACATATATAAAATTCGCATCACAGAATGCAAAAGGGTTGTTGTTAGTCTTAATAATGACCTAACTACATGTGATTGTTTTTTAAAAGTAAATTTTATTGTGTACATTTGAGATATACAATATGATGTTATAAGGTATATGTGTGATATATAGTATGTATATATTTACCATAGTGGAGCAAATGAACATACAGATCTTTTTACATAGTTACCCATTTTTTCTCCTTTGCATAAGCAGCTATAGTCTATACATTTAGCAAAAATTCTGACAACAGGGTATTATTATTAACTATACTCTTCATGATGCACTTAAGATCTTTAAACTTGTTCATTCTATGTATTGTTACTTTGTATCCTTTGACCTGCATCTCCCCATTTTCTCTGCCCCCCCCACTCCAACCTGGTAACAACAGTTTTGCTTTCTCTGTATATTTGACCTTTTAAAAAAATTCCACATATCAGTGAGATGATGCAATGTTTGCAATATTTTTATTTCTGTGTCTGACTTATTTCACTTTGCGTAATGTCTTCTAGGTCTATCCGCTGTGCAAATGGCAGGCTCCTCTTCTTTTGAAGGTTGAATAATACTCCATCAAACGGAATATGATATCATTTTAACATATTACATAATGGAAGATGTTTCACAATTTCCTTATTTATCTACATATGGGTAGACATCTAGCTCATTTCCATATCTTGGCTATTGTGAATAACACTACAATATTTTGTTTTTGTTCTGTTTTGTGGTACTGGGCAAGTGCTCTACCACTGAGCTACATCCTTAACCCCAATAATGCTACAATGAACATGGGAGTGCAGATATCTTTACCAGGTAGTGATTTTTCTTCCGTTGGGAATATATCCTGAAGATGGATTTCTAGATCTATATATCATTATGTTAATTTGACTGCTACCATCTCTTTGTTAGCCCTTTGGCCCAAACATAGACTCCAAATTCACACCTAATATTGTCAGCACACAACTGAGAACTAAATATAAAATACATTAATAAACCTTTACTAAAGGTCTGTACATGATGTACACATAGAGCAACATAAGCTAATCTGAAAATTTACCCCTTCAATTTAAGATTTTCTACACATGAAGGTACTTCCTTCATGCCTAGCTGCTGAAAGAAGCTACGTTTCCCATACCACCAGGGAGTAGCTTCAAATAATCTGTCTACCTTGAAGTCCAAGGGGAGTGTTTGTTCCAGAAGGCATCAGAAGTTCTCATTCAAGTCCAAGACCCATCTTCCAGAATTCTACTACCTATGTGAGAACCTGCTCTTTTCAGGGATGACTCTTTGACCTCAACAGGAAGGCCTTATTAGAACTCCAAATAAACTTAACAGTATATACGGGTTACACACTACATTATTCCTAGACATATAAGATATCTTGTATGAACTTTTAAAAATCTTTCATGATTTTTAGGTTTTCTATTCAAAAATCACCCTGAAAATAAAAGCAGAAACTGACAATAGTCCAAGTACAAGATGACAGTATAACAAAAGGAACCTAGCAGACCGAAGGCAAAAGAATGTCAGCATAATCAAGAAAAAAAAGCCCACAATACTTATGTTATCAAAGTTAAAAGATTTACATAGATATGGAAATGAATAAATTATTGGTTAGTGTTCACTCATGTGTTTTAATCCTGTAATATGATTAGGTATTTCAAAGTATAGAAACTTTTGATCATGGCTTTGTACAATTCATAATGGCAGTTCTTTCATTTTTTTCTTCATATTTTTTCAAGGACTGTAGAGACATATTCTGCCCTACGGCTTCAGTCCATTCACCTCCAAGATGAGGATCCTATGCAGGTGTTTTGAGAACGAGTCACAGAGCTTCAGTAAGCCAGACTCCAAATCCTGACCTATTTTGGCCATTCTAAAAGTCATCTACAAGGACTGGGAGCACAACTCCATGGTAAAGCGCTAGTCTAGCAGGCTCAAGGCCTGGGATTTGATCCCTAGCACCACAATTCCTTACAAAAGACATTTCCTTTAGTCATTTTATGGTAACAGCTACCTGAATCTGTGAAACATGGAAAAGTTAAAATGTACTGTTAGAATTTATTTCATTGACCCACAGCATCTGTTTTTGATAGGAAATTACCCTCTTTGGGTTAAGAATTTTAATAACATCTGTCAGAATTTTAATGGGTCTCTCAGTAAAGCAGGAGTTATGGCCAGGGCAGTATGGGAAATGCTGGGTTATTCTTTATTAATCGGGTTTCTTTACTACTAGTCTCTTCAAAGACATGCATTGTAAATGTACATGGTGAAGTTTTAGATGTAATTGATGACAAAATCATTTTCCTCAAAGTGTCTAAGGAGAATTTTGTGTCATGGATTATGTCATTTGCCATTATGATCTGATAATTAACAGGACAGCACACTTCTATTGGAGAAAGTCATTTAAACGCTCTGTCACCAACTGATGTAACATTCACCTTCTAAAGTGAATAATCTCAATTTTTCCCTTCCTCCTTCACTGACAGGAGAAATGTCTACATGCTTCCATGCAAACCCCCACATACTTGGATCTTAACATATTTTATTTCTTTATTCATATGTTCATGTGTTTCTTTTTCCTTGTTTATCTCAGATTAATACAGTGTAGAACACAGAGACACTCAATAGTTCTTGAATGGCTATTGAATGAAAAATATTGGCAAAAAAATAAATTCCATCACAGGAACTTTCTGGTTACAGATATGTCATAGGGTTCCTCATACTACCCAAGGGTGCAGAAGGATATAAAACACCCCCCTGTTGACACATCCACCAGGGAAACACCTCTTCTATATTCTTTTCTCCAGGCACCCTTAATCATTACCAAGAGCTCCTGTGAGTGGAACCATAGCTGTATAATTCTATTGGATTGCTTCCATAAGGCTTTAGTTCAAGAGAGAAAACATGACTAGGGAAAAGGAATCCTTAATTACATCTTAAAAATATGATCAAAAGCAACATTTAAGAAAAGTGTTTCCAGGGAAGAGCAGAAGATGACACTCAGTTTACAGTAATTCATTTTCCAAACCTCAGAGCATGTGATCAAAGCTGATATACATGATCTCAAGCTTGGTACCAGGGTGACTCATTGTTTTTTTCTTACTTTTTTTGGGAAGTTATTTGGATGAATAAATAGATGAGGATATACCAAACCAGGGCCAGCCAGGTGTAGATGCTAACAGTCCTGCTGCATGATCTGTAATGATTCTTTTCTTTTATTTTTTTTAATAAAGAAGCTGTGACTTTTGGCAGCTTGATATACTATCATGTAATTCAGGCCTTTTTGGAGTCAAGATGGATATATAGCATGTTAGAACCTGCGGGAGTAGAACAATAGAACCTCCTCATCAGAGGTGGAGGCAGTTGCATTCAGAGTAGTTATTAGGCAAACCAGTGTGATACAAGTCCTCTTGACAACCTCTGGCTGGACATGAGGATCATTCAACTAATCTGGGCCAAGGATTTAAGAGATTCATACACAGTAAGGCTTCTGCTCAAACCAGTTAATCCTCCCTCCTAACACACCACTAAAGGAGGAAATAAAATGATGAGCTTCTAATTCCTCCTCTCTCCTCCCATGAGGTGTGCTAATGTTGATTTGTTGGTAACTGTTGGCAGGTCTCCCAGGAAGACTAAAAATTTATTAAATTCACTGTCCTAGTGGATGAAAGGGATAAAAACTTCCTAGTCTAGAATCTAAATAAAGAAGGAATAAGCAACCTATTTTTCTAGAACTTGGTAGTATAGTGACACCATTCCCTAACAATTCAAAAACTTTTACAAAGTTCAACACGAATATCTCATCTGTTTATACAAGAGAAATTATCCTCCTCTTTCCCCAAGTTTACAGTGTACAAAAGTAGAGGGCAGAATTGGGACCAATCATTGGAAGATGCAAAAATGTGGAATTTTGGCTGAGCATCCACAAAATGCTTTCAACATTCAGAGTTCACCTAACAATGGTACCTAAAGCTCCACTGAATAGTAAGTACTTTTCCTGTTA
>NW_004955417.1:14500328-14523181 GCF_000276665.1 Chinchilla lanigera | reverse complement strand
ACAGGGACTCAAACTCAGGACCTCACACTTGCCAGGTAGGAGCTGCGCCACTGAGCTATATGCCTGGCCAGTAAAGACATTTTTGAAGTTCCTTTCAATCCAGAGACATTGGTATTCCTGAAGCATAATAAAGATCACAACTTTCAGAATATGCTGGATATCCTGCCCAGCAAGCCCTCAGCTCTGTATTTCACCTCCTTTAATAAGTAAATGTTTCCTTATTCACTGATTCCAAAGACCTGAAAGGGAGGTGGGGCTAAGATGTAGAAAAAAACAAAACATTTCCTGAACAATGAAACATCTTGTACATGTTTACCATTGCATACTTTTATTTAAAAGTTTTTTTTTTTCTAAAAAGAAGAATCATGTTGGAGTAAATGATCCTTGATCATCAGAATTGTGAGATTGCAATAATAAGAAGCAAGTTGATTGGGAATCATCATATTATTCCAAAACCAATTTCAACATAGTCTAAATAACAATCTTCTTAAGGGACTAAAAATTGAATTTTTAGCCTGATCGTTTCTATGCCGTTACTTGTGTAACAGTATATATTATTGCTAGTATCAAAGAGTGAGACTTTAAATAATTGGCTTTTATTTTAGGCATAGACTAAATTATTTTAGTTTTTAAACCCTGTAAACTATATATGACTAGAGTTCTTCAATTCTAGTTTTTCTTTTTTCTTTTTTTTTTTTGCATTTATTGGACACCTACTGTAAGCCAGTCATTGTATTAAAAGATTTATATAACTTTATTTGGATAAATAATTCTAGGACAGTGAGTTGGCAGAGGAGAATAATTATTGGTTTATAGGAAGGCTTCAGAGAATTTGTAAAGCTAAATAGTGAATGTAAAAATAATCATCATAATAATAAATATTTAGGGACATTTTTGTGTAAGTTCCTTTACTTTATACTTTTTTCTGCATTTTAATAGGAGTTTTATGGAGATATAATTTATATACACTAAGCTTTACTAATTCTACACTTAAGACAGAATAAAGGCACCTGAAAAATAACATAAAAATAAGTTAATGATATACAGTATATATATCAAGGGAATGGGGTATATGAAGCCTAGTAACTAAATTTCATTGGGTGAATATTGAGAGGATAGATAAGAGCTTTTGAGAGAGAATGGGAAAGATTTAAGAGACTACAGTAACCAAGTTAATTTGGCAAGAAGCCAGGCTCACATATAATAAGCTAAGGAACTGTCTGAGAGGACAGGTAATTTAAGAAGGTGCCCAGGGAAGATCTGCTGCCCAAGAAGCAAACAAAGTAGACTGATGTCTGAAGTTTAGCTCGAGGGGGAAAAATAACCTGTATATATTCCTGTTCTACAAAACAAAGATGAGCGGCACATTGTCTATTAATCAAAAATTCATGTTGTGTTTCTGCATTCTGCATTTTGGTTCTACTCTAAAGAGAATGGCTCTTCAGGAAAACCACACTGAAAAAATGTTAGTTCAATATATACTAAATAATCTTGTAACTAGATAATCCAGTTAAAACACATTTGAAAAATGACATGTGGAGCAGAAATGCTATCTTTGAATTTAAAATATGACTCCTTAAAGTCTACCAAATGTCTTGTGTATAAGTGGAACTAGAATTAATGTAATGGTGATCAGAATTTTTGGTATTAATTTTAAATGTTACAGAACTTAAAAATACCCAGTATGTTTTCCACATCAGAATTTATTTTACTTATTGTTCTCCACCAAATAGAGTTGCTGTTCTTACTCAGAGTGGATTACAGACACAATATAAATTAATTCACACCACTGTACTATAATTAGTGAAAAATTAATTAACCAAAAAATAGAAAATTTATTGTTATTAAATAAAATGGAAAATGTTAAAGCTGCCTTGTTTTTTTTAAACCACTTTCAATTACCCAAACAACATATTTTCACTTCTTAACCAAATTAGTCTTTCAGTGTTACTTACTGCAAATAACCAGCCAGGTTACTTTTGTTAAACCTGGTAGGTCAGAGTATGTGTGTAGGTAAATTTAATCATTGAGATTTGCGCAAATTACCAAAATTCTGGTGGTCTGTCAATATTTAAAAATAAGTACTCCTTGGTAGTATTTTAAAATGTATGTACTTAATATATATTGTACATTCTTAATAAAAAACATAAAACTCTGCTCATTCAAATATTTTAAATTTTAAAATACATGATCAAAACAAACATTTCTTAACAGTTTTTTGAATCTGAGACATCTTTGAAAAATCTGATGAAACCTACAGCTTCCTTTCTCCTGGGGGATATATGTATATATATATATATGTGTGCACGTGACATTTTGCTTACAGTTTCACAGAGTTTATGGACTCTCTGAAGTTAGCCTATGGATCCAAGAAGGTCCATGAACTCTGGGTTAAGAACCTCTGCAATAAACCCATCCTTTGTTTTGGCAAGGTGGAAAACTTGTTATTAGGATCTATGACTATTTAAGCTTTCATTGTTTAAGAGCATGTATCTGAAAGGAATGATTTTTTTTAAAAAAAAACTCTATTCCCTTAAAAACTTTGGCTCATTTATTCCTCCTGTTTAGCCTTAAAATGAAGACCAATTTCCTTTGGGTCAAACCCCAAACTCTTAGTGCCTTGACTTTCTAAATGCTTGACAACTATAGACACTTTAATGAAATCCAAATGGGTGAAATTCAACACTTCATTCTGATGCTCTTTACAGATGTTCTTAATAAGGACACTGAAGAAGTCCTTAGAAGGCTAGCTTCACACATCAGCTAAGAAAAGAAAGAATTCATTGGAAAATGAAGGTAATAAGCAAGTAATTCTGGAGTATTCCTGTAGCAGTCAATACTGAGCCCTTCAGCATAAACCTGTAAGCAGCTTTGTTAGGAAGCATGTGGTACACAGGGGTAAAATCTGCTGATAGACTCCTGAGTAGTGATAGTGTTAAACTACACCACTTTCTGATGTTGGATATTTAAATTCTGCTCTGAATAATTTTTCCCAATGAGGACTTCATTTCTATAAGCAACCATTTCTTTTTTAATGAACCCAGGAAGAAGAAGCTGGAGTAATCACTTTCAGCTATCATAATATTAAAACAATTATTTTAATAGAAAAAATTGAAAATAATTACCTTAATAGAAACTTTAGTAATGCTAGAATTTTGTAAGAGGAATGGATATCATAACATCATCTAAGCACGTTAGGTCACGATAATCATTTTGTTCTTCTACTCCCTTTACTTGCCAACTGTGTATAAAAGCTCACCTGAAATCTGACTTCAAAGCTTTAAATAGAAGAGTTAGTTACAGTATTGGAATGATTTCTCTGAATATGTTTTGACCATTTTAAGAGAAGCATTTGCATAGTTGGGCAGACAAAGATTACATTAAGCATTTTTACCAATAAATTTGCAATTTTGAAAGTGAACAGCTGGGTGTGGTGGCACATGCCTGTAATCCCAGCACTCAGGAGGCCGAGGGAGGAGGATTGCTTGAGTTCAAGGCCAGCCTGGGCTACACAGTGAGATCAAGGCCAGCCTATACTACAGAGTGAGACCCTGTCTCCAAAAACAAAAAAAAAAGAACAAATACTCAATTTATCTGACCAGATATTAGTGTTAAGGGCCCTTTATTTACAGTATTCAAAAGACTAGTGTTGACTTTACAGAAATGGGTGAAAGTGAGGCACATCAACCAGAAAAGGCAAATCAGAAAGAAAGGTGTTCAAGATTTTGCATTGGATTAGCCAGAGTTCTGAATTCTGATCCAGAACCTGTCACTCTTATTACCTACACAGCCTTAGGCAATTTACTCCACCCCATAGTACTCCCCCATTCATCTCTTTCTTCACCTATGAGATGAAGATAATGCTGACCTACCTACTGAGAAGGTTGTGTAAATTTAATGTAATGTTCCAAATATTCCAATAATTTTAAGGCTATTTAGTTAGGATTTTAGTATTAAATAAACTTGCACCTTATAACTTAAATTGGGATGGCAAAACAAAACATGTAGGACACCCTCAGTGTTTATGCCTAACATCATCAGTAATTAGAATAACATTAAATTACAGAATATCCAGGGGAAAACAGAAGTATGTGGAAAGACAGAGAAGAAAGGCAATATTCTAGAGTTTGCAACTTGCCAAGTTCACTTAACTTTTGTGCTCCTCAGTTTTCTCACCCTCAAATGACAAGAAATCCTTGGTGTGGCCCCTTTTACTATCTTTCTTTCTTTTTAATTAGGTCTCTGTTCAGTAGGATGTAAGGTCCAAGTGTGGACAAACCTTGTCTCGCTAGTGTACTGGTGAATCCTCACTGTCACAGTGTGACCGAGTTCCTCTCAGCACTATCTGATTCTTTTTTTTTTGTTTTTGTTTTTTTTTTTTTTTTTTTTTTTTTTTTTTTTTTGGTACTGGGAATTGAACTCAGGACCTTTTGCTTGCCAGGCAGGTACTTGTGCTGCTGAACTATCTGGCCTGGCACTATCCGATTCTTTGCTGTTGATGTTGTTGTTATTGTTTGTGGTCCTGGAGATGGAGTCCAGGGATACTCTACCACTGAGCAACATCTCCAACACTTCTTTATTGTTTTTTATTTTGAGTCAGGGTCTCACTAAATTGTCCAGAGGAAACTTGAACTTATGATCCTCTTGCCTCAACCTCCCAAGTGCTGGGATTACAGGTGTATATCACTGTGCCTGGCTGATTCTTGGGGAAAAAAAGTTTATGGGCTGCACGTGTAGCTCAATGATAGAACCCTTACTTAGCATTCATGAGACTCTAGAAAACTGAAAAGAAAAGTTTATTATGAAAAATTCCAAGCACATAGAAAAGCACAAAGATAACCATAATAAACACCTATACATCCATCATTCAGTTTTATTGCTTCATATATCTTTTAAGAAGTAAAATATAAATACAATTGAAGTCCCCCCCAATGTGTATTAGTTGTAATATCTTTCTTCTTTCTCCTCAAATGTAACCACTGTCTTGATTTTAGTGTTCATTATTTCCACGAACATTTTATACTTACACTATAGTTATATAAACTGGGAATTCTTTTTTTTGTTTTTTTTCCAGTACCAGGAATCGAACTCACGACCTTGCATTTGCCAGGCAGGTGCTGTGCCGCTGAGCTAAATCCTCAGCCCCTATAGTTATATAAACTGTATATCATGTCTTACAACCACATGGAAGATAATCACTTGTCATTCCCCAACTTGCTTTTCCCCATGTTAAGTGTTTAACACATACAACAACAATCCGTCATTTTATGTAGTATGTGATAACCCATTATGCAAATATTCTCAATTTATCTAGTCTCCTGTTGGTAGACATTTATGCTTTTCCTCTACCAAAAAACAATATTTCAGAAAATATTCTTACCCTTTTCACTTTCTGGATGCACTGGAGTTTCTCTAGTGGACTCACCAGGTTGAAGGGCTAGGCCACGGTGCCTGAGTCACTTGCTGATACTTGTCCTAAGATGGTTGGTCAAATTGCTTTCCTTTTCTTTCTCTCTTTTGGTCTGGGCAGGAAATGAAATGCTAATCGAGTTAACAAGAGCCAAGTTTCCACGTCTCATCTTTTCTATCTCTACACAGATAAAAATGAGGCAGAATCCTTTTAATAATCAAGAAGATTAACGTTAAGGAGCTGTCAGATGGACCTAGATCAGAAACACATAAAAACATGGCCATGTCCTGTCATCACATTATAATATTTACAACATAGCACTGTCAATATGTGATGTTGCGAAAGCACAGTGCCACATGGTAAATATTGCAGAGGCTGTTAATAAGTCCCTTTGAGAGCTATGACTCTTTATGACCCAGTTCACAAATGAAATAATTTTAAGACAGAGAAGCACTAACTTTTTTAGGGCAAGAGAATAGGAAGCGTTAAATTCTGGTCCATAATGCCAACTAAATTACTATTTTTATGCTGTCCTTAAGTGAGCAAAATGTCCATTAGTTTTACATGACATTCCAAATGCTAGATCCTGTGCTATTCATTTGGCCTTGTATTTCTATTTAGAAGGTAGGTTATAGTCTCAGTCTCTGCAGAGAAACAACTACTGTTTCCTTATTCAATAAAAATTAAAAATTCTAAAGAACATGAGAGTATGTGTAATATCTACTTGATATAGTTCCTTTTACCTAGATTAATTTTCTTATTTGGATAAAAGATGTAGGGCATGACAAGTCCAGTTTCACTGGGAAGTTTATCTTGGTAAAAAGACAGGAGCTATTACATTCTATCTTGTCAATGATCCATGGATAATGGGTCAGCAGGGGATTTAAGAACTGTATCTTTCAGCTCTTGCCAGGGAGGTATATCAATGTGCACTGATGTGAACCATAATATGACACACCTTGAAGAATCCTCAAAACCCTTCAGGCACTCTCTCAGCTGCCTTCATGAAGAAGAGGGACTAAATAAAGGCTGTCAGTTAAGGACGGTGTTTTGTAAATAATTTCAATAACAAAACGATTTTCATATTTCTCTATGTTAAAATCTAAAAGCTAATCCTTAGGTTAAAAGTCTTTGTTTTGGTTTTTTTCTTCTTTATCTTAGAGGCAGATCTACTTACACTGATACAGAAAAATGGACCCAATTTATATTGTTTGACTATTAGAGGAATCACAAAATAGCATAGTACTGTGTGTGTGTCTGTGTGCTTGTGTGTGTCCTACATATCCATAGCAAATGTTTGGGAATATACACCAAAAAGGTACATACAGGCTACCTCTGAGGAATAGAATTAAGAGGATTAATTAGTATGCTAATGAGGTAAGAAAGAATCATAAGAGACATACTTTATATACTTGTATTGTTTGATATTTTTTTATTTTTTTTGTCATTTGAAAATAAATACAGGGCCGGGGATATAGCTCAGCAGCACAAGTACCTGCCTGGCAAGGACAGGGTCCTGAGTTTGATTCCCAGTACCAAAAAAAAACAAAAAAAGAAAAAGAAAAGAAATACATTTATGTTTTGGTATTAAAAACATAATTTTCAATCAATAGTTTTCTGCAGAATCTCTGAAATTCCAACAGTTTTAAGAAAACAAATGACATGACAGTTTAAGGGATAATGTTTATTTTTATTGAACTAAATATTTTTATGGAGCACAAGTGATATGATTTGTTATTTTCTAGCTTTTGTGCAGTCCACAGTTTTTCTAAAACTGTAGTTGTACATTTTTCAATGAGAATCATAAATCTTAACAAGCTAGACAGGATATTATAAATTGTGTAGTGTAAATTCTTATTTTATAAATGAAAAACTGAGTATCAGGGATGTTAAATGTCTTGTCCATAAATAGTTCTGGAACTTAAAACAAATTAAACCCATCTTCTGATTTTATGTTCATGGCTCTCTCATAAAATGGGCTTCTGCTCTGGTATTTTAGTATGATGTTAATATAAAAAAAAAATCAAAAAAGCAATTTAGATTTTCTCTAATTTTTATAACCAGCACACACACTCATACCATAAAAATCATTGCTATAGCAAATTAATATTCTTCATACAGAAGCTGAAGTAAAAAGTCACTTAGTGGTAACATTTCAATTAATAAATTGAAAAAAATTATTTTACTGTCTTTTTTCATTTTAGTTATTGCATTCCTATTACAATCTCTGAATTTAATGATGGATTAAGGGAATAAAAAAATAAAATATCAAAGCCAAAAAGAGTCTTTATATGAAAAGAAAAGATTGAAATTTGGATCAGCCACAATAAAAAAGAAAAGTAGGTGGAAGCAGCCATCGAAGAGCAGTAAGAATCAAAGCAGAGGGAAATTTGACAGCTTCAAGGACAGTGTATAAATAAGTAAAGTGGGTTGAGATTTGTTTTATTTTTATTACGGTAAGCACATAGTAAATGGCTGATGGATAAGATAAAGGGAATGTCGGAGTCAAAGGCTAACTCAGAAGTTCTCCGTCTCTAATACACATAAGAACTACCTGAAGTGTTTGTTTAAAACACAGAGTTCTTAGACTTTATCACTCGAAATTCCAATTCACCCACTGGATTGGGAAGGGCCCAGAAATAAGTACCTTGGACAATGGTAATGCTGACACCTTGAGGAACAGTGAGCTAGATTATTGAGGCTCTTAGAGGGTTGTTACTCTTTAAAGGCTCTTTAAAGGAGAGAAGATATAGAACCAAGAAAAAGAAATCTAGAGAAGAGAAAAGATAGGAAAAGGAGTTCCAAATGGAAATGGAAGAAAGAAAAACCAGAAATAAAGATGTAAAACTACATTAAATGAATAGTTTAAAAACAACATGAAGATTTATGTCGGTGTGTGAAAAGAAACAAGCAAGGACTAGTTAGAGCTAATAAACCAAGATTAAACAGTAAATACATTGAGGAAAATTAAGGCTTTATTTTAGATTTTAAAAATAACGTGTGATACAGTTTTCCTTTAACAAAAGTAACGTGCTCATTGTGAAAGAGTTGAAAAATAAGAAAAAAAGATGGAAAAGGTAACCTTGGTTTGTCATTTATGAATAGCTGCTATTAACATTCTGGTATATTTCCTGCTAGTCTTTATTTCTGCATAGCTTCTGGAAGGTCTTGTTTGTTTTATATAGTTCACATGATTCTGTATATGCTGCTAAGATTCCTGCATCTAACTTCAGCATCTCCTAACACAAGGTTATTAATGGGAACTTTGTTTTTTCCCATCTGCCTAATATTAACAAAACCAGTTCTCCTATCTTCCCTGCTAAAAGAATGCAGGTTTTTTCAGATACTCATGGGTTTCCATGTGTAGAAGATGATTTTTATTTGGACTTAGCCAATCATGGTCTAATTCTATTCCCTTGTCAGTGACTGGCTGAAGAAGGGCCAGATGACTTACATCTGGCCAATAAGACAAGAGCAAGTCTACAAGTTGAATTTGTGGAAGAGATTCTCAGTGTCAAAAAAGTGGTACAAGGAAGAAATAATTCTTTTCTGCCCATGGAATGTGTGTGAGAAGGAAACTGGAGCTGGTGTGGCCATCTTGAGTCTATGAAGGTCACCTAGTGTATGCACTGAAGATAGTAGGATAGAAAAGTGGGAAGAACTGGCCCCACATTATCTTGTTACTCCAACTAATTACAAATTTCTAAATCTTGCATTGTGACTTCTTGTAATATGAGAAGATAAATATCCTATTGTATCCATTTTAGTTGCTATTTCTGTTTCTTGCATGCTAACAGGCCTAATTTACTTAAGAACTTAATAATTGCTTAACAATTTTCTGCTTAATTGGGTTACTGTACAGACTTTTACTATCAGTTTTTGTCTCGGATAGTTTCAAGAAAAAATCTACATGGCTTAGATAATAAGGTACTTTGTGTAGGGGAGAAAATCCAAAAAGCAATAGAAAAGAGACAGGGATGAATTTCAAATATCTCAGGTCATCAAAGTTTAATCATGCTGAATCTCTATTTATTGCTCATTGCTGTTAGCAGAGTGGTTATTAGTAGCAAGGTACATCTTTGGTGAAAAACTGGGAAATACTTTATAGCACACTAATAAAAATGAACATAAATAATTCTCTAAAATATAAAATTCATTTGTTTGCAATGTGTTACATAGTTACATCAAGTCTTCTCTTTCCTTATAATAATAAAATTAGTTTGGTAATAAGAAAAGGAAGCTACTAAACCAATACTATTGAAGTATTAAATTTGCTTCTTTTTCTTTAGTACTGAGGAGTCAAACCCAAGGTCTTTTTACTGAGCTATGTCCCCCACCTTTTTATTTTTTTCATTTTTGAGTCAGAGTTTTGCTAAATTGTGTGAACCTTTTTTTTGCTATAGATTCTACACAGTATTCAATCCAAATGCATCTAGTCAGCCGTGTGGATAATCTTCATTAACTAATATTTCCCAATTGCCTGCCAAGGATAGGCTGCCCCTCTAAAATAAAAGTTAAGGCAGCGGTAACTGATTGAATATTATTTAAATGAAGAGATCCAAATGTCTATGCTAACATCTAAAAATGAACAAAACAACCCAGGCATGGTGGTGCATACTTGTAATCTCAGCACTTGGAAGAATGAGTCAAGACCATGTAAGTTCCAGGCCAGCCTGGGCTACACAGTGAGTTCAAGGCCAATCTGACCTATATATGAGTCCTTGTCTCAAAAAACAAAACAAAATAACAAGAAAAAAGTGAACAGGAGAAATTCCCAGTAACTAGTTCTGATTTCCTCACTGCTAGTAGTCAGGGCTGTTTTTAGTTTGAAACATTAGATTCATTGACTTTTTAATTATTCAGTTGCCTAAGAGTCAA
The DNA here is from genome assembly GCF_000276665.1 of Chinchilla lanigera. Lineage (NCBI taxonomy): Eukaryota > Metazoa > Chordata > Mammalia > Rodentia > Chinchillidae > Chinchilla > Chinchilla lanigera. The sequence continues at coordinate 14,512,893 of NW_004955417.1, read as the reverse complement.
ATTTTAGAAAAGCCTCCTCTTAGAGAATGTACCTGTGCAAAATAACAAGTATAATTACTGTAATTATAAAACACAAGCATGGCATGTTAATTCATAACCCCAGCATTCTGGTAGGCTGAGGCAAGAGAATTGCAAGTTTGAGCCCAGTCTGGGCAACTTAGGAATTCAGCCAGACCTTGTCCCAAAATAAAAAGTAAAAAGGGTTGGAGATATAGTTCAGGCCCTGTGTTCAATGCCCAAGACTTCAACAAATAAATATTAAAAAAAATAAACTAGTACTAAAATGACCTACATTTTAAGATTAGCATCAGTAAGAGCATCTAACACACATTCATAATTTTACATTAACAATTGATTACAATGCAATTCACTTGTAGAAATTATTTTTACAAATTCACATATAGATGATAAAACCTGAACTGTTTTTCATGAAGTTCTTTAGCACTATGATTATGACTCATGATATTTCCTCCTCTTGGTCTCTTGCCAGGAGCATTGGTTCATAAGTTGACTATGGGAGAAGGTGTAAGGAAAACATAAGCTAATCTAAAACTCAAATAATGACTCTGCTGAACCAAGAAAAACCAGCAGACTAACTTCCTAAGATACGAGATCTCATTTTCCTGATGACATCTTACAAGTTTGTCTCGCATAAGACTAATTTCCTGTATACTTATACATTGTAAAAAACAAAACGAAATCTAGAATTTGGAGGGGAAGCCACACTTCATCTGAAATCATGAAGAATGTGTGGAATTTGCTCTGACAGAAGCTAGGTCTTTTCTGAGTCTACACCGATGCTGGCTTTAAATCTGGGTTGAAGGGAGCTGTTAAATTAAGCCCTATCATAGATTTTTAAATTATGCAAGTAGTCAAGACTCCAAAAACTTGCCAGTAGATATGACAAGGCAAAAACTGATAATAAAAGTCAGGAGAACCTGGCGCAGGGCTTGGCACACAAAAAGCATGTCATAAGCACTTGTTAAAATAGTGAGTAAGGGAATGAATTCTAAGTAAATTAATCTTAACTTTTGAAATAATATTTGTATGGGAAAAAGAAATGCTTTCTTCACTTTCTCTTCTGCCCTTCATCTTTCACTCTGACTCCTGTTTCTTCAACTAAAATAAATGGAGAGGAGCAGTATTCTGGTTACGCCTATGTAACCCTGTGGCAGGGACCTCAAGGACATGCTTGTAGCTTAATAGCGAGCAAGGGTCATTCCTTGATAATTCGACTGAACCCTGTGCAATGGGACTGTGACACTCATAGTCAGTAGAGGTGGGTGGGGCTTTGACTGACTATATGGAAGAAGCCGGCAGGATTAGGGGGCTTTCAAGGTAGTCAATGTGTAACCCTACCCTAAAGTATTCAAACCTTCTGTGCCAAGCCAGTCAGGATCTTGAGAGAGTAGGGGTAGAAGAGGTCACTGAGTTAATTCTGTACAAACAAAAGAAAACAAACAGTGATTTCATTGCTCTAAATACCAAACACACATGCACTCCATATTCCTTACCTGCCCCTTGTCCTTAGTGAAGGCTTTGGGCTCATCTCATGATGGGGAATGCATTTAGTTGTGCATTAGACATATGGATAGGTGCATAGACACTTTGTTGGCAAGAAATCATTTCCAGTGAGATGCAGAAATAACTTCCAGCCAGCTTCCCTGAGAACAGGGTGAGCAGCAGGGTGAAACCTCCTAGTAAGTTGTATTGAAAAAGGCACTGGTGATAAACTTTGCACCTAGCCCTATCCCTCTGGAGGACTCCACGGTAGAAGTATTGGACATGTTGCCTATATAACACTGAAAGTTAAACATGACATTCCCTCACAAATGTACAAATTTTTTAAAATGTGAGAATGTCTAATTGACCCTATTGTTCAGTAGTAAACGGTTTGTGAGAACTTATAGGCACACTGCACCATCGTTTCCTCTGCTCACCCCTCTTTAAATCCAGTCATTTCCCTTCCTATACTATACATAATACTGCTGTTTATCTCTACTCAAAGCCTTTTGGGTTGTCATTATACTATTGTCATAATCCTTAGGAACCATTTGGGAAAGACTGAAACGCCTGAGAAGGTGATAATGCATTTGCCACGGGCTTTCTGCCTAGAGTAACTTGCAACTCTGATATTTTCCCAGGGACAAAAGGCCAGCCAGTGATGGAAACCTTGCTAGTGACCTAACTGTTTTGTGAAGAAATTCCGACCTTCTAGCAGCAACGATCTCTAACCTTGGAAAGAAATATTATGTGCAAATAGAGCTAAGTAGTTTCTCCTTCCTCCTCATCTCCCCATCTTCTCGAAGGGTGTATCTTCCTGAACTCTTCTGTAGGAGGATTTCAGACCTCTCCCCAGAAAGCAGGATAAAGTCTCTGCTTGCAGTGATAAATCATATTGTTCAAAGTCTAATGGCAGGAGAAGTTGCCCATCATAAACTTTGACAACAGGTCACGGACTTCTAGAAAGTGGTGAGAAGCTTGCCTTTCTCCCCTTGCTTTACAATTCATCCCACCCTAGGCTTTCCAGGGTGGCAGCCACTGGAGGTACATGTTATTAATAATGGGCTATCATATTGCTCTTATCTGAAAAAATAAGACACGAGGAATTGGAATAATGAAAGGTAATGAAACCTAAGGCTATCCATCTTAATATCTTTGGAAAACAAAGAGGCAGCACAATTGTCCAATGCCAAATGCCACAGTACAGAAAGAGAAGGGCTAAATTTCAGTAGGAATATGTGAGAAGTCCTGTTTCAAAACCTAGGAACGAAGGTCACCCTTCCATATTGAATTTTTAAGAGACATCCCACTCTCCCAGAATCCAGAGAAAAAATAGAAGTTGAATAGTGAGACACTTTTCAAGGAGACACTTTTGTAGGAGTGTTGAAACAAACAAGAAAAACTTTTATTTTGAAAATACAGTCTTTAAAGATAAATTTGGCTTCCATTTTCCATATCTGGGTGCATCCAACAAGATACAAAAAACAACAAAACGAAGACCCATGACACTATGTACAGAGCTCTAAAATGAGCTGTGAATATCTACAAGAAACTAGCAAATGCTCTTGGTGAATGGGGCGTGGTGGTGTGGCTTTCTATAGTTCTCAGTCCTCCGGAAGAATAGTTAACTCCCCGGAGCTGCAGGCGTGGCTGGCTGCAGCAAGTGCAGAGGTGGGATCAGAGGAGGGGTGGGGTGGGACCCTCGGGTGGGAGGCGTGGAGAGGAGTCTGGGGAGGGAGCAGCGGCGGCACGGACAGATCCTGGGCTTCTCTAGAAGTCCTGCCGCGGGGTGTGAGTCAGGCTGTGCCGCCGCAGATCACAGTTTCGCCTGAACACTTTGCCACACTGCTCGCAGCTGTAGGGCTTGATGTCTGTATGGGTGAGAAGGTGAGTTTTCAGATTACTTCTCTGATTAAAGGTTCTTCCACATGTGGGACATTTGTGTGGAGATTCCTGTTCAGATGTGAAGCAAGCAAAGGATTAATCCTTCACACCACTACTGCACCCCTCTCCATAGTTTGTCTTATCGGTATCACAAGCCTTAACATAACAAGCACACGGCAACACAAGAGGAGACTCGCAGGAGCAAATCTATGTTCCTAATCCTCCAATCACGAAAGCACACGTCCTGGTACACACAGGGGCCAGGCCCGGTGACACCGACAACAGAGTGGGCGGCAGACGCGCGCCCACCTCACCCGGCTTTGTGATTTCTAGCTTTACAGGTTTCATCACCGTGCCATAGGCAGGAAAGGGGGAAGCAACAACTCTAATCGTCTCTTAAAGAATGGCACTTTCCCGGGTAATAAGGCTCCTCTTTGCTGGAAAATTAAATTATTCCTCTATGTCCTGAAAGCTATGAATTATGAAGCCCCTGGGAGAGAAAGAGTATAGGATTTTATCGTGCCTCTATTATCAAAATTACCTTTATTTCCTCCCAAACATGAAAGCTTTAATTCAGGGTAGATTGAATGTAAAAAGTAATAATTTTTAAATTAGGATTTACCATAAACAGCGGCTTGTTCTTTAAGAAAACATAACATAAAAATGTTTCATGTTAATAAGATTATTGCGTATTAAAAAATCAAGAGTGCTGCTTTGCCCAACTAGAGAACTAATCTAGCCATTTAGAAGACCAATCCTGCCATTGAATACCTTTTATAAAGTAGTAATGATTAAATGAACCACTGTTTTTAAGCAAGGAAATAAACTTACCTGCATATGTAAAGTTTTGTGAACTGCTAGAGTTCTGGACTGACAAAATCCTTTCCCACATTCCTGACATTTGAAGGGTTTTTCTTTGGAATGGATATACCTGAAAATCAATATAAGGTTTCATGAAATGTATTACCCCCATGGTAAGGAGTGTCTTTTGACAGTTATTTAAACGAAGTCATGGAAAGACAAAAGAAACAGAATTTCTATTATTTATGTTTTTAGAATTATTTTCTGTGTAATCTGTTTATGGTTAACCTCAGCTAACAGACTCTTCAAAACATTCATGGGCGGCTGGTTTTATCTACACTTGATCGCCCTCTCTGGCATATTCCCGAGCTCAGAATAATGCTGAATGAGCCTTCCCGGCCTCCAGGTTTTACCCGAGGTTTAAACTGGCCAAATCAGGATGCTAGGGTCCAGTGTAGGGGACTGCTCTTTGAGAATCCCTTCACAGCTTTAAAGAGCCAGCTCGGGCAACAGCAGCTCCCTTCTGATTCCGGATAAGGCACTTCCACACCACACCGGCTCCTGGCAAGTTTTAGTTTTTAAGGGGCGAGGGGAACACTGCATCACCGTATTTCTTCAATTGTCATTTATTATTGCAGAATTTAAGGAGGGGAGGTGGGATCTGTTTCTAAATTCAGTGACCTCAACGCCCCTCCAAATACAGCTTAGAAGGATGGGGCAGCAGGCTGGAGCACCTTGAGGGAGGGACGAGAAGAACAGAGAGGGGAAACCCAGTAAAGACGGCCCGAACCGATTTTTGCGAAGCGGTCCTGGACATCCAGGCCTGGCACCCTATCTTGGGAAGATCTCGGGGTCCCTCAACTGTTCTTGTTCCCTTTACCCGCATCCCTGGACATCCAGGCCTGGCACCCTATCTTGGGAAGATCTCGGGGGTCCCTCAACTGTTCTTGCTCCCTTTACCCGCATCCCTGCGACAGACTGAGAAAAAAGAGGGGAACCGATCCCAAGGCGAACACACCAGACTCTTCCTGCCCACCTGGGGCAAGGCACTCCTTCATCCCAAACAACAGCGCAGCAGGGCCGGCTGGGGAAAAGGAAAACGCTGGGGTTGTGCGGGGTCAGCTGAAGCCGACTAGGGAGGGCCTTGGGGGTGCTGTCTAGATCAGAGCGAATTTGTGATACTTGGAATATTTATCAGGATCGGTGCCGCGAAAAACATTCACTTTCTCTCTCCCAGACAACCTTCTTCCCAGCCTCACCTATGATCCCGCAGGTGATCTTGCCTCCGGAAGGCCTTGTGGCAGATGTCGCACGTGTACGGCCGCTCATCCGTGTGGGTCCTCTCATGGATGAGCAAATTGTAGGATTTGGTAAAGTGTCTGCCGCAAAACTTGCAGATAAACTCTTTTTTCGTTTTGGAGGGCAACCTCCCTCGGGATGGTTTTCTGTCCGGAGTCAATTTACTAAGGCCCGAAATGGGGCTACCTAGCCCCGGGCTCAGCTTGGTCAGGTCTGCCATTTTCGGGGGATCTTCTTGCGTGGCGGCCACCGCCAAGTTGGCAAAGTCAAAACGGGGCCGGTCCTTGTGCAGGGCTGGGAGGACGTGGGCAATGGTCCCCTGCTTGGGGTGGAATAGGTGGGTGGTAAAGGGCAGAGCAGGGAAGGGGAAACGCGCGTCCATAAGGCCCTGCGCAGCCGCCATCTCGGTGATGGTGGAGCGGGTGATCTCGTGCATGTTGGGGTATCCCAGCGTCCAGTGGTTCATGTGCATGGTCTGCACCGCGCTGAGCCCGTACAGGCCCTGCAGGTGGTCCACTGCAGCCGGGAAGGTGTTCACGGCCTGCAGGAAGGAGTAATTGGTGAGCTGCAGCGACGGGTGGAGAGGGATGGGCGCCGGCAGAGCCTTGCTCCCCATTTTCCGGGATGTTAGGGGGGCGGAGGGAGCCGCCCCTTTCTTCCAGGACTCTGAGTCAGGTGGGCGTACAGCTCCGGCGAAAACCCAAAGAGACAACAGGACGCAGAGAAAGCCCTAAAGACGACAGGGAAAGAGAAAGACTGTGACTCCCGTCCAAAACAGCCTCATTGGCCCTTTGGCGCCCGTAGGGGCTCCTTAGCTTTCTTCTTAATCGTCCCCCTAATCGCGCCCCAGGACTCCCAGAGGAAGCAGTCGGGAGGCGGCTTCTGCCGGCGCAGCGAGTCCGCACCGCGCGCGCGATGGGTCGCCAAGCTCCGGGGGAGAAGTAGCCCCCCTTGGGTGTATCCCCGGCACCTGGGGCACACCGCTGTGTCTGCGGAGGTCCGTTCTGCAGCCCTCCTCACCCTCCAGGGAAGCTCAGCTAACTACTGCCACCAGGATGGCCCGGCCACTGTCGTCTCTGCGCCTCCCAGCTCCCTGGGGACGCCAGGTTGGGGCATAGATTCCCCAGCTCCAAGCTGGTTCGGCCTGGTAAGGTGACTTCTCGTACTTAATCCGCCACACCACACCGTGGGGCATGCGGGAGCGCAGGGGACGTGCTGGGTCCTCTTGGGCTGGGGGCCTCGGAGGACCCTGCTTCGCCCCACGCTGACCTCGGAGGTTTTCTCTTTCCTTCCTCTGCCTCGGTTCCATTTACCAGCGATGACGGCCAAAGGAAGGAAAAGTGACACCTCGGGGGGCTGGACTCGGCCTAGAATCACCCCTCCTCCTTCCCAGGGGCTGCCTCCCCTTCCACCCCCCACCAAGATCCCTTCCAGATGGTCCCCACTCCTGGGGGTGGGGTGGGGGTGGGGAACGCCCCTGACGCCGGAACCCCTTTCCCGGACCGAATGCCAAGCTCTCCCGAGGCCTGAGCGGCTTCCAGGTCTGGCACAAGCAGCGGCCCCTACACCCGGCAAGACCCCTGGCGAGGAGATCAAAGGACAGGGTCCCTAGGGAGGCAAAAGGAAGGAGTTGCAGGAGCCGCAGCAGGCCGAGTACACGGCGGCCCGGCGGCCTAGAGGTATGCGCAGGGCTCCTGCCACCAGGAAGGCCGGCCTTGGGTCTGCGGCCCGGCCTAACCAAGGCGCTTTCTGCTCTCTGGGCTCCCAGTGACGACTCAGAAGTCTGACTGCACACCCAGGTACCCAGCAACACTTCATCTGAGATCACAGGAGCCCTCCTCTCCCACTGCCAGCCCCTTTGGAGAAGCGGGTTTCACGTACTCCGTGGACACTGGCCTTCCCTCCCAGGTGTGAGGCTCAGTTAAGCGGACACGAGCGTACTGATAAGTCTACACCACCAACCGCGCTGCCTTTTGGGGCATTTGAACCCGACCCGAAGGTTGGAAAACCTGTACAGCCTTACATGCCCCGCCAGTCCCTTTCCGCACCGAATTTTCTTCTCCAGGGCAGTGTGAAGCCCTGGGTGCTTGTGACCCTGAGAGCAGATTTAGGGCACTGCGCTAATGACACAGCGTCTTGGCAAGGCAGACTATGGCTGCCTCCTTGGGACCTACACCTTCCTCCTCTGTCTGGAACGGCTGGGAGACAGAGATTTATTAACAGACTGCTTCTGCCTCCTGGTATGCGGTCTGGGAGTTCAGGCTGGGAGTTAATGAGAGGTGTGTGACAGTCAGAGGGTCTCAGTCAGACCAATTGACCGGAACTTCAAACTCCCATTAGTAATAAACTTTCCCACCACAAATCACTATGCACTCTTGTTCAGTGGCAACCCTCAAGCCCTCTCCTAGGGAGTCAGGGGGTAGAAAAAGGATCCTACTAGCATCCCTGATAATATATCTGGTTATTTCCCGTTCAATTAAAAATATAAATGTCACCTTTATTTCCTTCTCCTTGGGTAATGAGGATTTTCCAGAGGTTCAAAATATTTTCCCCCTGGTGTTGAAAAGTAGCCTCTCCCCATAGAGAGGAAACCAAAATTATTATTTGGGTGTATTCCCAGACTAGATTTCTTAGAAATAAATACAGGAAGCAAAGCACAACTCCTACCATGGCGCAGGAGTGAGGGAGCAAAGGGGGTGTTGTTGACTGAAGGACTATCAGGATCTGAGATTTGGATTCGAAATGTACAAAGTGAACTTTGCCATAAAGGTTACAACATTAATTCTACTGCCAGAAAGTTGAGTGTCATTACCCCCCTTTTCTGAAGTTTATGGTGCAGAAATTAGTGATTATTATAATTCAGCGTTATGTTATTTCATGGTATATGTTGGTTCTCATTTGCAGTTAGTTTCTTCGCTGGGAGAGCAAGGCAGTGGAGCCTTCTGAAATCCCTGTTCAAGCAGAACAACCCTAAGATCCACCAGACATTATTGCCATAAACAATTAGGAAGTTAGGATATGCACACTCCTTTTGAATTGCTGGGAATGTATGTCAAAGTGTGTTTAAAGTCAATGCAGAGATCTGAAGTACTTTCGTTTTGATTAGAACTGAGCCATGCATAACAACAGTAATTGTCCGGTGTCATTTCTCTACCATCCTGTTTCAGACTATTGGCTACTTTTAATTTTGCAAAGAGTGAAAAATTAAACCATGAAAAGACATAAATAAGTAATGTAGTCGAATTAAGGCTATTTTTATTCCACCCGTCTTCTTCATGGGAATTTCCAGGCACATGTAGACGAGTTTTGCAAAAAATAGTTCACTATCAACAAGGGAGATCTGTACATACTAATTTCAGTTTGGTGAGGCTTTCAAAACATTGTTGAAGAGAAGGTAATTTGATAAGAAGTCTCGATCTTTGGCAACAGTGTTATTACACTGAAATAGCTACAAACCATATAGTCAAGGATCAGCTGCTAAAAGTTGTGCATTGCTATCTGTGAGAACCGAGGATCGGATTGGATAGGCTCACTGCATTTCAAGCCAAACCACAATAGAATTATATATAAATCAGAAAGCTCAAGTCTAAAGGAGATCTAAGATCATTTAAAAAAAAAAAAAAAAAAAAAAAGCAGACTGGATCAGGTGAATAGAGAAAAACTGCCAGAAAGTTCCTGCCCCTTCGCAGCGCCTCTGCCTTCCCAAGGAGTTAATTAAATTAAGATGCCTTCCGCATAATCTGGGTTGTTTCTCTCCGCTCCCTCGCTCCCCCTGTGTAAGTAATTTTCTTGTTCTGCTCCTGACTGCAGTTGGTTTAGCAGAGAAAGTAGTTGTCTGTGCCGTTTAGCTCCGGGAAACGCCAGCCCTCTTTTGTTCTCTAACAGGTAGGGAGACAGATCTCAGCTCCCTCCACAAACACCTTTCCTCCCTCCTTCCTACCACGGCAACTCCTTTCTCGGTCATTTCTGCGGAATCCAAGCGCCAAAGCCCCGTTTTTTTTTTTTTTTTTTTTTTTACTTTCTTTGCTGTCCACCAGGATTGGAAGGTGGGAGAAAAATCAAAAGGTCGAACAAGTTTGGAGAATCACTTAGGACCTAACTATTCCCATCCTGAAACGCGCCTTCCCCGGCGCGGGAGGGACGGGCACTGTGACTCTGGCCCTTCTGCGCTGCCGCAGCTGCCCCAGGACAGGTCGAGCCTGGCTTTCTAGGACAGGGGCAGAGACCTCCTGAGTTTGTGTGGTTCGATTTCAACGTAGGTCGATTAGCTTGCAGGAGAAGTCTTGTTGAATGCTTAGATCTGCTGCCCCCAAACAGAGCTAAGAAACAAAACAGAAAAGTGCGTGTGCGTAGTTGGGTGTTAGCTGGGAGTCGCGTGCCAGGGATCCAAGGAAGTGAGAAACACAAGGCCCGCGGATTGCATCTGTGTGAGCTCCTTTCATAGCGTCTAAACTTGTGGCGCTCCAGACCGTGAAAGTGAGCGCCTCCTGCACCCCCAAACCCTTCCCTCCTTGGGGCGGCTGCAGCCCCTTCGCTGAGCGGACACTCACCTCCGGCAGAAAGGTCTGCCTGGGCAGCGCAGTTCAGACTAGGTCCAGGCAGCTGGGCGAACAGCTTGGAGAGGTCATCGGATCCCCGCTAGGCAAACTTCTTCGGCTCGGAGTCCCGGGAGCCGCGGACATGATCTGGAGGACCGTGAAGAGCGAAAGCGAGAACGGGTCCTCGATTTCGTCTGTCCTGTCTCCGGGTGCGGAAAGTGTAAGGAGCCGGAGTGCTCGGCGCCGGCGCTTAGCGCTCGCCCAGGACCCGGCGCCTAAGCGAGCCTCTTGCCGCGGACTTCGGGTGAAGTCGGAGCCCGCAGCCTCGCAGGGCCATCACCCTCCAGCAGCGGTCGCGCGAGCGAGAGAGCGAGCAGAGCTCCGTCCCCGCCCGCGTCCCTCCCCAGGCTGCCTGGGCCCGCGAGCCCGGAGCTTTAGTAGCTGCCCCGCCTCCCCTCCGGGCGGGCGTCCCGCGCCGCGCCAAGCAGGGCCCAATGCTCCCTGGCTCCGCCTCTGCGCCCGGCGCCCGCTAATGGTCCACTCTGTTTACTTGTGTTTGGATAGCAACTGAGTCTTAAAGGCACAGGTTTGCAGGACGTTTCCTTGTTACAGCGAGTGAGCCTAAAGGTGACTCCATTCAAAGCTCGCACACAAAGACAACGCCCACCCCCTTCCTTCTCAGAGCTACTTTTCCACTTACTGCTAGAAACTCAACAACTGGTTCGGGGCTTTTCAAAGATTCTGAAGAGAAGCCCAAAGGGCATTTTGTAGTTTTAGTTGGTGCACTCCCGGGTTAAATTTCCACATCTTAATACGTTTAACACAACTATCTTCTTCAAAGGGTAAAATCCTCAGTACTGGATTACATTCTCCAGCATATATCACCCTTTGCCCAATTCTAAATAGTTGTGTACATACTTCTGGTCAATTATGACTGTATGTATAATCTGCTTTCGCCTGCTGTTTTCAAATCGAAGTTTGTTTATAGAGGTGACAATTGACTAATTTCGTAATTACTACAAAGACATGTGGAATGTTCCCGAAGAAATTTCTTCCAATACCTAAGCTTTAATCAGCTAATGTACATTTCATAAGCAGTTAACCAACTTGGTTAAAGGAGTGGGCATCTGCAATCCATTGGCAAACAATAAAAAATCCATCTGGAATGGGTGAAGAACAATCCTTTCAAAAATTTAGGGAAATACTATTGTGGCTTCTCAAAACATGTATTATCTTCATTCTCAGCAAAAAATTGAGTTCACCTTCAGTCGCCAGGAAGATCAATCGAATTTGAAGTTCAATGATACATTTTTCGAGTTCTTCTAAAGATTGAGTCTGGTGTGAGTATAAATGCAGAAAGCACTTTAGCCATTGGGAAACAGGGTGACCGAGTGACAGAAAAGGAATGATACACACGCATTTTAAGCGCCTTCTTTTTTATCTGAGATCTGTCCGGGCAACTCTCAGAAAAACGTCCTTCGTCCCAGACGAGTTGCCAGAGGAGACTTGCGTTAGCTCCTTAAGGCCCCCGCGTTTGAGGAGCACAGCTCTTTTAAGAGGATGCACAACTCAGAAGTGTGTGTCCAGAAGATGGCTTGGGGTGAGGCTTCCCAAAGGACAATCCTAACCTCAACCACGAAGGGAAGTGGGCAAAGAGAAGCAGAAGGCTTAAATCCGTCAAAAGGTTTCACAGCGATGGGGGACCCAGGCAGAAGCTACGAGACACCATTTCTGGAAGATAAAAATCTATTTCACTTATGCCGAGGTGGATAGAATTTTTCGTTCCTTTGGTAAAACAATGCAGGAATAGCAGACCTTTTCTTCCCTGTCTTTCTAGTTTTAGATTCGCAAGGATTAAAAATTGAGCCTGGCGCGCAGATCCGAGTGTTCAGTATCTTGCAGTACTTAAGCGCTTCAAAGTAAGTTTGACCAACGGCATGGAAGTAGTAGAATGCCTTCGAGCTTAGGGGTTTTTAAAACGTTTTCCCTGGTGGGTTCCATAGGGGCGCTTTCATTTTAGCTCTCAGTCTTGAGCCTCAGCTGCGGGGATGCCTGCGGTCCCCTCTCTCCAACCGCCTCATTCCTTCCGCAGCTTTTCTCAATTTGGAAGCTTTGGAGGAACTTTGTCTTTTTTCGGAGCCCCCCAGGACAAACACTTGCGGGGTGGTGACCTGAAGTGTGTTCCTACGCTTCGCATTTCCTTTTCACCCAAGCGGAGGCAACGCCCTAGCGGCGGGCTTCACACCTTTCTCCCCAGTGTGTGCGTACGATGGGTGCGGAACCGCCCGCTTTTCCCGCGAGGTACACACAGACTTTCCAACCACCCACGAACTGCGCCCTCTTTCTGCAAACCTCTTGAGCCCGGGTTTTTCCATAAACATTTACCTCGCCCACCCCTAGCCTGCGAAGTTCCAAAATGGAGTCTGGGCCAAGCCAGTCCCGGCCCTGCGGTCGCTGAAAAGGTAGAGAAGCATCGGCGAGCTCCGGCCTTTGCGGGCAGACCCTCCCGGCCCTGCGGCCGCGACGCGCAGGTGCGCGCC
>NW_004955417.1:14477870-14500169 GCF_000276665.1 Chinchilla lanigera | reverse complement strand
CTCCGGCCCTGGAGAGCGCCCGCGCTCAGACCCCGCGAGCCCCGAGCCCAGGCCAGCGTCTGGGGCGCACGCATGGCGGGGGCCCAGCCCCGAGCAGCTCACCGGCCAGCCTCTCCCAGCAACAGCGCCCAGCGCGGAAGACAGGCCACCCGGCCCGCGAACGCGCTGTGGGGTCCGGGTGTGCGGAGAGGGAAGTTCCGGAGCCTGCAGCGACCCAGCTGCGCTCCCAGGTCGGCGTCTCCGCGGAGCTGTCCCACTCGCCCTGCGCCCTGCGGGGCTGCGCTGCGGCTTGACTCTGAAATTTCCGCCGACCGGGTCATCCGCTGTCCTGGCTGCTCCGGGCTTTCGACACCGAGGACGCTCCCAGGGAAATGGCTAACAGACTGGCGAGGGGCGCGGGAGCAGTTGCTGCCCAAACCCCAACAGGAGCAAGTTCACGCCCCGCGGAGGCAGGGATGGAGGCCCCGGGGAGAGCAGGCCCCTTCCCCTCGGCCCACCCAGGACGCTCTCCCAGTGGGGCGGCGAGCAGGTGTCAGGCACTGGCTACCCCGGGAGCCGACTCCGAGCCTCGCCCTGACGCGCGCTGCTGCGGACATCCTAAAAACCTTTACCCTTCAAACACAAATTATGGAAATTTAATCTTTCCCCCCCGGGATCCCAGCTGCTATTGCCTGTGAGGACTCGCTTCCCTTCTCCTCAGCCTCCCTCTGCGTCTGCGGGGCGGGGACCTTTTGCATTTGAACTTCGCGCAGTTTGCTATTTTCGTCGAAGCTCGCAGGAAGCTGGAGCCCGGCGCTGCTCGAGTGCGCGCGCTCCAGGCTCGGAGTAGTGAGAAGGCCGGGAGCACAGATGAGAGCTACGTGCGTTAGAGCAATGGTTAAGGGTGCAGAGGCAGTGATGGCACGAAGAATTTGATCTTTTAAACTAGCGCGGCGGAGTCCGAGCTCTAATCCAGGGTGAGGTGGGAAAGCGCAGCCGCCGGTTGCAGCTCCGCGCCCCGCGGGAAGGGCCGCAGCGCCCCCTGGAGGCGCAGGCCGAGCACTTCGAGGCGCCCGCCGCCGGGTGTGAGCGCGTGGCCGCCAGATATCTTGCCCGCCGCTGGGCTCCCTTCACGTGGACCTGGCTCCCTTTTGCGCTGACCCAGAGTAGTTTGCGCGGCGCACGTTGTAGGGGAAGGGGCTGGTCCTATTGCGGGCCAATAAACCATTCCATCCCCACTGCTGGATCCTCTAGGGGAACCCCACGCGGCGCCTCCCCCCGCGATATTGTTCCTAGCGAGTTTCTAAAATGAATTTGAGGATCCCTGACGCCCCACCGGGCTGCCGAGGTCCCCAGGACAGAGGGGAAAGACACACGTTCCGACCTCGACGCAGGGAGGTCCCTGCCCCTCGGGTCGGACCCCAGCAGATTCCAGGGCCTGGGACTTTGTCCCAGCGGGAGGTGCAAGCAGGGTTTCTCAGGGGACCTCTTTGCGAAAGGCTGTCCTCTGCTGCAGCCTCCGCCTCGCAACACCCAAGCATTTGAAGCCGGGTCGGGCGCGGATTCGCCGGCGGGCCGCGGCCTCCCGATCGCGGAGGGCTGCAGGAGGTGCGGGAGATTGCGCCGCTGCTTCTGGGGGCCGAAGGGCTCGAGGATCGCACCCCACTCCAACCATCGAAGTGGGCCGGGCCGACCAGCGCCGGCGCCGGAGCCTCGGCCTTCCCCCGAGGGAGAGCGTGAGCGGGAGACACTTCGGCCCAAAGGCCTTCTTTCTCCGCGGGCCTGTGCCTCCGCTGCACTTCTTTCCGCACGGCCCCCTGCGGGCGCCCTTCTGGTTCCCAGCTTTCGAGCCCAAGTCGCCGCCCAGGGGAGCTGCGCGGGGAGGCCAGCACGGGGTCGCAGGGAAGGTTACGCGGCCAAGCCTGAGGACAGACCCTTCCTGCAGCCAAGGTCCCGCCCAGGTTTGGGTTTTCCAAGTGAGGTTCTCGGCCACATCAGCATCAAATACCAGGGCAGACCCTGGGCCGCCCTGCGAGAGCTGTTGCGCGGTGCCACCGCGGACCCGGACAGGTCTCAGGGAGCGGCGAGCTGTGACCCGGCCACTCGCTGAGGATGCGCGCGCAGGATCCCAGGATGCGGGTGGACCGGGCGCGCGTTCGCCTTCCAGCGCCGCCAGGGGAAACAGATCTGCAGTTTCCCTTGCCTGAGAGCCAGGTTCACGCCTGTGATCCGATTCAAAGACCCACTTGCGTTCATGGCGCTTTTCTAACCGGGCCAGTCAGTGTCTGCGAAAAAGAAAACGAGAGGCAGTGGAGGGCAAGACCCGGGGGCATCTCAGGGTGAAGCGTATTGAGCATGGGGACCCTCTGGGACTGCCCCACTTGCCCAGTGTGACGCTGGCCTGCTCTTGCGCTCGGAAAAGATGGTACTCAGAGAAGAGTCTGCAAATGTGTGTGTGTGAGTGCGTGCGTGTGTGCGTGTTTAAATCAGGCTCCCACGTTTGTGCACGTGTGTTAAACGGACCTTCTAACGCTTACACAGAAGGAAAAAGAACGGAAATCGTGATTTCCAACGAGCTCCATTCCTATGGGGCAGTGATCCGGCCAGAGCTGAGCGGCTTTGCTTTCCTCTCCTCTCTTTGAGGTCTGTTTTTAGAACGTTGGACAAGAGGCTTCCTTGGCCTTTCCAATTTTCCCTGCAGAACCTCCTTTCTGGGATATGCGGATATGTCTAAAGTTAACCTCAAGAGCAGCGGTTCTTAAAGTGTGGTCCATCAGCATAAGCTGGAACTTGTTACAAATGCAAATTAGCTGGCCCCACCTACTGAGTCAGAAACTGGGAGTGGACGCAGCAAGCTGTGTTTAAACAAGCCCTCCAGGTGATTCTGATGCACGATAAAGTCTGAGAATCATTGACCTAGATCAAATTGACATTTGGCAGTGATGGTCAACCCATCAAACCCCCCTCCTCCCGTCCTTCTGTCTTCCTTGGGGACAATGCAAACATAAACACCTGGCCTGGAGCAGCTTTGTTCATTCATTCCTCAGCTCACTCTCCCTTCTGAATTTCCAGAGGCACATTCCAAGTTTCTGGAAACTTGCTAAGAATACCCAAGGGCGCTAGGCACGACCCCTTCCCAAAAGGAGTCATGGATGGATGTGTAGGGCAAAGAGCAGAAGAGAGAAAGCCATACTGGTACTCTTCTGTTTTGTGACCAGGTGTTCATTATCATCATAATCTAATACCAGATTTGAGATGAGTTCAGGATATGTCCCGGTTAGGGACTAAGTGAACAGGAGCGTCACACCTCATTTAAATTTCTAAACTTATTGGGACTCTCACTTCTGCTCCTCATCCAGGCTGACGTTATTTTCTTATTTTTACCACCTGCTAGGGATCCTGTGTTTGCTGCACACACTTGAACGCACGCCTTGATGCACATTGCCTGCACCTCTCCCACCGTCTCAGCGTTGGGTCAAAGCAGATGACACCATGGACATGGGTGTGTCATGAGCTGCAGGATTAGTGTGTGCTGTGGACTAAGGCTGGGAGCCTGTACTGCCTGGGTTACCCTCAGGCTGTGCAGGACTCAAACGACAGACAAAACTGGTGCATGTACACATTCAGCTCCCAATCTGGGCCACTGGTGTCCATCAGCTCTTATTCTGAGAGCCCTACTGCACCAGACTCCCAGCTCCCAGCTCCCAGCAAGTCAGTCATGTCTGGGAGAACACCTATTTATCAATTTAAGATCAGATCAAGTCCTTTTCCCCACCCACCCCAGAGAAACTAAAAATCCAAATGAAACCCACAGTCTGGCTTTTTTTTTTTTTTTTTTTAATGCCAAATCAACCTCCCTGAAGACTTTACTTCATACTTTCTCTCTAGGATCTTAACTACAACTTCCAACCTCAGCCAGCCAAAGAGCTACCTCCACTGGACCATTTGCTTCCCTCAGAGATTTTTTAGTTGTGACCAGTGAGAGTGGAGGGTACTTTGCCTCATGTAAGTATTGAGTCTTTCAAAAATCCAGTGTAACCAGAAGTCTTTTGTCTTCTCTCTTCAGATTTTAAAAAAATTTCAGTCAATGTGGCTAAGGCACTAAAGACATAGGCAAAGATGAATTTTCGTACTGACCATAGTCATAAAGTACACACAAGTACTTCATCTCCACTTTGACAAAGAGTTGCTATTTTTAAATGACCTTTTCTTATGGGGATTTTCAAAATACAAAATGTATAATGGTCAGGAACAGGATAATCTCTTCACAACCACTAATCATATTTCTTAATAGGATTTTGCTCCTCAGGGTAGGTGATTTGACACAGTAACATTCAAAGCAGCCAGCACTTAGGAAATGCCAAGGCCAATATTTGAATTCAGATACAGGTTTTAACAAAAGAAAATGTATATCCTTGTAGCTGTTTGCCTATGAATATTCCCCAGAGGATTATACACTCTTCTTGAACTCAATCCAAGTCAGCAAACTCTAAAAAGCCTGTGAGGTGCCAACTCATAGGGTACATAAAATTGCTTTTCAACAAATATATTTGACCGTCAACATGTACCACATACTGGGCACTGGTGTTACTGTGTGAAACCCTGCACTTTCATCCTGACCTGGGAGCAGGGGAAAGGGCAAAGAAAGTGGGACTTTAATGCTGGTTTCCCCTGGTTATGTTAAATTGTTAAAGTATTTGTACTTAACAGTAATCCTTAAAACATTTATTGAACTCTCTTACAATTTTAGGTCATTTTTACAAGTCAAGGAGAGAAAGTCAGTGTTTCAGCCAGCTCATTTATTGGAAAGTCAATGCCAGCATAGGCTTAGCTTTTGGCTTTCCACCTGGAAGGCAACATGTTATACTAATGTTATTCCACATCGTGCCAGGTGATAATTTAGCTGTAGATTTCTGATTATTGGTGGCTATAGTTCACTCAAGCCTGTTTTCACCTCCTGACTCTGGAAAGGGCTGCAGAGAGAAAACAAATACTTTTTCCTCTGGCACCCTTGTTGGAGGGAGGAGTCCAGGAAGTGTAGATAGTTAGATTGCCTCCATCTTTTAGATCCTTGATGGAACATGGAGCAGGACCAGCTCAATTGCAAGCTTCAGAGAATCCAGGTCTTACAGTAAGAAGAGATGAACTCTGTTATCTTTGCCTCTGAGCTCAAAATAAAGGTAATGACACTGGATCTGGGGAGGTGACAGTATGATAGGCTGAAAGGCCCATGCCATGCCCTATATTACAATGCTTTGTCACCTTGCATGTGTTACCCGTGTATTCCATTTATACTCACCTGACCCTTCTTTCTAAGTCCTCTCTCCCTGAACCCCTTTTGACCCCTGCTGGGCAAGCAGGCTTGCTACCAGGAGTCAGACTGGGTGGAAACTATGACATCAGGACACCAGGCCACAGTGCTTCTAACATTTGTCAGGCCAGGGTTGCCTTTTTCTTTCTCTGGAAAAGTACACAAAGTGCAAGTTTCTTCCCAGGCCATGAGGCACACGTCCAAATGCCCTCTGTGGGGGGCCCGCCCAAGCCCAGGAGAGTGTGGAGGAGAGCATGAGTGTGTCATATGGGTGTGTCCGCAAGCCCCGCTCCACTCTGCCTCATCCTTGACCACATTGTCTTGACAGGCCGTATGGCCTGGGAGTGACCTGGAATATATGAAGAACTTGGCTTGTTGGACACATGGAGAGCAAGGGAGCAACGGCAGAGTGGGATTTTATTTTATTATTATTTTACAATTTTATTTTATTTTAAAATTATTTTATTGCCATACATAATAATTACATTCATCTTGGGGAACTGGCCTATACATATTTACATATATTCATATATACATCAAATGTTGATCATTTTTACTCCTTCCTTTCTCCCTCCTCTGTCCCTCCATCTCCAGACCCCCTTCACATCTCCACAAAGTCTATTTCCTTGTTTCCTATCATCTTTCTTTTATTTACTCTTTAAAAAGTTTGTAGTTGGGTGTGGTGGCAGAGGCCTGTAATCCCAAGCACTCAGGAAGCTGAGGCAGGAGGATTGCTATGAGTCTGAGATCAGCCTGGGCTACATAGTGAGTTTAAGGTCAGCCTGATTTACAGAGCAAGACTCTGTCTCAAAAAATAAAATAAAATAAAATAAGATAAAATAAAAACTTTGTATTTTTGGTCTCAGAGAAATCATGTGATATTTAATCTTCTGTTTCTGATTTATTTTATTTAGAATTATGGTCTCAAGATCCATTCATTTTTCTACAGTGTCTCAAATTTGTTCTTCTTTATGGCTGAGCAGCACTCCACTGTATACATACCACATTTTCTTTTGTCCATTCATCTGTTGATTGACATATACGCTGCTTCCAAGATTTAGTAATAAACTCATTAGTGGATGAATATCATACCCTGTGATTCAGTCACTTTCCCAAAGTCCCACCTATGAATGCATGGAGCTTTGGTGGGACATCTAGATATAAATCATAGCAACAATGACTTTTATTAGGAGAAAAATTTTTACATGTTCTCTGTTTATTGAAAAGTAGGAATACTAGTATGTTGTGCATTGTATTTTATTGTACATTTGATTTTATTGTAATTGGAAAATATGTGGAATAAATTTATGAGGAGTATATCTTTTAGGCTTTGAAGCCATTATTTTGGTGATGTTACTTGCTAATGAATGAACGATGCAATTAATTTGGGGATGTTATTGCCACATGAGGTCTTAAAGAAGGAAATGTATCAAATACAATTGACCTGTATTAGAAAATCCAAAACATAACATAGACTTAAAGAATAAATAAATTGACTTCTCTTACTTAAATATAAAGAACATGGTGCATAGCTCCTTGATTATCACATTTTTGGATTTTTATATCATGTTGCTTCACCAACTTCAAGACATTCTTTCCAGTTTATTGTCCAACATGGCTGCATTTTGGCTAACACAAAAGCAGAAGGCGTGAAAGAAGGCAAGCTCACTCTCTTTAAGGAGCCTGCACAGAAATTAGAACCTTAGTGGTGGTGAGCCTATGACATGTTACCACAGTGGGCTGTTTGTATCATAGAAAGCTCTAAAAAATTTACCATCACTGAGAGTTACTTGGCATAGCCAGGTAGGAAGGCTGGAAAATGTAGTCTTTTCTCTGGGTGGTCACATGTCCAGCGAAAATTCAAACTTCTATCACTAAAGAAGGATAGAATGGATATTGGGGAATAACCAATGATGCTGGCCCAGATGTCTAGGCCTGGCGTTTGTTTTTTTATATATGCTATCTTATAGATGTTAGCATCATAATCACTGTCTGGGTAGTTTCACTGTCCCTTTTGCTGTTTTTATAAGCTTTAAGCATCAGCAGGATTCTATTCTATTCTATTCTATTCTATTCTATTCTATTCTATTCTATTCTACTCTACTCTACTCTACTCTATTTGAGCATATTGCTACCACTTGTACCTTTCTTATTTGCTTTTAGTTATAGATACTGCTGTGCAACCTTCTGCTTAGAATGGGGAAGCGTGAACAGAAAAACTGAGTCAGGTTTGGAAAGAAGAGGTATCAAGAGCCTGGATGGAAAGATCGGTTGTGGATTGTTGGGGAAGGTCACTTTTGCTGCACTGTAGCATTCCCTGTGTGGAATGTGTCCTGGATGTCAGGTGGGCTGAGTGGTTGGGTCTTTTGTCGGAGGATTTCACTTTTTCCTTGGAAGAGGGACTGAGAAAAGAGATAGTACATCACTCGTGGGAAAGTTCTTGCCTTGAGCCTCATGTGCTGACAGGTTGGGCTTTGGGGAGGTGATTGGATCACTGGGATGTGATACTCATTTGTGGATTAGTCCACTGAGAAGTTTATAGCTAAATGTGATGTTGGAGCCGGGCATTGTGGCACGCACTTATAATCCCACTACTTGGGAAGCTGAGATAGGAGGACTGCCACAAGTTCAAGGCCAGCCTGGACTACAGAGCAAAACCCTGTCTCAAAAGACAAAAACAAACAAACAAACCCCAAAACAAAACAAATGTGATGTCGAGAGGTGAAGCGTGGTTGGAGAAGCCCTCCTCCTTTGATTGTTCTCTGCTTCTAGCTGCCATGCCATGAGCAGTCTCTCCTGTGTTAGGCCCCTCTGCAACCCTTGGAGCCAGCTGACGGTGGACTGAAACCTCTACAAAATGTGAGCCAAAGCAACGCTTTTCTTCTTAGAGTTGTGGGTGTTAGGTATTGTGCCTCAGTGATGAGAAAGTAACTCAGACACCCTGTCACTGTGTGCAGCAGACTTTCAAGTGGCAAAAGCTACAAAGAGTTTTAAAAGAAAAAGGGTCTGTAGCCAAAAGCGGCAGGAAAAAGGAAGAAAGAAATGTATAGCTCAGGTTCCCCAGAGGGGCAGAGTCCAAACTGCAAGCAGACCTCACACACAGTGGGGAAAGCCCTTCTCAGCTAGAGCCCAAGGCCAATCTCCAGAGGTAAATGTGGAGGGAAGTAATTCCCATTCAAAGTTATTCCGGCCTGACCTCTCTGCCCGTTGGGTTAACTTGGCTTCTGAGCCTTCTCCTGTGCTAATATTTCGAGGCTCTATCCTCCCCTTCAAGCCTCAAGGATTCTTAGTAACATGATCTTCTAGGTGTAGACGAGGAGGGCAGGAAGGGACTACTCCACCGTCTCACCTGGAGTCACCCTTCAGGACACTGCTCGGCTTGGGGCAAGTCTAAGTAGAGAGGTTACATGCAGGGTGTCATGCCAAAGTGTGGGGAGAGGGGTTCTTTCCCCGCAGAAACATCTGGAGTGACACTGAGGGCAGACTTATCCACATTTACACAAGCCTCAGGGGATTCCCATGCCTGAGAGAACTGGCTAGATAGTTCCTATTACACATTTATTTCCTTAAAGGAGGTATTTTATACGCTACCCTGTAATTCAATTCTTTTGGCTCCCCACCCTGCTAAAAAGGAAAATAACACACAATCCAAACAATTTTTAGAATCCAGTTTTTTTTCTTTCTCCAAATAGTAAATGTGCATAGTTTGTGGAGATTTACACACATCTGTAAGCTATGACTTGTTTACATCAGCCCTTACAATATTTAAAAAGTGAAGTCTAATGTTTTTCAGTCTGTATACAATAGCATTTTCTTTTATCAGCCCCTCACAGACAAATATATTTCCCCCTTTTAGGGTGTAATTATATGTCTAAATAGTAATGCATACGATTGATGTATAGGAAGGACATGTGTGTTTTACAGCAAACATACCGAAGGATGAAAAACATACATGATGATTCTTTAAAATACAGTACTTAATAACTTGCAGAGTTAGAAAAGGGCCACCAATGTTGGTCTGGCCCTATGTGATGTGCTGGGCTTAGAGGATTTAGGATTATGGAATGAGAAAGCATTTTAGAGATGATTATGTCCAACTCTTTCATTTACTTATGTGGCTACAGAAGCTTAGGGGGTAAGTAATTTTCTCAGGCTAGCTGACTTTTCCATGGCATTATCCTAGGTGCCTCTGATCTTAGGTGAGGGCTCTTTCTGTTATGGTTTACAATCTCACCTAGATTTTCCTTTGGTTCCAGGAAAAGATGTCTTGTGCTGTATAGTACCAAGATGATGTGCTTCTTTTTTTTTTTTTGCTTTTTCTCCGGTACCGGGAACCGAACTCACGACCTTGCACTTGCCAGGCAGGAGCTTTGCCGCTGAGCTAAATCCCCAGCCCAGTACCAAGATGTATTGTGCTGTGCAGTATCAAGATCCCACGAACACCAGAACTTCAGCCTTGTCTTCCAAGGCTTAGGTTTTCTAAGCATGGTTGGAGGACTAGCACCGAGGAGCTCATTAGAAACACGGGTAGTCCTATTCAATGGGAACCTGAACCTGCATTTTAACAAGATAGGGCCCTACATGATTTGCCTATAGATTGAATTTGGGAAGAACTGCTCCTAGCCACTGTGCCTCTATACCACATTGTTACCTCAAAGACTTTTTTTTTTTTTTTTGGTCTTTTAGAGACAGGGTTCCGCTATGCAGTTCAGGCTGGTCTTGAGCTCACTTTGTAGCATAGGCTGGTCTCAAACTCCAAACAACCCTCCTGACTCAGCCTCCTGGAGTGTTGGGATTACAGGCATGAACCACCACACCTGGCTTTCAAAGACTTTTATTTATTTATTTATTTATTTATTTTGTGGTACCGGGGATCAAACCCACGACCTTGCGCTTACCACGCAGGCGCTTATGCCACTGAGCTATATCCCCAGCCCCTCAAAGACTTTTAAAATCATTGTCTTTTGATGCATTAAAAACCAGCAATGGTTTACCATGGCTTGTCTGCCTATTCAAATGTTTTGAAAGTTCAGCCTCAATTCATCTACAAAACTTGGGAGTATTGCTTCCCTGGTCGTATGGTAGACTTTCTCTAGAGCTGGAGGGGAGAGTTTAGCTGTTTGAAGACCTCCCTGGGTGACTAGACCTCGTGGGTCCTTATATTGGCTGAGAACCACTGATCCAAAAGGTTGTTTAGGAATAACGAAGAATGGGTAAGTTTTGGAAAGCAGTAAGGACTGTTTCCTGCTACCTTCTTTTTTCAGATGCCAAACAATAAAGTTGTTTCCCTACTTTTTCTCCTCTTATTTTTTTCCTTCATTGACCTCTGCTCACTCTCAGTGTGAAAATATAAACTACTTATGATTCCCAAATTAATTCTTCCGTTTACCCTGTTAATTATTCTTACTAACAGAAGAGAATGACACTGGGATCCTATTTAGATCAATGAAGAATCCACATCCAGTTGACTTGGCTTTGGATCTGACTTTCTCCTGCTCTTCAGGATTGATTTAACTAATCTGGTTTGCGAAGTGCAAGTCTCCACCTACCTCATCATGCCATTAATGTCCCTCCTGATATTGTGCTTTGGTCCAAGGGAAGAACATTCCTAGAGCAAGATGGACCATTCATTAGTGAAGGCTAAATCAATGACCCCTATTTTTTTAGAGTAAAAGAAAGTATGAGTAGCCAGGGTTCTCAGCTCTTAAATGGCACTAACAAATCCAGGAAAGGAGATTGTGTATACTAGAGAGCACTCTAGTTCAGCTTGATTGTTTTTGTTCTGACAGGGCTCCTCTCCTACAAGGCAATGATTTAGGGTGGGGCCAGTTAGCAAAGTTTTTTGCACTTATAATAGGCTGTTATGAAATGCCAGCGCTTCCCCTGGCTGTTGAGTTACCTCATTACAACAGTGATGTTATCTCCTGAGCATCTGGGTTTACCACTGACCACAGCAGAGGCCTGGACATTATTTGCTCAACTCTCTCCCTCTCATTCTCTTGCTCTCTCTTTCTCTCTGTCTCATTCTCTCTCTTTTTCTCTTTTTCTTAATTAAATATGTGCAAGATAGGCCTGGCAGGGAGGGGGTAGGGTCGCTATTCCACCGAGTACAATGTGTACTTTTGCAGCATTGTACTGCTTCCATTAAGTAGACTTTATGAGCTGTATGCTTGCATTTTTGTTTTCTGACTTATTGTTCTCTATCCTACAATTGTTCTATTAATTTGATAGTATATGGTCTCAGCCAAACATTTGTTCCAAATTCTGCCAGATTAAGGGGACATTCCCAGACAAAACGCTGCCCAGGGGCCTTCTTAAACAAGCAGAACTTCTTCAATACATCCCCTGGCCACTCATCCATCCATCCACTGGGGCCCTTGGAAGCTAAACAGGGCCAATAGTTGGACCCTAGCTCAACTTATTTCAAGGATATCTTGCCTCCTTGAGGCAAGGCACATCCAGGGGCAATTCTGGGACAAGCTCAGTGGCACAAATCTGGGTCAGACAGAAGCAGCGGGTTAGGAACCTGATCTGAGTGTTGAGAAATGAAACACAAGAGTCTGTAGGGTCAGCTGCAACCTTTTTGGGCTTAGAGTTTTCCTTCAGGCTCTTTGCAGGCCGAGTCACCCCGGAATGACATTCACATTCCACTTAAGTAGCCTGTGTTCCTAATTCCCTGAGGATTTTCATGAGTATAGAGGTCACTGTCTCTGACAATTAAGCTTTAAAGTTAATTCTCAACATAAACAGAGCAAATTGACACCACTTTGGTTGTAATTTTTCTTGCTTCAAATTCTAGAAAACAACAGTAACCAGCTGCCACGCTCAGTTCCTGGAAATTCAAGAAACATAGACATTTTATTTTCTACCTTTCTAAATGAGGCAATTTAGGGCCGTCAGAAACAACAAAACCCATGTAAATGTCTTAATTCTACAATTTTGCCTGCATTTCTGAGAGGACAGAGAATCATTGTTTCCATTTTTTTTTTAAAGCTACATAACTAGTGGTTTCTGTTTAAACTGGAATGATAGAGGGTTGTAATTTTTTTAATTCAGACCTTGCAGCAGAAAAGCTGGATTTACTTGTGAACTGTATTATTCAGTAACACACTGAGCTTAGAGCAGGAAAAGTAAATAACTGAACACATACTTTATAATTATATGCAGGGAAATTTGGAGCTGCAGTGCAGGGGGGCTGGCGTGGCAGCTGCAATCCTTAGCATCTCCTTCTTAGGCACAGGAGAGCACAGCAGCCCAGAGGATCCAGCAGCGCCTCAGGGGGTGAGGGAGCGGTGAAGGGTTTGTCACTCTAGAGCTCCGGTAGCAGGAACAAAATGGGGATTTACAGAGTAAAGCGTGAACACTGGCAGGGACTCTAGAGATCTTCACTGTTGCCTAGACAGTGTTCAGGATACCTCAAGATTTTAATAACTTTGCTGAGGAAAAAGATTCTGTTGCCAAAGAAGTGACGAAGATTGTGTACTGGATCCCCTATCAAGGAACCAAAGTGTACATTATAGCACATCCAAGGCATTGTGGAGTTCTGCAGTAGAAATATGTGTTTATTCCAGTCTTCCGCACTCCTGGTTTTTTCTTGTTGTTTGTTTTTGTTTTGTTTTGTTTTGTTTTCCAGTACCGGGAATCGAATTCACAACCTCGCGCTTGCCAGGCAGGCGCTGTGCCGCTGAGCTAAATCCCCAGCCCCCTGTTCCTAATGCTCCTTCCAGCTGCAAAGTTCAAAAGCATCTTGCTGATCAAGCACTTTCTACTTTTCAAACCAGTTTATTTGGTGATAGAGGAAGTTATAATTAACTCAGATTTTAGAATTAAATTATAACATACTAAAAAGACTAGGGTGTTTAATTATTCTCATTGTCAATGCAGACTAAGAGGTTGTCACAATTTAATTGTACCAACATAATATCTTAATTACAACGCTATTACTTGTCAGCTGTGGTGACCCTGGTCATTCACTTTTTTCAGTGTCTCGACTTTTGTTGTTTTTTTTTTTGTTTTCTGTTTTTCTTCCAGTACCAGGAGTTGAACTCACGACCTTGTGCTTGCCAGGCAGGCACTTTGTCGCTGAGCTAAATCCCCAGCCCCCAGTGTCTCAACTTTTGATCTTTTTCTTTTCTTTTTCGAAATAGGGTCCTATCATGTTGTCCAGGCTAGTCTTGAATTTAAAGACTCAAGTGATCCTTCTGCCTCAGTCTTCCAAGTAGCTGGAACTATAGGAAGCACACACCACCATGCTAAGCTCCAAGTTTGAATTAAAAATCTTGTCTGGTTGAATACTGACTGGAGAGTTTTCTTCCATGAGATCATCCCGGATGATAAACCTTCCTCATTCATTTCACCACAGAATCTACCACTAGGTTTAGAAATTGCCTTCTGGTCCATACATACAATTTCATGGCAAACTATTTTCAAGTAGAATTTGTGCTTTCTCCTTTTTGGGGAAATCAGCGCTTTATTGTACTATTTAAATAGAAAAGTAATACCAGTATTGTGGAGTCTTTGGAAAGGCAAGAAGAGCAGAATGGTGCTTGGTTAATGAGCATTTACCACATAGCAGATATTGTTCTATGTGCTTCAATTAACCCCAAGGCAAAGCCTTCTGCTCTGCAATCTACAGACCTAGGAAGGACACTTGACACTAGTTAAAGGTAAAACAAGTGTATCTAGCTATTCCAGAGGGATTAACCAGCCAACCTCCCAACGTTTTAGAGGAGTCAAGTAGCTGTATTTGAAAGCACAAACATTGCAATTATCTTGCTTTTCACAGTTTCACAGGTGTGGCCTTCTCAGTGTTCAGTCAGCATTCTATAGGCTATTTGCAGTGTGCTATAAACTCAGGCATTGATAAGGCAGATCAAACATTTTCTCCTGGTGAGGTGATAACCCTGTATTGCTTTAACTTTAGGCTTCTCTCCAGGAGCCAGTAGACTGTGTCTGCGGAGCAAAAGTCAGTATATTTACAGGCTGTCACTAATGCTGGGCACAATGGTAGCATAAGGACAAGTGGACCACGGACAACCGCAGCATGTCATAGGATGCCAACCTGTGCTTAACAGATCCTGACTCATCTGCTTTTATCTTCCCCACCATCCCCATCTTTAGGACACGTAACGAAGTACCCTAAACACAAGTGTTTATTAGTTGGGACTTTTTGTTTACAGATGACAACCCAACTTTAACCAGTTTAAGGAATGAAGGGAGTGTACTGGCCCCTGTGACTGAAAGTCCAAGATCTAATTACTTCAAGCACACCTAAATCCAGGAACTCAAACCACATCAGGAGGTCTCTTTCTCTCTCCTCTTTATAACATAGCCTCATTCTTTATTGGAGACGACTCCCAGTGGATGGCCTGGCATGATGACCACTCGTATTTCCAGTATATGTTATCGTGATAGCCTTATAATCCCAGAGCACGAACGTGTGTCTTTTCTTGTGATGAGCATCCCAGGCTGTGGGGTAAGATGCCTAGACAATTTGTCTCTATTACCTGGTTAGATGATCTTGCATAAGTTACTGTGCCTTTGTTTAGTTCCTTTATCTATCAAGGAGAGATGATAATATGAATGCCTTATCAAATTATATGATAATTAAATGAAATAATGCATCTTAATCATTTAGAGCAGTTATTAGTAAACAATAAATGTCCATAGTAGGAGAACATCAATAGAAGTGTTGGCTTAGATTGTGTGAGATGCCTATTACTGTGGAAAGGTTTGCAAGTAATTGTCCAGATCTGAGTCACATTTTTACACCTGTGCACTGGAAGGGTAATACCCAAACCACATTGACTCACGGAAGAGTCATTCCCAAGTGAAGGACTGTTGAGCAGACAACAACGTACATCCAGTACATATGAAACAAATACAGTATCGTATGTTGTGATCTAGTTCTGACCACAACATATGAGACAGCTTCAGCCGTGGCCTCCAGTGTGATCTGGATTGCCAGCAGGCTTGAGTTTGAGCTTTGGGCCTAATGTGAAAGCATCTTCTTCTTCATTCGCTCAGGGTTAGGGACATCTACACATCTTAATTTCACCTGTATATCTGCTTAGCTTCCCAGCCTAGAACTCCTGCCTCTGCATAACGTTGGGACACATTATGAACTTCATTTTGTTTGGCTGTGGCCCTTGTACACCCTGGTCTGGATTCTGGTCCCATGCCTCCTGTGGTTCTGACTAGTACACACCACCCACCACTGCTGTCTGCAACCTTTGGGCACCTGACCTTGCTTACTGGTTAGGACCAGCTGGTACTGAACCACACCTAAGCTCGCTGTGTCCTAAATCACCTTGCCTTAGATATCCTGGGATCAGTTTTCTCATGGGTTTGCCTCTGACCTACCCTAATTTCCTCCTTGGTTTCACAAAATTTCAACAAATGTTGACCTCTTTTAACAAAATCAGGCTATGCCTTATTTCTCTACAGCCTTGTTCTTATAGCTCTACTTGTATATTTTCTTTTCTCTGCTGGTCATCCTTTCAGAGTTTTAGTTTTTATTTTAAAACCTCACATATTTCCTCATCTATATTACCGGGATATATTACTCTCAATACCTTAAGCCCAGGCAAATATGGGGGGGTGATAAACTTGAGTCTCTATAAATGGCATCTAGGGGAGAGTAGAAAGTTCCAGATTTTCTATGTACACACTAATAGACAACCAATTCTCTAGCTGGGTAATAAATTATATTTCCAAGCAAGCAAGTGGGGTTGTTATATTACAATAAACGACTCCCCAAATACAACAACTTCTAAAGAGCAGATAAAAGCAGCTGCAAATGTGATCTAGGAATAAATATCAAGAAAGGAAACACAAGCAGCCTACAGACTTCCAGCTGCTCTCTCCCCAAGGCTTATCGACATTCTCTGGTCAGGCACATTCTGAGGTTGCAAGGCACATTTCCAACAGCTCTTGCTCTTATACATGGTTTTTGAAATATTGCAGACTTTCTGGTTCCTATCAAAATAGTAGTCACTGTCACCACAATTATTCACTTCCTCCTCATCCCCTGGCCCCTCTTCGGCATCTGCATCTTCTATTCTGATGCTCAAGATGACAACTCCTGATTAGGGAAGGCTATGACACTACATACTTCAGTACAAGCTCAGCAAGGCCAAGGTTAGCCTGTGATTTATGTGCTTATTCTATTCACTGGGGCAAGCAAGGCTCTCTGAATCCCATACCTTTAATCCTTGCCTCCTCCAAACCAGTCACATTTCCATCTTATTGTTGCAGCTGCAGCAAGTTCCTTGAAACTAAACTGCAGTTTTCCAAGGGATGGTAATTTCATCTTCCTGAGCTGATTCAAAGATTAAACAGAGTGCTTTAGCGACTGCATTTTCAGCAAGCAGCAAGGGCAATCAAAAAGTGGTATTTGGGCCAACAAAAATACAAAGTTCAGATGGAAAGAGGGGCTGAAAGAATTCTGTAAAATTAGAGGCGTTTGAACAAATTTATATTTTTGACATTGAAGGCTACAGGGCTGCTTTCTTTACTATAAAGTGCAAAGGGTTTTGTGTAACTATTACCTTAAAACTTAGCTCCCTAAGGTAAATGCCTAAATGAGTCAAACAGTGCCCAAAACAGTTTCTTCCCATTTCTTCCAATCAGCTTCATTGTCTTGAGAGATCTAGGGAACTTTGTTTATTTGTTTGTTTTTTTTTTAGAATACCCATCTAACTGTTGTTAGATTTTCTCTGGATGTCATTCTATAGCTTTTAACTGAAAGGTAAATGTTCATTATCAGTAAGCCTGGCAGAAAATGTAGGGTTCCTAAGCCAAAAGAAGGATCATGAGGAGAGTTATGACTGACAGGTGCATGGAGATGGATGACTATCAGAGCTTGATGCACCAATGACTTTAGAGGGCTGATGGACCCCGGAACAGAACCTCCATCCAGTCAGCTGGACATTCTCATGGCTATCCCAGAGAAGGTTTGGACTTCGGCAACACCATTTTCAATGTGAGACATCTTACCAGAAGGAATCAAGCTTTGAATACTTGGTGTGAGTAATTTTTTTCCTGTTCTCCTACTTTGTCCCTGATCATGTTCAAATCAGAGGTTTTGTTCTCTTCCTTCTAATTGGCACTGTCCTGTGTCACACACGAATGGTCAACCTGAGGCATTTTATGGGAACAGTGCCTAGAGTTCACTCCCGGATGAGAAGAGAAGGCTGGGTTCATCTACCTTCCGCTGAACTCTCACAACCTCTCATTGCACCTACTGCTTCCTGGAAACTTACATTCTAATCCTGACTTTTCCCCTTTCCACTTGTTTGACTTTGAGCCAACAAATAAAACTCTTTGTTCTTCAGTTCTGGCTTTTCACGAAAATTATTGTCTATGTGGTATGACTTAACGTCATTCTTTACCGCTGTGCCCAGATTTTGGTCTATAGTGAGTCACTCCTTGTTCTGTGCCCTTCCTCACTTTTTTTTTCAGTTTAAAGAATCCTGGAAAGAAATCTATTGGTCCTTTCATAGGTTGAAGCAAGATGAAAGTAATGGCTCCCTGAGCCATCTGGGTCTTTAAATGAGGGGGAAGTATGCACAAAGGAGAGGAAAGCATCCCCCAGAAGTAAACTGTTCTGACTTCGCAGCTCTACCAGGGTTGCCTGCTTACACAACCTTGTCATTTCTTTTTCCTGTATACACAAAGCCTTTATATAACCAGTTGGAGTAAGCAGAAACTCAATTTAGCAGGGAAACAGAAGCAGATACTCTTTGTTTATTGACAAGGGAAGCAATCAGCCTTTGTTCACAAACTTATTAAACAGACGATGGTCCTTCCTGCTGCCCCAACTGCAGTTTGGAGAAACAAGCAGGGAGAGAGCCCTGCCATGGGGGAGAATGACTGCCACAAGATTTTCAGAGACAAAACACGACCCTTGTCTAAAGACTTCTCTGCTCTTTCACATGGACCCTCTCAGCCTTTGAACCTCCTCAAGTCCCCTTAAGAAGGCCTGACAACTCTCTCAGGTTTCCAGGGATGGTTTTCGTTCTAGGGTGGTTTTTTTTTTTTTTTTTTTTTTTTTTTTTTTTTTCCTTATATCACAAATCTAAACAACTACCAAAGGGGGAAGGAAAGAAATAAAAAGAACTGGCTGGCTCAACATAAAACAACTGACATGCTTCCAGATTCTCTCGCATTACTCACCACACACATACATACACACTCACACGCCTGCATGCATGCGCACACACACATTTTAACAAAGCTGTAATCTTTTTGCTCACACAGTTTTATGTTCTACTTTTTTCACTTTCTTCTGTGCACACATTTCTACGACTTGGCTGGTACCCCAGGCTTCAACATTTTTTTAATGGTTATAGAATATTCCATCTTGTTCATAGGCCTCAAGCTGCACAACCACTTATCTTCCCGCTGTGAGTCTCTGAGTTGTTCCAGCCTGGGGAGAATCTGTCCATGTGTGTTTAATGGACATGCTGTGGGGTTTCTCAGGCCTTTTCTTTTCTTCTTCTTCTCCTCCTCCTCCTCCTCCTCCTTCTTCTTCTTCTTCAGCCCTTCTTCTTTTTGCAAAATGTTAAGTTTTAGGTTTGTTTGCTTATTTGTTTTTATGATTTCTTCAGCCACTGTCCTCTTTTATGTTTTCAGGAGGTTATTATTTCTGGATTAGGCTGCTTAAAAAAATATATCTTATTCATCTTCACCACCTATCAGCGCATTTGTTCTGAAAGGCTGTCAAAGCCCGTACTCAAAAGCAAACAATCCAAGTGTTGCCACCTGTTGATGGAAAATTTATTACTTGTTTCACTGAAGGCTTGATGAAGAACTGCATGAAAAGCAAAGAAATTTAAAAAATAATTCCCACAAGCTCAATTCCCTAGACTTATTAACATAATATTTGCATTATTGCTGTTCTTTTTGTTATTTTAAATCTTCTTTTAACATGGGTCATTGACTGTAAGCTAATATAAATTTTGCTTCATTACAATATGCAGTAGATATATTTAAAAGCTTCCATTTGATCAGGCTCCACATTTTTTTTTAATTTAAAAGTTCGAAACATCAAACATTTTGAAGCCCCATGGATGGTATATATTCTAGTGGTCTAAATGAGATGATGTCAGCAAACAACCAGAGTTTGACAATCCTCAGCGGAACCAAT
The DNA here is from genome assembly GCF_000276665.1 of Chinchilla lanigera. Lineage (NCBI taxonomy): Eukaryota > Metazoa > Chordata > Mammalia > Rodentia > Chinchillidae > Chinchilla > Chinchilla lanigera. Next base: position 14,480,730 of record NW_004955417.1, on the reverse strand, counting down.
TTTAGTTAATTTCAAAGAAGAAAAATAGTTTCCATATTTCATAGAAAGTATTCTGCTAATAAACACAATAGAGGAACAGTTTTTTTCTCAAGCTTCAAGAACAAATATGTATATATTAAGAAAATAAGCAAACAGCATGCATTCTGATAAATCATAATTTATACAAATCAAAGAGCAAAATCCAAGAATTGTAATAGTTAGTAACTGATGCCTTATAAATACAATAGTTCTAAAATATTCAACTAAATAATAAATTCTCACAACTTCCCTCATTCAGAAACCAGCAGTGCCTTGCATATAAAAATTCAATAAGTGAACATCAGAATCCCCTTTTATTCATTTCTGATTCTTTTGTTCATTCATTCATTCATTCATTTATTATTAAGTTCTGCTCTGTACCACATTCTGAGCTAGGTGCTTGGAAATAATAAGCTGAATAAAACACAGTCTCTGTCCTATCTCATGTGCATGCATGAAAAATATGAAGTATTTGAATACAGATGATAGAAAATAGAACAAGACTGACCGTAACTCAAAACATTACAGAAAATTTGGGCAGGCATGGTGGCACACACTTTTGATCCCAGCACTTGGGAAGCTGAGGCAGGAGGATTGCTGCAAGTTCAAGGCCAGCCTGAGCTACATAGTTAGTCCAGGCCAGTCTGAATTACATAGCAAGAACTTCTCTCAAAAAACAAAACAAAACAAAAACAAAAACAAAAATGTTATAGATATTTGTATTATCCTACTTAAGAAGAAGGTTAAGCTGGGCATAGTAACACACACAAACATGCATGTACCCATGTGAATTTGCATGTACCAGAGGTAATTGTTTCAGGGATGATTCAATGATTCAGTGAAGCCCGAGGAGTCAGCTTCTTTGTGTTTCTACTCTACACTCCCTAGGTACATTTTCTTCATGTTTGTCAGCATTGGTTGTAAGATGCCTATCCCAAGATCAGACTTTATGGTCTATGTTTATAGCAACGGGAAAAGGGAAAACCAGAAATCTCTCCTCTTTGGCCTGAAAAGAATTTTATTTTAAATTAGGAAAAAAAAAATCCTTTCGAGCAATACTCTACCTGACTCCCTCCTACGTCTAGTGACCAGGATGGTGTCACCGGCTACACCTGGCTGCAAGGAAGCTTTCCAGCCTTCGTAGTGGGCAGGAAAAAGGGAAAAGCAATTGGAAAAGACTCTGCCCCCAGCTATCAGCCCTCACAGGCTGTAGCAACTTGAAGATTAAAGAGTCAATACATTCACTCATTCATTCAATAAAGCTTTATTTGGGGATTTTCTCCAGGCCAGACCCTGAAAATAGAACAGTGAGTAAGATAGACACCACCCCTGCCCTCAAAGAACCGAAATCCTAGAAAGGAAAATAGAAGGCAATAAAATAATTATAGTAAAAGATGGTCAGTTAACCATCATCACATACTAATGAACACATTAGGCTTTAATCCCAAACCCAATCACACCAGGGCAATCTGCAGCTTAGAAACTCAGAAAGGTCCTTATTAATTACATATCGGAATTAAAGAAAAAACTTGATATCCCCTCCATTCATTCATTCATTGATTTATTCATTCACTTAACCAATAAGCCACTCAACTAATCAACCAAATCACCCCCCTATTTCCACAGTGTTCTTCAAACACAGGTATTACAATTAGGTTTTTTGTAGTTTTACAGATTGGCCTTCTTGGGCAATTTTTGGTTCAACAGGCGTCTCTCAGCTGTTCCATTATGTTGGGAATCCAGGCCCTGACAAGGCAGATCACTGTTTCCTGGGGTGAGGTTGTAACCCTCTGCTGGTCTAACTTCAGCCTTTGGCCTGCCTCTCCGGGGACCAGAGGATGTGGCCAGGCTGTGAGTGGCTGTAGGCCAGCACAGGAGCCGGGGGGGTGGAATAGGGGGGCTTGCTCAGCATACATGGGTATCATTTGGACAAACAGGAGCTTCTTGAAAAATGAGAGAGCAAAGCCCCAGCCCTGAGAAAAAAACTGTCAATGGACTCCACCAGGCCCAAACAACGGCTGGGCCACTTGTGGCAACATAAAAGGCCAACATCCCAGCCATGAGTAATGTGCTCTTGGCAGCTGTTAAAAGGGGCCTAAAACCCCACTGGCTCCCAGACCCAGCCGGACGGGCCAGGTGCAGGCTGACAGGAGAGCTGTGTTGATTCTAAAGGCCAGAGATGTTATTCTGAGGTTTGACTGTTTATGTCTCATTACTGCTAATGTCCAGGAGTTTGCAGGCCTTGTTCTGACAACTCCATCCCCTGGTGGAGAAATCTATCTACACATGAAGGCTATTCACTAACCTACCCTTGCTCCCAATTTTTTGTTTGATGAGAGTCATTTCTGGGAATACAACAATCTTCAAGTGTAGTTTCTTAAGCAATTTTAGTTTGGGTTTGTGGGTCTCTTTCCTCTGAAGTTTTTCACTGGGTAGGAGTAGGGCTGGCCTGGGATATATTTAAACAAAGTTTTTACCTTCTAATTCTCAGCCTTTTGTAATGCTTGCAACTATTAAGAGAGTGGTCGGCACAAGTACATAAAAATATTATCTTGCTTGTGTAGTTAGAAAATTCACTGGGAAAGATTCAATTCATAAGACCACACAGGATTACATTTGACAAGACATGTATAGGAGACACTATAGTCTGTTCCCCATGCTGCCCTTGCCTGTGTGGTACTCATTCACATGGCTCCTTCCTGGTCCCTAGTCCTGTCTACCTCTGCTCCTGACAAAGACTATTATTAGCTTTTTTTTTTTTAATTTTTTTTATTTTAAAGAGTAAAAGAAGGATAACATAATAATAGAGGGGGCTTACCAAATTACAGACAAAGTGGTAGGA
>NW_004955417.1:14462359-14477272 GCF_000276665.1 Chinchilla lanigera | reverse complement strand
GCAGGTATTGTGCAAGGTCCTCCTGGTTTACAGCTTCTGAGCGGTTCTCGTGACCCCAGTCCACAGGACCTCTGACTCCTCAGGCTTAGTCTGCATTCTCATGTTCTCCAAGTCCTTGTTCAGCAGCTGCTGCTCTGCTGACTCTAGACCTTTCTGGTTCTCAATGGCAGGAGCAAGAGTGGCCCATTGTATGGCATGTATGCCGAGGGGTTTTTCCATGTTTGAATGATTCATACACGTCCGTGGGTGGGCATCTGCAGCTGGTGCATGATGGGCCAATTGTGTCATTGTTTCTCTGTGTCATGATAGTTCTCAACTGAGAACAACAGCGCTGGCCGCTGCGTGGCTCCCCTTGCACCGGGGGCTCTCTCTCCAAGGGCCTACAAGGCAGGAAGCGAGCCAGCCGGAGACTGGCACTCCCCGCCCATGGTTCCCCGTGCGCTGGGGGCCCTCCCTCTGGGTACCTTTTTGTTATAGAAAACTATATACACAAGTCAATAGACTGGTATGATGAACTTTCATGCCCCTGTCATGTCCTGCTATTTCCATATTATAGATACTTCTACCCTCCATTATTATTTTTCTTATAGTTCTTATTTTTTGCATTTTAAAAAAATTTTAATCTTTTACTTCTTATGGTTCTTAAAGGTCACATTTACGTACATTGATACATCGAAATGCACAGCTTTTTTTTTTTTTTTTTTTTTTTGTCTTTTTGAGACAGGGTCTCATTATGTAGTTCAGACTGGCCTTGAGGCCAGCCCAGGCTGGTCTCAAACTTCCAATGATCCTCCTGCCTCAGCTTCCTGAGTGCTGGGATTAAAGGTGTGTGCCACCACACCTGGCTTGAAATGCACAGCTCTTAGCTGTGTACAGTCAACAAATTGATATGTCACCCATGTGACGTTCAGCCTACCATAATATAGCATTTCCATAACCCAGGAAAGTTCCCTTATGTGTCTTTCCAGTCAGTCCCCGGAGGAACCCATTCTTCCTTGTGTGTGTGTTTTTTTTTAAATTCGGATTGTATTTTTCTTTTTTGAAGACTCTGTTTTAGAACTGACAAAGATTTTTCTTATTTCTTTCCTATCTCCAAACTCTACTCTTGTTTTCCGAAGAGAAGTGCTGGTTTACCTGTGACAATACACCCTCCTCACTGGCAGGTACTAATGGATGGACAGATTACCTCTCTAAAGTCAAATCTTGGCATTTCACAGAGGTCTTTTGAGATAGACTCATTAGATTTAAAAGGGCCTCTTTCCAGGCACAAGCAGAGTAGTAGGACAGGAGGCCTTTGAGGGGCCTCCCAATTCCTGCCTTCTGTGGTATATGGTGCCAGCCAGGGAAGAATTTAGGGTTCACACACTGATACACAGATATTGCTTGAGAAATCTCGGCTTATGAACAATGTCTACTTCCTTCCTTCCTTGCCAAGGCTTAGTCTTACTTTTTCAGGTCCACTTATCTAGGCCAGCTCTCCTAACCTTTTCTTCTGCTGGCCGGTGACTCTGCTTCTGTCTTGTACTCTAGGGCTGGTTTTGAATGGCTGACAGAGGCTCAAGGGCCCTCCTCATGTTCTCATTGTCAACCTCTGAGGCATGAATGTGAACACTGTAGAATTCCACTTGAAACAAGGGTTTAGATTCCCCTCTATAGTTAGTATTCAGTTGTATTTCCTTTTTTTTTTTTTTTTGTGGTACCAGGGATCGAACTCACAACCTTGTGCTTGCCAGGCAGGTGCTTATGCCACAGATCTATATCCCCAGTTCTTCAGTTGTATTTCTAATTGTATTTTCTAAAGTGGCACAGTTAACTTTCAAGGAAGCTCTGGATCTCAGCAAAGAGGAAAGAATATTTGCTGAGCATCTGTTATACACCAGGCTGTTAATCAGCCTCTAGGACAAGTTAGCAGCAAAAGGTAACCCAGATAGGTGGGTTCTGAAGTCACTCAGCAGGGCTCTGACCCTTCAGATAAACTAGGGCTTAGCTTCAACTACATAACGTCATTAATATTATAGCTATAATACTGGTCAAGAACCCACTATTGACCAAGAACTTTATATACTTTATCTCTTCTAGTGCTTTTGTTTTTTGTTTGTTTGTTTTCCTGTACCAGGAATTGAACTCATGACCTCGTGCTTGCCAGGCAGGCACTGTACCACTGAGCTAAATCTCCAGTCCTCTTCTAGGGCTTTTGAAGGCAGCTATTTTACTATTCAGGGAAAAATGGGAAGGAAACAAACATTTATTATGTATCACTTTATATCTGATATCCCATACTATGAAGTAGGTACCATTATTATTCTTTTTTTTTTTTTTTTTTGTCTTTTTGAGACAGGGTCTCGCTATGCAGTTCAGGCTGAACTTGAGCTCACTTTGTAGCCCAGGCTGGCCTTGAACTCTCAGTGATCCTCCTGCCTCTGCCTCCCAAGTGCTGGGATTACAGGCGTGTGCCACCATGTCCGGCAGCATTATTATTCTTTCTGAAGATTAAATGAGTTAATACATGCATGGGCTTTAGCACAGTGCCTGGAAAGACTCCACACACATTTACACTATTTTTATTACTAGCAGTTAATTCACTTGCTCAGGGTTGCATAGCTAGAATGAATAGGGACAGAGAAGAACCTCGAGCTGTGATTCTCAGTTGAAAGAGAAAAACCAAGTCTTCATTGCAGAGACTTACCGGAGACAGGACTTATTTCCTAGCTTTCTTTTTATATTTTTGCACCCTTCACTGAATGTCCAGTGCTAGGCTGGCAGCTGGGGATTTTCATACTCCCTTTGTTTTAAGGAAACTTGTCCCTCTTGAGCTTTTGCATGCTCATGCCCCAGCAGGAACGAAAGGTGCATTTGAAGTGGTGACGAAAGGCATCTTGCAGGGCCTCTTGCAGGAAATCGTGGTGAATGCGCTCTTAGAGGCCTTTGAAACAGGGATAACTTTCTTCTACCTTTTCTGGCTTTTGCAAGAGCTATCCTAAAGTAAGAGGACGGGTAAATTACTCTTCAATCTTTGATTTCTATCACAAGAAAAGGAAGTATGAGGTAACCACACTGGCACGGTGGGGGAGAGAGGATCTGCTCTTTTTGGAAGAACTGAACTGGGAGTGGATGTGCTTTCAGACTGATGGAGTGATGAGTAAGTCCTACTTCTTGACGACTTTTGCATGACTCACATTTTAAAGTCGCATACACACAGTCAGTGTTATTATTTGCATTTCAAAAAGATTCCTCAAATGATAAAACAATTTAATATCCAAGGAATTTCTGAGTGTGTTAGGTACTCGCTGGTCAATATTCATAGTTTCTTATTCAATCCTCACAACCACTCTTTCCTTCGAGGTGGATGTATCTTTTCTTTTTTCGGCAGTACTAGGGATCAAACCAGGAGTGCTCTAGCACTGAGCCATATCACCAGCCCCTCTTCCTTTTTTAAAAATTTGAGATGGGGTCTTGGTGAATTGTTCAGGCTGGCCTTGAACCGTGATCCTCCTGCCTCAGGCTCCTGAGTAGCTGGGGTTACAGGCATTGGTCACCATGCCCACCATGGTAGAGTTTTTTTGGGTCTTCACTTTGCAGAAAGGAAATTAAAGCTCAGAGAAAGGACCTAAGGATCTTGCCCAAAGTTGCACATTACACAGTAAGTGGCAGAAGTAAATCTGGACCTAACCCCAGTGTCCTTTATACTTTTTTATATTTTATTTTTATTTTAAAGAGAATAACAATATAACAACAGCATAGACAAAAATACACAAAAACAGTAAAAATGATACAGGGTTTCCAAAAATATGATAGGAATTCACAGTGGTTGTAATCTGAACAACTAATTTAAAGACAACAATATGCAATAGAACAACCACTGGTGAATTCCAGCGTCCTTTTTAAAAGGCAGTCCTAAGTAGAGAATTGTCCTACAAAGCAAAAAACTATGATTCTATTTAATGGAGGATTTATTTGTCTTTAATATTTCGGGAACGCTCCCTTCAGTCAGCCACTACCTATTGTCCTTGTGTCATATCTGTCTTTCAGACACATACTCAGAATATCAGCACTTTTCGTTCTCAGTGCCCGCAGGCAGATGGTGCTGGCTCCGCCACCCTGTTTTGAGGACCCACGTTTAGAAATCTACTCTGCTTAAAGAGAGATGAGGACAGTTTGAAAGGATGGAAAAACAACCTGGCACAATTAACATGTCAATTGCGGCAACATGAAACCCAAAGTTGAGCAATTTGGGCCTGTGTGAACAAACAATTGAAATAATTTCAAGCCCCTGACTTTACGACTTTATGAAAGGTGTGTGTGTGCGCCCTTGTGTGTGTACAATGTGTATGCGTGTGCTTGCTGAGAAACCTTTCTTTTTTTAGTTTTACTCTTTTGTAGTACTTGTTTGCGGTACATAATGATCACATTCCTTGTGCAGAGTTGGTACATGTACATGATCCATTTCCTTTTTCATCGCTTTCCCCTCCCTGCTCCCCACATCTTAGTCCCCTTCCCATTTGAAAAAGTTCTATCTCCCTATTTTCTTTTATCTATCTTTTTATTTTGCTCTCACAGGCCTAACTTATAGATTTTTATTTTCACGTTTTGGACTTGCTCTGAGTAGTTAGTCACTGAAATATTTTTCTCCTGACTCCATTGGCTCACCATAAGAACATTCAGATTAAAAGGAAAGTAAAGGAACAGAATTTCGAGACAGTTCCTGCTGGATCAGTCCAGCCTCTGGTATTTTGAGTTTATAGAAGCTGAAAGAGGCTCCATAAGGCTCTGGGTCTCAGTAAAGAGAGACCCCTGGGACCTCAGTCTGGGCTGCAGGAGCCTGCTCCTTGGAAGGTTGTGTTCCTGTATCTGGGTTTGTGTTTGCTCCTGTGGAGATACATTCATTTGAGCCTGGTGTAGATTCTTTTCCTCCAGTTTGGTCACATTATGGTGTGGAAAAGGATTTAGTTTAATGCCTGAGTGGGCAAATGTGGAGCAAGAGGTTTGAATCCTGAAATACCTATGTGAAAATCTCCTTACCTGGCATCTCTCTGGCGGCGCTCAGGCGCCTGTGGATACCTTGTCCCAAGGACCCTGGAAGCTAGCCAAGACTCTTGCAAGCGAGTGTGGGTGTTGAATCAACATTTTGGTTATGACTCTCCAGGGACTCTTCTTTGAAGATTATGCAACTTCAGCTGAGAGGATGGGCTTTGCTTACCAGCTTTACACATTGGATTAACTTTTTAAAAACAAACAAGAGCTTTTCTACTCTCTTTCAGAGGTTTTTATTTTTCAGTTCCTGGCTAAGTAGTGTTTAGAGAAAGGAGAGAGAATTCTATTGGGCATGATAACATCTTTTCTGATCTTTTAATTTAATTTGAAAGTTGTATGCCAACCAAGTTGGTACGGTGGGCACATATCTACAATTGTAGCACTTGGGAGGATGAGGCAGGAGGATTGCCATGAGTTTGAGGCCAGCCTGAACTACATACTGAGACCCTCTATCAAAAAACAGAGGAAGGAAGGGAGATTCCTTGGTTTAATGATTGTGTTTCGTGTTTACTCAATATCAAGAATTTATAATCAATTTTGTTTAAAAGACAGCCCAAACTATTTCTTAAGACCACACAGTCCTGGTTATCAGACTCAAGTTTTTACCATCTATTACTGTTACAAATGGGTTAGGATTCTTTTCCCTTAGTCTCATTGTTTTGAAAGAAGATTTTCCATAGAGTAACTTTCCTGGTCTCTCTACCCCGACTGTCCTGATTTGTGTTTGGGAATAAGAATTGGGCATGTGGGGCTGAGGCCTTTTAGCATTTCCTTTACTTCCCTGTGGCCTCAGCTGCCTGCAGAAGGCATGTCCTCTGACCTGCTCTCCAGTAAACTTGTTAGTGGGAGCAGATTTCTCCTTGTAAGGAAAGCCCTGGTTTCCAGCTCTTCTGTTAGGCAGGGAAGTGTAATTTGGGAGAAAAGTATAAGTCCACCACTGTTGGGGCTGGAGATTTAGCTCAGTGGCACAGTGCCTGCCTGGCAAGCGCAATGTCATGAGTTCAATTCCTGGTACTGGAAAAAAAACAAACCAAACCAAACCAAACAAAAAAGAAGTCCACCACTGTGACAGAAATAAAGCACATTCTCCAATTCAGCCTTCTCAGTAATCAAAATCCGGTTCTAATCTTCAACTGTCTGATCTCTTAGTTTATTTGAAACTCAGGAGAGTAAAAAGGGTCTTAGTTCTGTAAAACCTCGACAGATATGACATTGTATAGGCAAATTAAAATTTTTATTTTGGGGGTGTTTTGTATCAGGAATTGAACTCAAGGCCTTGCACTTGCCAGGCAGGTGCTGTGCTGCTGAGCTATATCCCCTGCTAAAATGTTTTTCTATAACCCATCTTTTTAGGTTAGAAGTAATTTTTTCATCAATCTTTCAACAATGAAAAACATTATTATACGTATAATAAATCACTTAGGATTAAACTTGTTTTTAAATTTTTATCTGTTTTAATTGTATTTAATAGGCATGTATAAAAATAACATGCCTATTAAATACAATTTGGGGAAGGAGAAATTTTGTATGTATGTATATACAGAATAGTTAACATAGTTGTTCTACTGTCTTCTATTTCTTTGCTGAAAGAAACTGTTAATGAGCCTTTGACTGATCAATATTGCGTGTCTCTGTTTTCATGAGAAACCATTTTGAAGATATCAATATGTAATACAACCACCATTGTTAATTCCCTACCACTTTGTTTGTAACTCTGTATTGTCTGTACTGTTCTTTTGCTATTTTGTAAAAAGTTGTCTGTTAATGTTTTCCTCCTTTTATTTTTAAAATAAAAAAAAATAAATTTGGGAAATAGGAAAAAATGGGATAAATACTCTTAAAAGATTACAGCTCCAAATATTCTGAAACCACTGCCTTCAGAATTTTGTAAAGGAGGCTGCTGATGTTTCATTGATCACTTTAAGAGCAGGATCTTGATTTAACTACGAGCTGTGGTCCACCCAGCCTATATCTAAAGAGCCTCCCCAAGCCCTGCCCAGTATTGGAGTTTGAACCCAGGACCCTTGGGCTGAGCTATATCCTTAGTCCTTTTAAAAATTTTTATGCTAAATCACTAAATTTCCTAGGCTGGCCTTGAACTTGGGATCCTTCTGTCTCATCTTTCACGAGTGCTGAGATTATAGGTATACATCACCACACCTGGCTTCTAAAGAGCCTTTTATTTTTATTTTTTGGGTTTTTTTTTTATTTTAAAGAGAATAAAAAAGTTTAAAAAACATTAAAAATGATACAGAATTTCAAAACAAGATGATAGGAAATCAACAATGGCTGTTATATTGCATATGGTTTTCTTCAAAGTAGTTTTTCAGATTACCACATATAGGCCTGCAAAACTGATCAAATAATTGTGCATTAACTGTTCTTTCCAATAAACCAATAGAAATTAGTAATACAATTATCTTAGCTATCTTGCGTACATATAAATATATATATATATTTTTCCCCTTCCTCCTTTCTTTCTTTTTTCCTTTCCCTCATCCCAGTTGTTCTGTCCTTTTGAGCAGTTTCTTTTGCTTTCACAATATCTTTTGTACCTTTTGGATTTTATTTACTCTTCTACAGAGCTTTTTAAACTTAAAACTTTAGGAAGACAGTAAGGTGATTTGTTGAGAATGAACAAACTAACTCTTTATAAAAAAGATTAGAACTTACGTACAAGATTATAGGCTTCGAACTAAAGAAAAAAAAGAGTAGAGCTTCATCTGACTCCAATCCCTAGTTCTTCTTCATAAAGAACTAATGATAATGTGTGTTTCCTCTGGCATTCAAAACATTGCTGACTGGTTGCTGCCTTGCTGTGTATGGGCCTTCCCAGGAGCTTCGTGATGCTTCTGCTAATTCCTTTGCTGAGCACAATGTCACCCACTAAGCCTCTGACAGTGGAGTTAATACTCACACTCCTCTTGGGGCTGCAGTTCTTCTGTCCAGTTGGTTTTCTCTTGGGCACAATGAACATGTGAGAGACCTCTTAAATGCCATTTCGTAGAAGACGCATTTTCTATAGAGTCAAAATTGGAGAAGGGAACCTTCACAGACACAACATAGAGTGTGCTAAACACTTCTGTGCAATACCATTTACCACTGAAATCTCTCACTGCCAAACAGCAACTTAGTGAAGCTAATAATTAATCATACAATTACATGGGCAAAAGTGGCATGGTAGAGAGCTTCATTTTAAGTCATACATATTCAAAAAAGACATGGTTTTCCTAAAAGCGTTTTCCAGTAAAAAGACAGTCACCATTATGTTTAAGTCCTTACAAAGCCTGTCATGTTATAGAAGGCTCTTTCTCAGTTACTTGTTTTGAATAATCCATTGTTTGGAGGAGACATGTTAGCCTGGAAAAACCTTCAATCAGTGCAGCTTTTCCATGTTTATTAAGCTCATGTGCTGAGATCTTTAAAAGTTGGTTAAAAAAAAACTTCAGATGGAGTCAATAATTTATTCCTGATCTTATGACGACACAATTGTAAGTGCTGGTTCTATTTATGTTAGTCTTTTAAAGAGTACTTTACAAAGCATGAATGATTATATTAATGAATATTCAAAGTACATGCCTACATGGCAACTGTCATCTATCCTATATTTCATAACCAAAAGACAACTGAACTTAAAAATGAGCAAAAGAAGACACGCAAATGACCAATAAGCACATAAAAATGATGGGTACCATTAACCAGGGGAGTACAAATCAAAAATGCAATGAGAATCTACTTCCCATTACAAAGATGGCTAGAATAAAAAAGTCAGATAGCAATGTGGCAAGGATGTGGGGAAATCCAAACCTTACAAACCACTAATGGGAATATTAAATGGTGTAACTGCTTTTGAAAAGAGCCTGGAAGTTCCTAAAATGATTAAACATGGGGTTATTCTATGTCACAGCAATGCAAATTCTGGCATATATCCAAGCAAAATGAAAACATATGCCCATACAGAAATTTGAAAGATGAATGTTTATAGCTGCTTTATTATTTATAAGAGCCAAAGCATGGAAACAATCCAAATGTTCATTAACTGATGAATGGGTAAACAAGGTGATATCTGTTCATACAATGGGATATTATTTGGCCACATAAAGGAATGAAATACTGATATATACCACAGCATGGGTGAACCTTGAAAATATCATGAAAAGTCAAAAAAGGCCAGTTACAGTGTTCACTAATACAGTAGATGATTCCATTTGTATAAAAGTCCAGAACAGGGAACGTAAATTAGTAGTTGCTTAGGGCTAGGGAAAGAGCTAGCAAGATAAGGATGTGATTGTTAGGGTCTGGGGATTTCTTCTTGAGGAGATGAGAAGTTTCTAAAGTTGACTTTGATGATGGCTGTATATATCTATGAATACACTAAAAAATTTATACTATGGACTTTTAAATAGTGATTATAAAAGTTGGTGGGAAAACAACATCTATCAATAAAATAAGGCTATCTATTGGCATGCAAGAATTAGCTGTCCTAGGGGCTGGGGATTTAGTTCAGAGGCACAGCACCTGCCTGGCAAGGGCAAGGTCATGAGTTCGATTCCCAGTACTGGAGAAAAACCAAAAAACAAACAAACAAACAAACAAACAAAAAAAACACCCACCCCCCAAAAACAAGAATTAGCTGTCCTAATAGTTTACTATTCATTTTTTTCTAGCTTGCATGTAATTTTCTGGGGCCAGGAGTCTGTATAAAATAAAAAAGTAATATGTCAGAAATGAGAAAAATAAAAGCAAACAAAATAACACATACACACATCACTGTTGATGAATGTTAGGAAATCAAGTATTATTAGAAAACTGATACATAAAAAGAAGGAATCAAGTGTTTATTTTGCCTCTCCTACCTCAGAGCAAATGAAAAGCTTATGACAGAAGGTTTTTCCTTATAGATACATTCCAGCTAGCAAATGGGGCTGCAGTATAGTTCAATGGTAGAGCACATGCTTAGCATGAATGCAGTCATCACCACTAATGAAGTATTCTTGCTACCCAACAAATAGAAAATGTGGATGTGACAGAGCCTCTACAGCCAGCTACTAGCTCCTGCGAGAGAAGGGGAACCTGAGAAACATATTATATGATACCAACGAGGTGGGATCAGAAAAGTTCTAGATGTGCAAAACACTAAAGGGCCACTCAAGAAATAAACTGCATGAAAGAAAAAAAAAGAGGCAGAAGAAGGCGGACACCTTTAGATTAAAGGAGAATGAAAAACTACATTGATCAAATGCAGGTTAGGAACCTTGTGTGGAGGCTGCTTTAAACAACTTCATAAGACAAATGGGGAAATTGGAACTCTTACTGAATATCTGATGAACTCCTAATTTTGGGGGGATGCTATAATGATATTGTATTTCTATCTTTAAAAAGGATCTTTAGGGATATATATTGAAATATTTTTGGGTGAAATGATATATCTAGGATTTGCTGAAAAACAACCTGGGGGAGAGTGTAGGTGTTATAGACAAAACACTGGCCCTGAGTTGGTAATAGCTGTTGAAAGTTCTATGGACTCTTTATGTCTGAAATTTTTTTGTAATAAAAATATTTTTTAAAGGAAAAAAGGATTATGTTCCTAATAATTTTGGCTGAAATAATGGTAGGTGGCTTGGGGAAAAGGTAGAGATTTAGAGATGGTGAAGGCACAGACTTTAAACATGCCTGTGAAGAGTCTGAACACAATTTTCCCATGAAATATGGAAGTAGAGAAAAGCCTTTTTAAAAAAAGAGTTTATATGTGCATGCATACATTTGCTGAATATGTGATTTAAAAACTAACTTAGTAAAACTAAATTTAAAGCTAAACTAATACTTAAAAGTAAGTTAATAAGTTAAGTAGTATATAAAGATACATATTTCATTTTCATCGTTAAAATTTTACATAATCAAGTTTTCTATCATGTGCCCTAAAAAATCCAATTGGTATACATTTTTCATTAGGATAATTTGGATTGCATAATAGTCAGAGTTGTTTTATATTTGAGAATTTTCATTTCATTTAATGGCATAGCCTAGCCATAGTCTCATGTTATCGGGAAGGTGTGGGAAACATAATTAGAATGGCTGCATAATACAGAGGATATAGCGCAGTCTATTGCTAGACATTTGATTGTGCCTTGTTTTTCAGTATTATAAATAATGCTGAGACCAAGAATTTTTAATAAAAGCAATTTGTTTTAATTTTATCTTCTTATAATAGAGTTCCTAAAGTGGAATTATAGAGTAAAAGGATACAAATATTTTAAGATTCTTGACACTTGTCAAAGGTTTTTTGTAAGATTTTATTTTCTTTCTTTTTTATTTTATGGAAAAAGGTAAAATAAAATTTCATAACAAGAGGATAGGAGAATAACAATAGTTAACACATTGCATATTATTATCTTTAGAGCAGTTACCTGGAGTACAAGATATGGACATAAAAAATTTTCCAATCGATATTAGAGTAAACCTTCCTTTTCTATAAACTAAAACACACTAATAGTATAACTAACTTGCATTTTTTCTCTCTTTCCCTTCCTTCCTTTCCCCTTTATCTCATCCTAGTATCTTTTTCCTTTTTAATAATTTCTTCCCATTTTGTGATAACTATTGTACATTTTATACCTTATTTACTTTTTCATTTTCTCACACCAAGGAGACAATATGTTTACATATGTGAGCCTGATTTATTTCACTAAGGAATATGGTCTCAAGTTGCATCCATTCACTTATGAAAGTCTCCAGTTTATCCTTCTTTATCGCTAAGTAGTACTGCATTCTATAAAAAGACCATATCTCTTTTATCCATTCCTCAGCTGATGGGCATTTGGATTGTTTGCACAATTTAGCTATTACAAATTGTGCTGCTATACACATGAGAGCACATATATCACTGTGGTATGATGTTTTTAATTCTTCTGGGAAGATACCCAGAAGGGGAATACTTGGGTCAACTGGGATCTCCAGTCCTAGCTTTTTGAGGTATCTCTGTGCTAATTTCCACACTGGTTGCACCAGTCCACACTCCCACCAACAGTGGAGGATTCCTTTTTCACCATAGCACCTCCAAAATTTGTTATTGGTTGATTTCTTGATGATAGCGTTTCTTTCTGGATTGAGATGGAATCTCAGTGTTGTTTTAATTTGTACTTCTCGAATGACCAATGATGTTGAACACTTTTATATGTATTTCTTTGTCATTTGTGTTTCTTCATCTGAAAAGTGTATATTCTTCTCAGATGCCCATTTTTGGATTGGGTCTTTTAGGGGGTCTGATTTTTTTCAATTCTTTATATGTTCTATACGAAAATCTTCTGACTGAGGGACAATTGGCTAAAATTTTTTCCCAATCCATGTTTTTTTGTTGTTGTTGTTTTTTTTACTCTGTTGATGATTTCTTTTGATGTGCAAAAGCTTTTCAATAAGACAAGGTCCCAGTTGCTGATTCTTTGAAGTATTTCCTGTGGAGTTTGGGTTTTGTTCATGAGCTTTCTGCCTACACACATGTCTATAAGATTTCTACCTACTTTCTCTTCTAGTAGATTTAGTGTTTCTGTTTTAATATTTAGATCTTTGATCCATTTTGATTTGAGTTCAGTACATGGTAATAGACATGGATCTAGTTTTAGTCTTCAGCATGTAGAGAGCCAAATTTTCCAGCACCATTTATTAAAGAGGCTATCTTTCCTCCACTGAATATGTTTGACCACTCTGACAAAGATCAGGTGGCTGAATGTGTTTGTAGTTGTGTCTTCTAATCTGTTCCACTGGTCCTCAGATCTGTTTTTTTTGCCAATATCATGCTGATTTTATCATAGTAGGTTTGTAGTATAATTTCAAGGATTGTAATGCCTCCTGTCTTACCTTTGTTGCCCAGAATTGCTTTTGCTATTCTAGGCCTCTTCTGGTTCCAAGTGAATTTTAGGAATGTTTTCTCTAGTTCTGTGAGGTATGTTAATGGCATTTTCATTGGGGTTGCATTAAAGCTGTATAACAAGTTTGGGAATATGGCCGTTTTCACTATGTTGCGTCTTCCTATCCATGAGCAAGAGATATCTTTCCATTTTCTGATATCTGCTTCAATCTCCTTTTTCAGAATACTGTAGTTTTCAATCATGTTTTTAAATCTAGAAGTCTTTTGGTGGAGTTTTTGGGTTATTCTATGTAGAGTATCATGTCATCTGTGAATAATGATAATTTAACTTCTTCCTTTCCTATACTTATTCCTTTTATTTCTCTCTGGCTAATTGCTCTGGCTAATGTTTCCAGAACTATATTGAATAGGAATGGTGGTAGTGGGCATCCTTGTCTTGTACATGATTTTAGAGTGAAAACTTTCAGTTCTTGTCCATTTAGAATGATATTGGCTGTTGGTTTGTCATAGATGACTTTTAGCAGATTGAGTTAAAGGTCATCTATTCTGATTTACTGTAGGATTTTTATCATGAATGAGTGTTGAACTTTGTCAAAGGCTTTTTCTGCATCTATTGAGATGATCGTGTGATTTTCGTCTTTGGTTCTGTTGATATGGTGTATTATATTTGGTTCTGTTAATATGGTGTATTACATTTATTGATTTGCATATGTTGAACCACCCTTGCATCCCTGGAATCAATCCCATTTGTCATGGTGTATTCTCTTCTTAATGATTTGCCATATTCTGTTTGCTAGTATCTTACTGAGAATTTTTGCATCTATGTTCATTGGGGAGGTTGGCCTGTAGTTCTCTTTTTTGGTTGGGTCTTTCTCTGTTTTTGGTATCAGGGTAGTACTTGCCTCCAGGAATGAGTTAGAGAGTACTGCTTCCCTTTCAATTTCATTAAAGAGTTTCAGGAGTATTGGCATTAAATCTTCTCTAAATTTCCTGTAGAATTCAGCAGTAAATCCATTAAGACCCGGGTTTTTCTTTGTTGGTAGGTTTTTAATTACATTTTCAATTTTATTAACTGATATTGGGTTATTCAGAATTTTTATATCTTCTTGATTCAGCTTTGGTAATTCATACATATTAGGAATGTGTCCATTTGTTCTTTGTTTTCCATCCTGAAAGAGTAAAGATTTCATCTACTTTTTTTTTTTTTTTCCAGTACCAGGAATCAAACTTACCACTTTGTGCTTGCCAGGCGGGTGCTGTGCCACTGAGCTAAATCCCCAGCCACAAGAGTAAAGATTTCAAAGTAGGTATTGATGGTCACCTGAATTTCCACAGAATCTGTAGTGATTTTACCCTTTTCATTCCTCAGTGCATGAATTTGAGTCTTTTCTTTCTTTTTTTGATAAGGTTGTCTAAGGGTTTGTCAGTTTTATTTATCCTTTCAAAGAACTAACTCTTTGATTCATTAATTCTTTGTATTGTTTTCTTAGTCTCAATTATCTTAATTTCTACTCCAATCTTTATAATTTCCTCCCTTTTACAGGCTTTGGGCTTGACTAGCTCTTCCTTTTTCCTAGAAGTTTGAGGTGCAATATTAGGTGGTTTATTTGTGCTTGTTCTGTTTTTCTGATGTGAGAATTCACCACTATAAATTTTCCTCTTAGGACTGCTTTCATTGTGTCCCACATGTTCTGGGATGTTGTATCTGCTTTTTTGTTTAATTGTAAACATTGTTTAAATTCTTCTTTACTTTCATCTGTCACCCATTTCTTGCTCAGGAGGGCATTTTTTTTTTATTTTAAAGAATAAAAGAAGGATAACATAATAATAGGGGGGACTTAGCAAATTACAGACAAAATGGTAGGAAATTATCAATGGTTATCCTTTTATGTATTATTATCTACAAAGTAGTTTCTCAGGAAAACAAATACACAAATAATAGAGACAAAAGAGGTGGGAGATTATCAAGAGTTGTTGTGCTATACTTTGGTATCTTCAAAGTGGCTTCTAAAGAAAAT
>NW_004955417.1:14450257-14460901 GCF_000276665.1 Chinchilla lanigera | reverse complement strand
GCGCTGGGGGCCCACCCTCCGGGAGCCAGCAGGAGGGCATTATTTATTTATTTATTTTTTGGTGCCGGGAATTGAACTCACAACCTCACACTGGTGAGGCAGGTGCTGTGCCATTGAGCTATATCCCTGGTCCTAGAAGGGTATTATTTAATTTCCATGTGTTTTTCATGCTGGGGGTTTGAGATTGCATCTTGCTTCTGTGTCTTGTCATTTCCTATTTCAAAAATTTTTAATTTTGTTTTCTATGTTAATCCTTGTAAGTTTTTATTGTAGGTACATTTATCACTAGTATCAAGTCATCCCTAGGAAAAGTCTGTACCTCAGGGATGTCTTCTGTGTGTAGGAGGTTCTTGGCTTATGTCTGTTCCAAGATTCTACTTTCCCAGTTAATTAAGATCAGATGTTGATATCTATTTGGCTCAGTCCACAGTTCTTTGGTTCTGGGCTATAGTGAGGTTATTACCCCTGAGCTTCCCAGTATTGTTACAGAAGGGAGAGCAACTGATTACAACAGATATGACATCCTAGCTAAAGTAGTATAATCGTCGATAACAATAGCATCAAGCACAGTTTAGAAACCAACGAACTGTGATAGCTATTAATTTTGTACCTTACACCATAGGAGCAAAATCTACAGGTATATAACAGAACTGATCATAAATTAGGAGCTTGCATTCAAAGTGTTCCCCTTGCCAGAGTGGTTTTACCCTGTAGTAGGGAGATTGAAGAAGGATAGTGAATAAAACAAAGATAACTGAAAAGAAAGTAGAAGGAAATCTGGGAGACAAAGGATGATCATACAAACTTTGGGAAACTAGAGAAGAATGCAGAAGAGAAAGAATGAGGGAGTGAGCAAGGGATTATCTGAACTCTGTCTCTGGATTTGGGGGATGAGATTAGTTTTCTGTTGCTGGAGTTCTACACAGCTGTGTAGAAAAGAGAAAAAATACGAATAAAGAGAAAAGAAAAGAAAGAAAAACAAAAACAAAAAGAGAGAGAGAGAGAGAGAATAGATGTGGCCCCACCTGCCTGCTTCTATTACATGTGTCTTTGTCCCCAAGCACAAAGTTGGTTCACCTAACTTATCACCGGTTGGCTTGTATTGTTACTGTTGCTTCAAATTTTTCCATGCCACTAGTCCTGCCTGTCCATCCTGTGCACACTAGTCAGGACCCTACAATGTCACTGGCATTCCCTCTGGTTTCTGGACCTTCCCAAGTGATTCACCTCAGTCATGGTAGCAGCAAGGGGAGGGGCCATTTTCTGGGCCTTCCAGAGTGGTTCACCTGGATTGCAGCAAGGTGATGGCAACGGGAGGGTGGTCTCACCCTCCACCCTATTCATCTGGGTCCTCTTTTATTTTTTTAACCAAAAAATACTTTCACTATCAATATACAAAAGGTTCTGTTTTACCATTAAGGTGGAGATGTTTTATTTATTTTTTTTTCATTTTGGCTACTAGAATAGGCCAAAAAGTATATCTCTCTTTTTTTTTTTTTTTTGGTTTTTCTCTGGTACCAGGAACCGAACTCACGACCTTGTGCTTGCCAGGCAGGCGCTTTGCCGCTGAGCTAAATCCCCAGCCCCTCTCATTTCTTTTTAATTTATTTGATTATATAAAGATAGAAAAGTCCTCTATTTATTTATTTTCTTTCATGCTGTTCACTGGTATCATTTACCTGTTTATTTACTGGAGAATGTAGTTGTTTTCTTAACAATTTACAAAAATTATTTATCCCACAAAGAAAAATAAATATACTTATTTAACTAATTTTGTGTGTGTGCATCTGCATGGTGGGGATTCAACCCAAGGTGCCACACATGCGATGCACATGTTTTCCACTGAGTTACAACCCATCCCTCTTTAGTGTCCATTAAGAATCTACTACTATGTTAAACTGAGAGGATACAGTAATCATTAGCATAACTGTGGTCACTACAATCATGGAGTTTATATTTACGGGAGACATAAACATTAAATAGTTATATATAAGTATAATTAGTTTTGGTAAATTCTAGGAAGAAAGGTACAGGGTACAATGAGAAAGCATAACATAATGAAATAATTTAGATCAGGAGTTATGGAAAATTCTGTTGGTGTGAAAGTGGCATTTTAGCCGAGTCCTGAAAATGAGGAGGTCTTAGGCCACTCATGTAGAAAATTGTTACAGACAGGGAGACGTGCGTACAAAGCCCCCAAGGCAGAAAGAAGCATACAGTAATAGAGATGTTGAAAGAAGATCAGCATGATGACCAGGGCACAATGAACAAGACAGAGGTTGAAGGCGATGGTGCTGGAGAGATGGGCAGAAGCCAACTTACACAGGTCCTTATAGGCTAAGTTAGGGTGCTGGGGTTTTATCAAGTGAAAGAGAGGATAGCAGTGATTGAAAAGCCTTGAGTGAGATTCTAACTTTACCTATTTGTAGTTCTGTCAATTTAGGTAAATTGCTCACCTCTCCAAGTCTCATTTTATTTATCTATAAAATAGCATAGTAATTGCAGAGTTGTGAGTCTTAATTAAGATAATGTATGTCAAGTTCTTTGCATAGTGCCTGATGCATAGCTATTACTGAGGATGATCTAAAGTCATTGAAGTGATTTCATGTAGGATAAGGACATGGTTTCATTTAAATTGTGTTTTAAAATGACCCTGGATTCCCTGTGAGGGGCAGGGAGGTTAACTAGCTGGTCATCAGAAGAGAAGGCTTGGGTGTCACCAGGATGATGGCAGTGGGGAGATGCAAGTAATATCACAGAGGACTAATTGAGAGTGATTTTTGATCAACTAGATGTGGGGAAATGAGGAAAGACTCAAAGATGGCTTGCAGGTCTCAGATGTGCATGAACTACTGAGCAGATGGGAGTTGTTGATGTTTAGTGTGAAGGTTATTGGGTAGACAATTTGGAGGGGTATGTATTAGGGTACTAAGATCAAGAGTTTTAGGTATGTTAAATTGGAAAGGATTTCAGAGATAATCAAAGGGAGATTTGATATTCACGGTATTGAGTAAATTGGTCTGGTGCTCAGAAGAGAAGTCTGAGGTGGAGATTAAAATATAGGCGTACAGGATATTTCAAAAAGTGGAATCAAATGAGGTCACCTTGGAAGAGGGAGAGTTCAAAGACAGGACAAGCCAGAGCTATGCACCCAAGGAACTGTGGTGTTTAGAGGTCAAACGGAGGAGAAATGGCAGGCCAGGCTACAAAGGAGAGTTTGAAAATCCAGAAAAGCAGAAGACCCAGGAGATGATGGTGTCACAGAAACCGAGAGAATAATGTTTCAGGGAGCAAGGAGTGCTCAGTTGCATGGAATGCTTTGCTTCTGGAGCCTTCTTGGGACAGCAAGAGGCATCCTGGGAGCTTCAGAGCAAGTGAAGGCAGGAAGCAGAGAGTGAGTGTGAAGTCCAGCTTTTTGAGAAGGGTGAGTGTTGATCCTTTGTCCTCCTTACTGCCCATTCTTTCCCAGCATGTCTATTAATGATTTATTTGAGTCACAGCCGGTTCACATTTCTATGTAGGGATCAGCCCTTCTTTGAAAGGCTGTGGATTTCAGACAACTGAGAAGTTCTCAGAGGACGGGGAAAGCTACCCTGCCTGCCCCAGCTGCCCCCATTGCCTGTCCGCAGTGGTTTCTGTCCTCCCAGGGGAGCCAGCGTGGAATGAGGCTGCGTGATGGAGCAGGTGGGCACAGGCCACACGTCCCCAGGGTGACCAGACCTGAGCTGTGAGCTACCTGGGAATGGAATTTTAGCCTGGGAACACCCGCTGCTCATGCAGTCGGAGGGAAGGGCTAGACAAGCACGATGTGGGGTCAGGGAGATGGCCGGCCTGCTGGCTCCCCAGCTCTCCGCTCTCTCTCCATCTCCCCTTCTCTCCTCTCACTCTTTTAAAGCAGTATAATCTCTAAGCATATTTCTATAAAACTATTGATTAACTGAAAATGTGATGTAATACTGTTTGGATGGGAAGGGAGATGAAGTTTGTCATTAATAGCCGTTGATAAACACTTAAGAGTCCACAAAAAAAGCATATAGGGCTTTCTGTGTATCTCACTGAAGCCTCACAATAATCCCACCATGTAGGAATCATCGTTCCCATTTTACAAATAAATAGAGACTTAGAGAGTCAAGAAACTTTCCTAAGGTCACGTGGTGATAAACCGTGCAGCTGAGGATTGTAGTATAGGTTTCTTGCAGATGGGGTTCAAACTTTTTGTCACTATGGTTCAGTGAAAAACATTCCAGAATGGTTCATCTATTTGTAACGAAAGATGACAAATATGAATAGAATGTAGGATATTATTCATGCTATTTGTGGCATTCAAAGTATTTATGACAAGGTTAAGTGAAAAAGCAGAATATAAAACTATAACAATATAAGAAACATACAGGAAAATAGCTGGAGAAAACATATACATAAAACCATGTGTAAGGTATACCTATATTAAAATAGTGTGCTGTATTCTGTAAATATATGTGCATATATATATAATTTTTATTCATCATTTATATCACAATAAAGCTTGTGTATAGGGGAATGACTTTATGTTCTCCCTCTACATTTTACATATTTGGTAATGTTAAATTTGACACCTATAAAATTTTAAAAAAGAAGCCCATACTAAACTGGAAGTCAAGGAAACCAGTTCTGGGGTACTTGTAATTTAGGTCTCTGGATTTCTGTTGTTCATATGTAAATATATTATAAGCCAACGTTTATTGAACAGCTACTATGTTCCAAGCACATTTTAAAACAGGCAAAATTTAAGTCTCCCTATCATTTTCTAAGGGAGATATTATCTTAATCATTCAATAGATGAGGAAATGAAGGTTCAGACAGGGTAAAGAAAAAAGGAATAAGAGTCTCAGACCTGCCTTTGAGTCATGGCTTCCCTCTTACAGGTTAAGTGACTGTGAATGAATTACTCTCTCAGTCTCAGTAATTTCTACTTTTCAGGGCTCTTGCAAAGAGTAAACATGATTACACATGTCACATTCGTGGCACAAACTACAGTACATAGTGAATGATAACTATTGTTAATATCAGGTACCTTACCAAAGTTTTTCAGAACTGGAATAAGGTACAATCCGAATTTGGTCCTGGAGCTGCATGAGATCAAAATCATGTCACCTTGTCCTGTGAGGTCCCCTGGGTAACACACTAGCAACCTCTGTCCTGACTTCCAGATCTAACAGTTTATGACCCTAACATTTCAGCTTCGTGTTTGCATCATAGTTGAAAAACAATGTCATGGCTTTGTTTTTCTTTCTATTTATAAAAGAGTGTCCATGGCCAAAGGCCTTGGATTCAAGGGCCAGTGCCTCATCTTGCTGCATGGTATGTTTGGGTAGGCATATGCCAGCCCTTTTAGCAAGGCTCCTGTGCACGCGTGTGTGTGTGCGTGCACATGTACATGTGCACGCATGTGTACAAATCCCAAAACAAGGAAGTTGTGAGCCAGGTCTGAGAGCTCTACTGCTTTTCCTGTCCGTCCTCCCTGAACAGGAGATTTTGTTATTGCCTGTGGCTGAACACCTACCAGGCAGGGTGGGTTTGAATTAGTCACACATCAGAAGGTTAGAGGACACCTTTATCCTCTGTGTCTTTTTTAAACATATTTTTCAATACTGAAGGAATATTGTGTTAATACAATTGTATTGTATTGTGTTGTGTTGTATTGTATTGTACTGAGTTTAAGGTCTTTACCCCAGAAAGTCTACAGGGAAGATTTTATGAATCTGGGTAGTTTGCCTCTTCTCTAGATCTATTTCTTATATGTTTTCGTACTGTGGGAATATAAATTAGTACAATGGAAATCAAGATGGAGATTTTTCAAAAGACTAAAAATAAAAATTCCATTTGATCCAGTAATATCTTTTCTGGATGTCTTCCTAAAAGAGTTAAAGACATCATGTAACAGTGGTACATGCACACGCATGTGTATAGCAGCACAACTCATCACAGCTAAGTCATGGAAGTGGGCTTTATGCCCATCAGTGGATAAAGAAAAAATATATAGATACTATAGAATGCCACTCAGTTATATTGAAGGATAAATTGGAGTCACTCATAGGAAAATGGATGTACCTTGACTGCACAATGCTGTGAAGTGAATCAGGCTCAGGTGGCTGAATATCACTTGGTCTTTCTTATATGAGAAGCCAAAAGCATAAAGAGTTTAAGAGAAAAATAAAAGATGGGTGGTAGAAAACAAAGAGATGGACTTTGTGGAGATGGGAAGAAGATGGGGAGATGGGGGAGGTGGGAGGGAGGCAAGGAAAAAGTAAAAATGATGAAAATATGATATGTGTATGTTCTACCATGAAAATATGATATGTGTATGTTCCCCATGATGAATGTATTCATTATCACAGACATATATTAATCAAATTTTTAAAATGAAAAGTTATTGCTAATTGAATAATATAGTATAACCTTTAACTCATACTGCATATTTATTAATACCTTTTAAAAAGTCATATAAAACATTTCAGAAAGGGAGAAGGAAGAGTTCAGGGAGCACTAGTGCCATACCTGCAGGCCACTTTCCTGAGAACCATGGCCCCAAGCACTCTGCTCAAGCCTTGAGTTGCTCAAGTAGTCCTGCAGTCAAACTGACCCAGATCCTAGGCCATGGCTGATCAGGTCAGGTGTTGGTGTCCAAGTCACACAGAGAAGGGCGGCTGGGCACACCCAGGTCAGCAGCTGGTGTTCCAGGTCTCTCAGGCTGGCAGGTGGCCCAAGGCCTGGAAGTCCAGGGACCCAGAGGACGTCCACGGAGAATGAACTTCACTCCCACAGGCAGCCTGAGTCTTCTGCCAGAAAATTCAAAGAACATTCCAGATATTGATCCTTAGAAGAAATTTAATCAGGCCCAGAGGGCAAAATAGCATCATGGTATCTTAGTAGCACCCCTGAGGAAAGGAGCTCACATTTCTTGATTTCTAATGTAGTTCTTTAAACTAATGCTCTCTCCTATTTGATAGGCTGTAGTGATCATATAAGCATACTTTAGAAGGCACATTAATATTTCCTGATATTCACCCATCCTGCTAAATGGCTATAGCTGAGCTAGGATATGGGGGGAGAAAATATAGGCTGTAGTGTTATTTCTAATCTAACTGAGGAAGTGACCTCTTCAAGATATTTTATCATAAAATAATAATGTAAGTCAATAGAATGACACAGTAAGGGCTGTATTTAACGCAGGGGACCAAAACTATTTCCTTTTGAGTGTCAAATCGTTGGAGTGACTGGTGCATGGATGAGGATCGCGGAGCCACCAGCCAAGGAGAGAAGTGCGATGTTGGGACTGACTGGTAACCCCTGCCCTGTGGGTGTCGTCAGGGTCTAGCCAAGCTGGGTCAGTTTTACCCAGGGGGGATGGGCAGCAGTTCCAAACAGCCTGAGCTAGGACTTGAGCTGAGCGTGTGTGTTGTGTGTTGGAAGAAAGCAGGAAACTGAGGTGCTGAGTCAAGAATAGGACACATAATTAAACAGCTAATAGATAACAAGCAGAAGTATTTGATTTTACTCTATGACGAGGCCGGTGTTTGTGAAACTGATGTAAGAGAGAAAAAAATAGAGATAGAAAGGAGATGAGGAAAACTGTAATTTTAAAATTGTACTTTCAAGAAAAACTGCAGCTTCAGGACACAAAAGTTACTCAAGGTTATGATGCCTTTTCCCTTCTAGGAAACTCTCTCTAAAAAATTCCGAAGGCTCTAAAGACACAATAAGCCTGTCAGTTGAGCAGGACTGTGCTTCTCACTGCAAACTGCTCTTGCATAGCTCTCCACCCTCAAGAAAGCAGCACCATTAAGAAGGCAGCCTATCCCAACTCCAGGTATGTTCTACTGTCACCCGCCAAATGGAAGCCTGACATACCCTAGAGTACCACTTTTTTTTTTTTTTGTGGTCCTGAGGATTGAACTGACAGCCTTGGTACTGAGCTACACCTTCAGCTCCTTCCCTTTTTATTTTGAGACAGAATCTCTCTGAGCCCCAAAGTTGCCCAGGCTGGGCTCAAAATTGTGATTCTCTGCCTCAGCCTCCCAGAGGGGCAACCTCAGTATTGACCAGAACCTTGTTAGGAATCTAAGATCTTAGGACTCATCTCACACCCGCCAAATAAAAATCAGTTTTAGCAAGATTCCCCTGATGATTTATATGCAAGTGACATTTGAAAGACATCATCTATGCTACGCCCTTTACTCCTTTTGAGGCCCTTTGCCTGACACAGAGAGCAGGTGACCATGCACTTCTTCAAGATTAACTTCGGGACTGTTGCTCTTGGACTCCCGTGGCATTTTGTTTCTATTTTGCATCTTCATCTTACTGCTGCTGCAAAGAAGAGACACCTTGACATCAAATTTACTTAAACAACAAGGACATTTATTATTTGACCTACCTGAAAGATCAGAGGTAGCATAGGTTCCTATATTATTTTCAGTTGCTTGTATTACCTTAGAATCCTCAAGCACCTTAGTACTTACTAAAAGTTACTCAATGAGTTCCAGCCATTCATTCATTTGTTTCATAGATTTTTGTTGAATCCTCATGATACCTGACACTAGTCTGCATTCTGGGGACATAAGATTGAACAAAGCAGACCAAGTCGACGACCTCATAGAGCACATATTTTAGTGAGAGGAGTAAGATATTTTAAGTTATAGTATTTGTTTTTTGTTGTTGTTGTTGTTGTTTTTTTTTTTTTGAGACAGGGTCTCAATATGGAGTTCAGACTGGCCTTGAGCTCATTTTGTAGCTCAGGCTGGTCTCGAACTCACAATGATCCTCCTGCCCCAGCCTCCCGAGTGCTGGGATTACAGGCATGCACCACCACGCCCGGCCTATATTATTTGTTATCTATGCTTGTGGAGAAAGTGAATGAATTCAACAAACATTTATCAAGTATCTACTGTATAGCAGGCACTGTTCTGAGATGGCATCAGTGAATAAAAACAGTCACAAATCCTGTCTTTGTGATGCTCACATTCTAGTGGGATTTGGTGAGAGATGAGTAAGTAATAAAGTAAACTACCTAGTATACCAGAGAGGCATAACTATGGAATAAGCAGAACAAAATGCCAATGTCATGGAGATACAGTTCTACATAGGGCAGTCAGTGTGGGCCCCTCTGAGGAGAGGACAGTTGGTATTCCATCAGGAAGAGTGGCATAGGGCTGGGAGAATGGTGGTGGGAGATAAAAGTAAGGATGTTGCAAATGTGGCTGTACTTTTTTTCTTTAGTGAAGGCAAGGTTATGAATTAGTTTGGACTTGAGGAGTGAACTCTTGGTGACATATCCAAAGGAAAATGTCATGTAGACAATGAAATACATGGATTTGGAGTCTGTTCATGAGGTCAGAGTGCAGGTATCAGATTAATTGTTATGAGTATGGCCCCCAACACTAAAAGTGAGAGCCATGAAATAGTATTAGTTCACCAAGGAAAGAACACAGAGAGAACTATCAGAGCTCATGCCTGAGCTTTGGAGAATACTTCTAATCAGAGGAGGGAAGGAAGAAGATATTTTTGCCTTGCCCCAAATGGAGTGATTGCTTGAGGTCAGTAGTAAAACAAACAAACAAATAAGTTATTTTGCACACTATCCTTTCTCTGTACTGATCATAGATGAAAGAACTACATTTCCTATACACAGGATTTGTGTATAAAGTGTGTGCTGAGCAAAAATTTGACACAGCCATGTGTGCCTGGACAAGTTCAGTCAGCTTGGCGAGGAAAGAGTTTGTCCAATCCCCTCTGCCTTATCCTTGCAGCTGCTCCATGGCACAGTCCCGGGAACAGAGCACAGCCTCGGGCCAGCCCCGGAAGAAGGTACAGGGCCAAGTGCTGGTTTCTCACTGTCTTACCCACGCTGCGGAACTGAACTTCTGTTGTGACGGCCTCAAGGACGAAATCAAGTTTGGGTTCTATTTTTTTCTTACCTGTGAGGGACCCGTCTAACCTCTCCCAGTAGCAGGAAACCTGCTCTTTCTTCTTTCCCAGTGTTTTCTGTCTTGGATACCTAGGGCATTTATGTTGTCCATGGTTATTTCTTTAATGCTTTCAAACATATTCTCAGAGTTCTGTAGTGTGGGAAATCACGCTCACGTGTGAAGCACCAACACTTGTGTGTTAATAGAATATGATATTTCCTGGAATTCATTTGTTCATCTATTCAACAAATATTTATGGGGTGACTATTATGTGACAGGCATGTGCTAAGTCTTAGAGATACAGCAGTGAAGAAGAGACAGTTCTGGCATTCATGAAATGCATAGTCTAATAGTCAAATGGACAAAACTTACATAATATAAAAGTGCTGAAATAAGATAAAGGTAGGGTCATGTATTTTGAGCCACAAGAACAGAGAAGTAGAGGGAGGGTTTTAAGCAGAGGGGACGATGTGTACAAAGGCCAGGAAACAAGAAAGGAGGACTGCTGAGTGTCTGCCAAATGCCCAAAGGCTGAGTGCTTGTCTTGGCACTGTTGGGAGGTGGTGAAACTATTTTAAGAGGTGGGGTTGGGGTCTCAGACTATGTTCCCCACGCTCATCTTAAAATCCTAGGCTCAACATACATGCGCAAGCACCACATTGTTTCACTAGTGTAAAACCTGAAAGAGTTAATTTAAACT
>NW_004955417.1:14381202-14450050 GCF_000276665.1 Chinchilla lanigera | reverse complement strand
CCTTGGTTGATCAGCACTGCATGTCTATATCTGTTTTCATGAGAAACCACTTTGAGGATATCAATATGTAATACAACAAGCATTGTTAATTCCCTACCACTTCGTTTGTAACTCCGTACTGTCTGTACTGTTCCTTTGCTATTTTGTAAAATGTTGTCTGTCTGTTAATGTTTTCCTCCTTTTATTTAAAAAAAAACCCTAGGCTCAAGAGACTCTCCCACCTCAGCCTCCTGAGTGCTGAGACTACAGGCACCTGCCACAATGCCAAGCTTAGCTAATGGTTTTAAACTGGCGATTGTCCTAATCAGATTTGCATTTTAGGAAGATCAAATTTGTCACAGTTGCAGTGTGGCGAACAGACTGGAGGCTGACAGACAAATCAGGAGACAACTGCAGTCACCCTGGCAGGAGTCCAAGGTGACCTGGACTGTCCAAGGGAATGAAGATAAAGGGGCAGAGTTACAAGCTATGTAGGAGGAATGTGTGATCGGTTAGATGGGGTCAGAAAAGGAGAGAGGAGTCAAGGATGATGACCAAGTTTCTGACTGGAATGGAAATATTCCTTAATGGTAGAATTGCAGGCACCTGTGACCCAGGTCTGCAGCACAGACATTCTTTGAGGATGGAGTGAGTGCTTGTCACACTTAAAATCACTTTGGACTTGAGTGCAGCCCCCAGCCCCTCACACTGTGAAGTATCACCTTCAGGCAATCTCTTTTCCCTCTGGATCCCCTTCTTCCTACCTCCTGTTTTTAGTGAAGAACATAACAGCTGGAAGCCTTTTAACAGCATGACATACTGAGTTGAATAAGCCTTCTTTTACTACTGTTTATATCTGAGCACTGAGCACTATGTATAACACACACACAGAGCTTTATTTAAAAAAGAAAATAAAGCTGGATGTGATGGCATGTACTTGACTCCGAGCTAGAGAGGAGCTAGAGCAGAGCTGGACTAACCTGGGCAACGTATCAAGACCCTGTGTCAAAACAAAAATAAACAAAAAGCATGCTTTAGAAAACTTTTTAAAGGAAAAATTTTTAAAGAAAACTTGAAAAAAACTTTTAAAAGGATTTCAGACCACCTACATTGCAGCCATGTATGTGCTGAGAGTGCTCCAGCATAGATAGTTCTCCATTATCTTAGTTATTTTTCTCGTTGCTGAGACAAAAGAGCCAACACCCAAAGTTAAAGGAGGAAAGGCTTAGTTCAGCTCACAGTTTGTAGAGGTTTCAGTCTGTAGTCAGCTGGCTCCACGGCAGGGTGGCACGGGAGACAGGCATCACAGAGGAGAAACAGTTCATGCCAGGCAGAAGGCAGCAAGCAGCAGCAACGAGCCTGCCTTTTCCTCTGTATTCCATCCCGGCTACAAGCCTATTGACTGGCGCCACCCACGCCCAAACCACACCCTTCAACTCAGCCTTAATCTCCATTCACACACCCTAATCCAGCCACCTTCAAAACTCCCCACCATGACTGCATGCAGCAAACTATAACATCCATCTAAAGGAATCTCCCTAGATACCTGTATCAATTTATTATGTTTTATTATTCTTATAATTTACAGGACAGCAAAGGACAGTTAAGGCTGCACATAGAGAGCCACAAATGAAAATATCTGACACAACAATGAGATTTAAAAAGAAAATAAGTGTACCTGGTCTTCCCTAAATGCTCTTTAAAATTCTCTTTCAGGAAAGTTCCTGTGAATGAATTAAATCTGTTTCTCCTAGGACTGCCAGCACTTTCTTTGGCCAACAGCTGCACCATGTGGTGCTGGGCTGCAAAAGGCTTCTCCTGTGCCTGGTTGTTGCCCCATCCCTGGTAGACTGACCCAAGGGAGGAATGCTGGGGATCAAACTCAAACCCAGGACCTCCCGCAGGCTCATCACATCCGCAACCACTGAATTACAGCCCCAGCCCCAAGCTGACACATTGAAGAACTATTAGGATGTCGAAGCTTTCACTGGCGCAGCAGTGTACAATGTGCTTCAGACAGACCCCTTGAACTGATAAAAAGGCATGTGTGAGTCAGACTGTGGCTATCTTTCCAGTTAGGCCTCTTGATTGCTGGCATTGGTAACTATGCTCAAGGCTAAGACAATAAAGTGAAATCGTTCTTCAATTCAAGGACAAACACACTGCCAAGCTGAGTTTAGAAGATGTATCTTTACCAAAATAATAGTTTATCTGTCCATCTGAGTTTTAAGATAATGGATGGTTGTGAACCCTGTTCTACTCTCCCAAAGCGTTTCTTGTCTTTGGAATTACAAAAAGACTAGTTTTATAGGTGTTTTCTTTTCTGCTTCAAGGGACCTTAGTTGCTGAATTACATGTTGTATCAAGGCCTGTGGTGAAAGAGAGTAGGTATGTGAATTAGAAAAGTCCAGTGCAAACTATTGATGTGATCCCTGGTAGCTGGTAGGAATGGCTGGTATGCCTAAATAATTTTTCGTAAAGTCTATTGTCCTGATAATAACAGAGTAGCAGATTGATGCATAGGGTCTGGTTAGTATTTCCTGAGATTCTGTTGTTGCCTACTGTCACCTAGACAAGGTAGATAAAAAAAAATAAACAAATGGTGCTACATTCACTAACTTAGCCTAAATATTATAACTAAATGCATTGTACCTATTAGGCTGCCCTCATTTTTTTTCTTGTGCTGGGGATTGAACCCAGGCCCTTCAAATGGAACTATGTCCCTAGCCCTTCTTTAAATTTTATTTTTTATTTTGAGACAGGACCTTACTTAGTTGCTAAATTGTTCAACTTGGTTTTTTTTTTTTTTTTTTTTTTTTTTTCTTTTGGTACCAGGAATCGAACACAGGACCTTGCGCTTGCCAAGCAGGTGCTTGTGCTGCTGAGCCATATCCCTGGCCCTGTTCAACCTGGTCTTGAACCTTTGATCCTCCTGCTTTAGTCTCCCAGGGTGCTGGAATTACAGATATGGACAACCACACCCAGCTAGACTGCCCAATTTTGACTGTCTTAGGCTACAAAGGTGCTAGAAAAGGGAGAATTGGAATTTCTGTTGGGGGATTTAAGAAGAGGAATTATATTTGAGCCAATGCAGTGAACATGAAACAGTAGGTACTCACAGAGGAATCAGTATGAATCGAAATCATATTGGCTTCCTTGTTCCTTGCCAAGCCATTTTATTCCAGCTATGGCAAGGGCACCAGATGAAGACCATGACATATGAGTACTTTGTCCTAGAGCAACCATGGACTTTGCACAAAGATAGTCTCTAAACCTAAATTTCTTCACTGGGAAAATGGAAGTGTTGGACCAGGCAGTACCAGTTTCTAGATTACCCTGAACTTGTTGCTTTGCTTTTTACCTTCCCAGTGCTGCTAGGGAAGTTGGTATAGGGACAGCAGGAACCCTTGGGAGGGTTCAAATAAAGACCTGCACCCTTTTTAAAGGATGGAAGCAGCAGCTTCTGTGGGGCTATGAGCAGGAAGCAGCTCTGTGGTTTGAAGCTGACAGGTTGTGGTTTTGATAGCTGCTTCTGTGCAGACAATTCTGTCCCTCCTTGGGCATGTTTCCATGCTTACCCCCATCCCTCTATTAGCCCAAAGACCAAACTCCTAGCAGTGAACCCTATATACAGTCAATTAAGTGTTGACCCTCAAGAGGGTGGATACCCAGCCTCTACCCCATAAAACTGGGCTGCTACCCCAGATTCGATGGTGATCCATCCAGCTCTGGGTGCCCCCACTCCTCTGGAATGGCTTTGTACTGCATCTTCTTGCAGTACCTATAATAAAGTACGTTCACTTTGCACTGGTCTTCTCTGACTCCTCCTCCTCTTTCTACATCAGAGACAGGGCCGGCAAGGATGAGTCAGAGGACTGCTAGAGCCCAGACCCACTGGACATAACACCGGGGAGCTTTATTTTCTTAGACAACTAGTTCAAAGCTTACAGAAATCACTGTGTGCCTGTCTCCCTTACAGGTCTGGAATAGGCTATGAGGATCATCAGCATCAGTAGTTTTTCTGTTTGGTGCTGGGGGTTTAACTCAGGGGCTCATGCCTGTTAAGCACGTATCCCACCATTAAACAGTCTGCTTTACCAAGACTTTCAATAACACTCAAAAATTGCTGATCAAATGAAGTGTTGCACATAACACTGAGTGTGAAAAACGTTGAACTCTTGTTTTGTTATGCCTCGTTAATCCTGGCACCATCTAGTCATTTAGAATTTCTATCTTTAAAAACATGCCCACAGGCACTGATGAGAGGACATTTGAAATGAACTGAGTCACTCTATATGTCAAAAGGTTGTCACATGTAAGCATTTCTACCTTTTTTTTTTTGACAGTACAGAGTAGTTTAAAGTAAAGCTCTAGGCCCAACCAAAGAGAATTCTGGGAAATGTAGTTTATGTGTTTATTATGGGAGCGCTTTGTAGACAAGAGAGAAGGGGGCTCCTGGGAACTGTCTCTTTGGAGAGATATGAAGTTTTCCAGGGCACCCTAGACTTGGCTGAAGGAGAGCCATTTCTGCTGTTGCTGGCAGCAGCTCTCGGGTAAAAGCCCACTGCATTTTATCTTTGCGTGTTTGTTTGTTCTGCTTGTTGAACACTGGCTTTTATACCATCTTGTTCTGTAATTCAAAACCGACTTTATAATTAGGTCTGAAAAGGAATAGTTCCCAGGCAAAGCCTTTATGAAACTGGTAAAGACAGTTGCTTTCGCTTTGGCTTGTTTTGATGTAATTTGTCAGGGAGGGCTGCTGGGTCACTCTGTTTTAAGTTGTATGGGGCAGGCCTCTCCATGTGTTGGTAAGAGGAGGGGGATGAAGGGTGAATTCTGCTCTAGGGAACTTTGTATGGATGAGCAGAAGATACTGGCAGACCCTTTCATCTTGGGACAGTAAACTCCAGATTGGTTCGTGCATTCAAGCCCACCTGGCTCAAGTTTAGCTGTTTTGCCTGAGGAAAATGTTTAACTAGCTCAATTACAGGGGCCGTGGGGGACAATCTAGGAAGCAGATGGAAAGCAATTTCTGGTGTGCTAATTCAAAGTTTCCTTTTTTTTGAATGCTATTTAACAGAGACCCATAACTTTCTCGTTAATTTACATACTTAAAATTAGGGTTCAAACCTAACTTCTCAATGGAGAAAATTGTTGCTGCATTCATGAGTTCCTTTTTTTCTTCAACATCTGGAGGTGGAACCATCAGGAGATGTGGGGGTGGGATGTGCAGACCTGACTTGGTAGAATCTTGGATCCCCACCTCTGGTTTTGACCAATGCAATTTCACTTTGTTTCGGTTGAATACACTTTCATGTAACATTTCCTTTGGAGGAAATATCCCACTGCTCTTAAAAGTTGGAAAGTCACTGGTTAGACTAGGCTTGTTCAGCCTAAGATTTATGCTGTTGATCAGGTTAAATCACCAGCTAGTCTACAAAGCAAAGCTCAAACACTGAAGGCTGAGGCTCGGGGATCACAGTTCCTCAGCCCCCAAGTGCTTCTGTAGACTCCATGTGTTTTATTTACTTGTCTGATAAACTCAGACTCAAATCTTCCTCTAGGCCCAGATTCAGCCATCACTCTGATTGTTCCCCAGATTCTCAATTTCTTTGCTTTATTATTACTATTAATATTATTGTACTGAGGATTGAATGAGCTACACTCCCCAACTCATTTCAATTTTCTTTCTTTCTTTTGAGACAGGGTATTACAAAACTGCTAAGTTGCCCAGGCTGGGCTTGAATTTGCAGTCCTCCTGCCTCAGCCTCCCACAGTACTGTGATTATAGGTGTGCACTACCACATCTGGCTCTTCCAGTCTTATTAAAGGCTGCATCTGCCCCACCTTGTCTCCAGTAGTCTGGTATTTGTCAAATTCCTCAGTATGTGCCCCAAAGACTGGGAAGCCTGCAGAGACCACTTGAGCCACACATTCTCCCTAGGTGCTTGGCCTGTGGTAATTTGTCCAGGCTTACATAATACGGTGGTGTTGTCCAGGACAGAATCATCCCCTCTGACTGCTCCTTGCCCTGAAGTCACCTTCACTACTACAATTTCCAAGAACACAACTACAAATACTTCTCTTTTGTCCATCTGTTTTCCAGTTTCTAAATTTTTATAGCTGTCTTGATTTCTACAGTCTGTCATATTCTTTTTTGAGAGTATGTGTGCTCTTTTAGGTTCATAACTTTTTTATTCATTTATTCTTTTCAGTGCATCTTCAGAAGGAGGTGAAGGTAAAGATGTAGGCTGAATCCATTGTTTTACTAGAAATCCCTTATATAGCTTTTTTTTTTTAAAAAAAAAAACAACACTATTTTGAAGTCACTATAGATTCACAAGAAGTTATAAACATAGGAAAGAGATTACATATACATTTCATGCAGCTTCCCTTAATGATAAACTCTTACCTAACTATAGTATAATTTAAAAAATGACAAAATTGTTACTGATACAATCTGTAGATCTTATTCAGGTTTTACCAGGCTCTGGTGTGTGTGTGTGTGTGTGTGTGTGTAAATCTATGTAGATCTATCATGTGTGGATTCATGTAACTACCACAGTTAAGAGAGAAATATTCAATCACAAAGATCTTTTGTTCTACTTTGTTATAGGCGGAACCTGCCCCCTACCCCTACTCTCAACCTCTGAAAATCACTACTCTGTTCTCCATCCCTAAAATTTTGTCATTTTAAGAATGTCATATGGATGGAACCTTATATAAACTTCTGACACTGTGTTTTTTTTCATGCATCATAATTTTCTTGAGAGCCATCTAACTTGTTATAGTAACCATTTATTCCTTTTGATTGTTGAGTGGTAGTCCATGATATAGATGTAAAACAGTTTGTTTAACAGTTTGCCCAAGGGAAGGATTTTGAATTGCTTTTAATGTTTGGCAGATACAAATAAATGCATTTTACTACTAATAAATAAAATCATAAAACATAAAATTCAAAGAAGCACATGAATCCATATGTGAAGATGATATTCTGTGTGTGTGTGTGTGTGTGTGTGTGTTGGGGTTTTGTGTATACTAAGCATGTACTCTACCAGGTACCATCTTCACTATTTCAAAAGAGAGGGAAAAGTTGGCTTCAGCATTACTAAATACTGGTATGTTCGTGCTCCAAAGACTTTACTCACTTTTAAACATGATCAGTCCACATCTGTGTAGTGGCAAGGAGGCAAGCCTGGTCGTGGTTCAGCTAATTACCCAGTGATTTTACAGCCTTTGTAAGACCAGGCTCTGGTATATTATGAGAAATTTGTCAGTGTCCCTAAGGCTATTCGCCTTAATGATGTGGCCAGTTACCACTGAGTTACAGGTGATTTGTGTAACACTTGCTTCATTGTTAATAGGGTATTCAATTATCTGAGATTTATTTAATCTCTTTTACAAAGCCACACAGGAAGCTGGAAGACCACAATGCAGTATCCTTTGAGATTTAAGCAAAAGTGTTTTCTTAAACAATTGTTCCCAACATACAAAACTTTTTGAAAGTATTCATTTACTTGTTTCTTTGATCAATAAATATTCACAAAGTACATAATACATACCAGATACATTTTAGATACTTGTGCTATTATGGTGATCCATTAAATGACAATTATTGTTCTCATGAAGCTTATAGTTTAGGGGAGGAGACAAATAACACCACAGATAAATGTGAAGTTACAACTGGGATAAATTGTATTCAGAAGATGTACACAGTGTTATGGAATTATATAATTGTCTTTTTTTATTTTAAAGAAGAAAGAACAAAAACAAACTAACAAAAGCAAAAGAACACAAAAACTATAAAAATGATACAGAATTTCAAAACAAGATGATAGGAAATCAATAATGGTTGTTGTATTACTTATTATCTTCAAAGTAGTTGCTCAGATTACCAGATATAGGTATGCAAGATTTCTCAAACAATTAAACATTAACTGTTCCTTTCAATAAACCAATATAAATTAGCAGTACAATTATCGTAGCTATCTTGTGTGTATATACATATATGAAATTATATAGTAATCTAATCATCTACCAAAGATTACACCTTCTAGTGCCATCACCTTGGAAGTAAGCATTTCTTTTTTTTTCTTTAATCTTATTTTAAAGAGAATAATAAAACAAAGAACAATAGCAAAATACAAACAAAACAAAGCAAGAACATTAAAAATAATACAGGGTTTCAAACCAAATGATAGCAATTCACAGTGGTTGTTATATTACATATTGTTAACTTCAACAAATTTGCTCAGATTGCCAGATGTAAGCATGAAAGATTGATCAAACCATTAAAGAGAATAAGAAAATAATAATTAAAAGAAATTAGAGATAATACAGAGCTTCACTAGACAAGATGGTAGGAATTCACCAATGGTTGTTACATTGCATATTGTTGTCTTCATATCAGTTGCTAAGGTACCAGATATAAGCATGCAAAATTGGTTAAAATGTAAAAAAAAATTTGAGTATTAACTGTTCCTTTCAATAAACCATTAGGCATCAGCAGTACAGTTATCCCATATATATATATATATCCATAGTTCTTTCTTTTTCTTCTTTCCCTCATCCTGGTTGTTCCTTCCTTTGAGCAATTT
This sequence comes from Chinchilla lanigera, assembly GCF_000276665.1. NCBI lineage: Eukaryota > Metazoa > Chordata > Mammalia > Rodentia > Chinchillidae > Chinchilla > Chinchilla lanigera. The sequence goes on along the minus strand of NW_004955417.1, from coordinate 14,441,474 downwards.
CTTTCCCTTTCATATGATGTATTGTACATTTTGGGTTTCATTTACTCTTTCAGGTTCTTACACTAAGAAGACAATGTAATGTTTACATATGTGGGTCCGATTTATTTCACTTATGAGTATGGTCTCTAGTTGCATCCATTTACCTATAAAACCTTCGAGTTTATCTTTTTTATAGCTGAGTAATACTCCATTGCATAAAAATACCACAACTTTTTTATCCAGTCCTCAGTTGATGGGCATTTGGGTTGTTTCCAAGGTTTAGCTTTGATAAATTGCACTGCTATAAGCATGGGTGCATGTATATTGTTGGGATATGATGTTTTTAATTCTTTTGGAAAAATACCCAGAAGGGGAATAGCTGGGTTAAGTGGAACTTCTATTCCTACTTTTGTGAGGAATCTCCAAACTGATTTTCACAGTGGCATCACCAATCTATACTCCTACTAGAAGTGGAGAAGTTTTCCTTTTTCCCCACAACCTCTCCAGCATTTGTCCTTGGTGGATTTCTTAATGATAGCCATTCTTTCTGGTGTGAGATGGAATCTCAGTGTTGTTTTAATTTGCATTTCTCAAACAACTAATAATGTTGAACATTTTTTCATATATTTATTCACTATTAGTATTTCTTCAACTGAGAAGTGTGTATTCATCTCAGATACACATTTTCAGATTAGGTCTTTGACTTTTGGGGGCCTGATTTTTTTTACTTCTTTATATGTTCTAGACACAAGTCCTTTGTCTGAGGGGCAGTTGGGTAAATTTTTTCCCAATTTGTGGGTTTTCTTTTCACTCTGTTGGTGATTTATTTTGATGTGCAAAAACTTTTCAGTAAAATGAGATCTCAGTTGTTGATTCTTGGAAGTATTTCCCATGCAGTTTGGTTTTTGTTCATGAACTCTCTGCCTACCCCCATGTCTTTGAGATTTTTACCTACTTTCTCTTCCACCAAGTTTAGTGTTTTTTGTTTTGCTATTTAGATCTTTGATCCGTTTTTACTTTAGTTTAGTGCATGGTGATAGACACGGGTCTAGTTTTAGTCTTTGGCATGTGGAAAGCCAGTTTTTCCAGGACCATTTATTAAAGAGGCTATCTTTCTTTCAGTGAACATATTTGGCCCCTTTGTCAGAGATAAGACAGTTGAGTGTGTTTGTAGCTGTGTGTGCATCTTCTAATCTGTTCCATTCATCTTCAGGCCTGTTTTTTTTTTTTTTTTTTTTTTTTTTGCCAGTGTCATGGTGATTTTATGACAGTAGCTTTGTAGTATAATTTCAAGTCAGGGATTATGATGCCTCTTGCCTTGCCTTTATTGCCCAGAATTGCTTTTGCTATTCCAGCCCTCTTCTGGTTTCAGATGAATTTTAGGAATGTTTTCTCTAGATCTGCAAGGTATACTAATGGTATTTTAATTGGGATTGCATTGAATCTGTACAATAATTTTGGGAGTATGGCCATTTTCACAACGTTAGTTCTTCCTATCCATGAGCAAGGAATATCTTTCCATTTTCTGATATCCTCTTTGATCTCTTTTTTCAGAGTACTATAATTTTCACTGTATAGACTTTTACTTCTTTTGTTAGATTGATTCTTAATCATTTCATTTTTATATGCTATTATGAAAGATGTGGTTTCACTAATTTCTCTCTCAGTCTGTTTGTTGTTGGTGTACAGGAATGCTATTGAATTTTGAGTGTTGACTTTGTATCTAGCTGTGCTACTCAATTTGGTTACTAAATCCATAAGCCTTTTGGTGGAGTTTTTGGGGTCTTCTATGTAGAGTATCATGTCATCTGCAAATAATAATAATTTCACTTCTTTCTTTCCTATCCTTATTTCTCTTATTTCTCTTTCTTTTCTAATTGCTCTGGTTAATATTTCCAGAACTATATTGAATAGGAGTGGTGACAGTGGACATCCTTGACTTGCTCCTGATTTTAAAGTGAAAGCCTTCAATTTTTGACCATTCAGAATAATGTTAGCTGTAGGTTTGTTGTAGATGGCTTTTATCAGGTTGAGGTAAAGACCATCTATTCCTGTTTTCTGTATGGTTTTTATCATGAATGAGTGTTGGACTTTGTCAAAAGCTTTTTCTGCATGAATTGAGATAATCATGTGATTTCTGTCTTTGGCTCTATTGATATGGTGTATTACATTAATTGTTTTGTGTATATTGAACCATCCTTGCATTCTTTTGCACCATTACCAAGTGGGATTAATTCCAGGAATGCGGGGATGGTTGGTGCATAATCTTATTGATGATTTATTGCATTCTGTTTGCTAGCACTTTATTAAGAATGTTTGCATCTATATTCATTAGGGAGACTGGCCTCTCTTTTTTCGTTTGGTCTCTCTCTGGGTTTTGTATCAGGATAATACTTGCTTCCAAGTTTGAGTTGGGGAGAATTCCTTTCCTTCTAATTTCATTAAAGAGTTTGAGAAGAATTGGTGTTAAATTATTGCTAAATTTCTTGTAGAATTCAGTTGTGAATCCATTAGGACTTGGGCTTTTCTTCACTGGCAAGTTTTTTATTACATTTTCAATTTTGCTTGCTGATGTAGAGTTATTCAGGGTTTTTATATCTTCTTCACTGAGCTTTGGTAATTCATATGTATCTAGAAATCTGTCCATGTCCTCTGTGTTTTCCATCCTATGAGAGTAAAGATTTTCAAAGTAGGTATTGATGATGTTCTGAATTTCTACAGGATCTGTAGTGATTTCACCCCTTTTATTCCTTATTGCATGTATTTCAGTTTTTTCTTTCTTTCTTTTTTTTTTTTTTTGGTACCGGGGATCAAACTCAGGACCTTGCACTTGCCAGGCAGGTGCTTATGCCACTGAGCTATATCCTCAGCCCTTCTTTCTTTTTTTTGAAAAACAAGATTGGCTAGGGCCTTATCAATTTTATTTATTTTTTCAAAGAACCAACTCTTTGATTTGTTAATTCTTTGTATTTTTTTTTAGTCTCCATTGCATTAAATTCTGCCCTGAGGTTTATAATTTCCTGTCTCCTTTGGATTTTGGGTTTGACTTGCTCTTCTTTTTCTAGAAGCTTGAGTTGCAGCATGAGATTGTTTATCTGTGTTCATTCTGTTATCCTGAGGTGAGAGTTCACTGCTGTAAATTTCCCTGTGAGGACTGCTTTCATGGCATCCCATAGGTTCTTGTAAGTTGCATCTACATTTTTGTTTGATTGTACATAGAGTTTAATTTCTTCTTTGATTTCATCTGTGACCCATTAATTGTTTAGGAGGATGTTATTTAATTTCCATGTGTTTATGAAGTTCTTGCAATTTCTTTTGTCATTAATTTCCAATTTCATTGCACTGTGGTCTGATAGTATGCATGAGATAATTTCAACTACTTTGCATTTCCTTAAGCATGTTCTATGTGCTAGCATATGGTCTATTTTAGAGAATGTTCCATGTGCAGCTGAGAAGAATATGTATTCTAATGCTGTTGGGTGGAACACTTTGGAAAGGTCTACTAAGTCCACTTGTTCACAGGTTTGTGTTAGTTCTGTTATTTCTTTGCTGATTTTTTGTCTGGTTGATCTATTTCTTTGTGACAATGGGGTATTAAAGTCCCCTGTTATGATTGTGTTGCTGCTTATTTCATTTTTCATGTCTGTTAAAATTTGTCTTATATAGTTGGGTGCTTCTGTGTTCAGTGCATAGAGGTTAGGATTGGTATCTGTTCCTCTTGAAGTTTTTCCCTCACAAGTACATAGTGACCTTTTTTATTGCTTTTAATTGCTCTTGGTTTGAAGTTCCCATTGTCTGCAAACAGAATAGCTATACCCACTTTTTCTGGGTTCCTGTTGCATGGAGCATTGTTTTCCATCCTTTGATTTTCAGTCTATAAATTTCCTTTTGAGTTAAATGTGTTTCTTCTATACAGCATATTATTAGATTTTGTTTCTTGATCCACTCTGCCATTCTACTTCTTTTGGTTGTTGAACTGAGACTGTTTACATTAACGGTTATAACTGGTATGTATTGGCTAATCTTGTTTCCCTCTGTTTAATTGCTTGCTCTACTTGGTGGTTTCTTTCTGTTGTTGTTCTTGAAGTTATGGTCTTTTTTACCTCTTTCTAGAGTACCTTTTAATACCCTTTGTAGAGTTGATTTGGCACTCATGAAGTTCTTCAGTTGTTCTTTATCGTGGAACTATTTTATTTATTAATTTTGAAGGATAGCTTTGCAGGATATGTCAATCTCAGTTGGAAGTTTTTTCTTTCAGGACCTGAAACACTTCACTCCAAGCTCTTCTTGACTTGATGGTTTATGTTGAGAAATCTTCCGTGATTCTGATCAGCTTTCCATTACAGGTGATCTATTTCTTTTCTCTCACAGCTTCTAATATTCTGTTCTTGTGTTGAATTTCTGGGACCTTGATCACTATATGTCTGGGTGTATATTTATTTATTTTGGTTTTGGCTAATTGGAGTTCTATATGCCTCACTTACTGTATGTCTGATTCTTAGGAAATTTTGTGCTACTGCTTCTGCAAATAGTCTTTGTATCATTTGTGCTGACACCTGCTGTTTCATTGATACCTATTGATCTTACATTGTTTTTCTTTGCTTCATCTTGGAGTTGTTGAATTGTTATTTCTTGGTTTCTTGTTATTTTTAAGGGATCCTCCTTTCATGATCATTAGTGGCAATGCTGTCTTCAAGATCTGAAAGTCTACTTCAGCTTCATTCAAGTGGTTTTGTCAGCTTTTGATGGAAGTTTTAATTTCCTAGAAATCTGTTTGAATCTGTTTCATGCGTTGTAATTCTTTCCTATATTGTTCATTTAAGGTTTCCATTAATTTTCTATGCTCCTCTATTTTCTTTTCTATGTCTTCTTTAGATATGCTAAGCAATTCTTTCATTATTGTTGTCATTTCTTTTTTTTACCTCAGAGATTATTTCTGATCTGATGTCTTTTATGGCCTGATGAAGTTGTTTCTTTACTTCAGCTGTTATCATTTCAGAAATCTCAGGTGTATGACTTCCAAGTTCTTCTGTATCACTATCTCCTGGACTTGTTCTGGGTGGGGTAGAGGTCTGCAAATGCATTCTGTTCCTTCATTTTGGCATTTTCAAATGCCTCACTCCCAGGATGATATCAGAGCGGCAGGGCAAGGATCCAAATGTCCCTGGTGCTCAGTGTGTCTCCCTCAATGGTGTATGTGGGCAGAGTGTGATCCCTGATGCTCCCACAGCTGTCCAGGGCTCAGCTTGGCTCCCACTTAGGGGTTCCCAAAGCTGTCTGGGTTTCAGCCCTGTTTCCACAAGGGTGTAGTAGTGGGTGGGTTGTGGTCACTGAGGCTCCAGACACTGCCTGGGACCCAGGCCAGTTGGGGAGGGGTGAGTGTGCAGTCACTGAGGCTGCTGAAGCTTTCTGAGGTACATCTTGGCTCCCCCTGTGATGTGGGGTGGGGTCAAGGAGTAGTACTCAAGGCCCCTGAAGTTGTCTGGGGCTCTGCCTGGCTCCCAAGCTATTGGGGCAGGGGTGGGGCTAGCTCATGGGCATTCTGAAGCTGTCTGAGGTTCAGCTCTACTCCTGTGGGAGTGGCAGAGAGTGGCTTCCCCAGGCCCCTAAAGCTGTCTGGGGCTCTACCTGTCTCTCACACTTGTGGGGGATGGGTGAGGGCAGCTCACTGGCATTTCTAAGGCAAGCATTTCAATATATAAATTTGCTTTTCTCTTAAGAAATAAACATTCAATGCATTGCATTCCTGGACCAGAGAAAGGAAGTCATGAGACAGTTGGCAAACCTTGAAAAAGGTTTGTAAAGATAATGTCATTGTGGACTTCTGGGAAGATGGTGTACCAGTGAGCAGTAGAGAAAGAGCCTTTCCAAGATTTAGTGTCCAGACATTGGAATATAGCAAGGTAAGGAAAAGAAGGAGGGAAGTGAGTCTGTAGGACCCAGGAAGGATCTGAAGCAAGAACTGAAGCCCATAGGGAGAGTGAAGAGAGGGAGTGAAAGAAGAAAGGAGGTGGCAGGCAGCACTTTCTCCCTGCGCCTGGACTCACTGCATGGGAGGTGCAGCTTGAACTTGCAGACGTGGTGACTACTGGCAATGCCAGAAACTTCTACAGAGAAATGCATCAGTAGAATGGAGCAGTGGATGCAGAGGATTGCAGTGGCTGCTGAGTTAGTCCAGTTCAGGCATCCCAAAGAGAGGGCTGGGAGCTATCTTGAAGAAAGACCAGCTGAGCTTAGAACTCAGAGCAACTGCTGACTCCATCAAGTGGCTCTCAGCTGAGTTCAAGCCAGCAGGAGGCACATGGACTGCTGCAGGCTGAACAGATCTTGTTCCAGCTTCATGGCCAAGAACCAGCCTGAACTTCAGGAGAAATAAAGGTGCAGGCTCACTGGGATTATCCACTACCCCTCCATAAAGCTACTGTTGGCTTGCTGGGATTAATCAACACTGATGTACTCTGTCTGCCCATGTTGTCCACCAGTGACAGCAGAGACACACCTTAAAGTGAACACTTTTTTTCTTTTCTCTTTTCTTCTTTTGTTTTCTCTTGTTTTTTCTTCATTGTTTGTTTTTGTTTTTATTTCTGTCTTTTAGCTTTCTCTCTTGTCTTCTGCACCAGTTTCCCAAAGTTTGCACGATCATCTTTTGTCTTCCAGCCTGCTTCTAATCTCTTCTTATTTTTCTATATCTCTATTTTTCCCCCTAACTCCTTTTAAAGTTTTTCCTCTGATATTAAAATTTCCATAGTGGAGGTTTATTTGCTGCATATAATGTTCTGGTTCATTTTAGATTTTGTTATATAACCACAAATCCAATTCATACAGTTAAAAGTGGCAAATTAATAGTTACCTCAATTTGTCACTTTCTAGGCTGTGTTTGAAGCTATTGTTATTGGTAATTGTACCATGATAGCCAAAGTGACACAGTTGTTCTAACCAGTTGTTCTCCCTGGATATATCAAGACTGAGATTGCCTAAGGGTTATAAAAAATACTATAGACCATTGCCAAAGAACCAGGGGCTGGGCCTAGTAAGTAGGCAGCAACTTTTCATCCCTAATAAATTAAAGTAGTTTTTTTTTTTTTGTTTTGTTTTTTGTTTTTTTTTTGAGACAGGGTCCCACTATGCAGTTCAGGCTGGCCTTGAGCTCACTTTGTAGCCTATGCTGTGCTCAAACTCACAACAATCTTCCTGCCTCAGCCTCCTGAGTGCTGGGATTACAGGCATGCACCACCATGCCCAGCTCTAAGAAGTAGGATCTTGCAGCAGACTCAAAATCCAAAAGCCAGCTCCACCTGGTAGACACCTCTGAGAAGTCATTTCTTAAGGGTTCTAAATACTAGCAATAAATCTATTAACCATAAGCAATTTACAAGTATCAGTCCAGGCATTAAAAGAAAATGAAAAGATGCTTAAACAAGATGTAACCCCAGACATCCAACTCACCTTAAGGCAAACCTAATGGGCAGTAAGGTGGAACAATCTGAAAGAGACCCACTCAAATTCTCTAAAGTGGTAACAACAAATCAGATGTATAAGGGTCTAGAAAAAAATCAAATCAGAAATGATTTCTCAGATAACTACAGAGATGGTGGCCATAATGAAAGACAAGCTTAGTGACTCTAGAACAGATACAGATTAAAAAAGTAGAGAAGCTTAGGAAAATGATGGAAACCATGAATGCCCAATCTAGGGTAGAAATGGAACACATGAAATAGATTCAGATATCCAGGAGACTAAAACTTCCTTCTTTCAGCTGATAAAAAATACACTAGCTTTTGAATATATAAATTTTTAGTCATGCATATATTTTTCTTTCATTAATTTATGCAAGTTTTTATCATGTATTTAAATAAAATTAAGGAACTTTTTAGAGAAGCTTTAGGTTTACAGAAAAACTGAGTAAAAAAATAGTTTCTTTATACTTCTTCTACCTCAGTTTCTGCATTTATTAGTATGGTACATTTGTTGTAACTGACAAGCAAATATTGATACATTATTATTAATTAAGTCCACAGTTTACATTGGGTTTCACTTCTTGCATTGTGCATTCTGTGGGTTTTGACAGATGTATGGTGGCATGTATCCACCCCAACAGTGTCCTACAGAATATTTTCACTGCCCTAAAACTCTTCTGTACTCCACCTTTTCACCTATCCCTCTCCAAATAAGGCTACCAAATTGATCTTTTACTATCTCCATAGTTTCACCTTTTCCTAAATGTCATATTGTTGGAATCATGCAGGATGTAGCATTTTGGGGCTGCCTTCTTTCACTTACCAAAATGCATTTAATGTTTCTCATTGTCTTCTTGTGCCTTGCTAACTCATTTCTTTTTAGCACTAATTAATGTTCCATTTTCTGGATGTATCGCCATTTATTTATCCATTCATCTATTGAAGGAACTCTTGTTCGTGTTCACACTTTAGCAATTATGAATGAAACTGCTATAAACATTAGTATGCAGGCTTTTATGAAGATAAATTTTCAAGTCATTAGTGGATATATCAAGGAACAAAAATGCTGATCGTATGCTCAAGAGTATGTTTTGTTTTGAAAGAAACTGTGAAATGAATGGTACCATTCTGCATTCACGCAGCAAGGAAAGGGAAGTTCCTGGTGCTCCATGTCTTCACCACACCAGTTTGTGTTATCGTTGTTTTGCATTTTAACCATTCAAATAGGTGTGCAATGGTTTCCCTATTGCTGTTTCAATATGCAGTTTCCTAATATACTGAGTATCTTTTCATAGTTTTTTAAAAATGAAATGAGATTTGAAAGAGGAGGTGCTGGGAATTAAACCCAGGACCTTGCACATGTTAGGCAAGAGCTCTACCACAGAGCTCCATCTTCAGCCCATAAAGTGAAGTCTTTCTAGGTCTTTTGCCTACTTTTAAATAAGGTTGTTTGTTTTATTATTGAGTTTTAGAGTTCTCTGTATATTTTAAATACAAGTTCTTTATATCAGGTATATCTTTTACAATGATTTTATTTGTTTTTTATTCTATTAATGGAGTTTGATTCTTATTTTTAGTGCATATTTTTCCCAGGAAATGAACACTAGAGTTTGAAACAAATTTACCGAAGAACACTCTGCCTTTTATGCTATTATATACTTCACACATAACCTAAAAGTCAATATAACAACCATTGCTGAATTCCTACCATCTTGTTTAATGAAGCGCTGTATCATTTCTAATGTTTTTTTATTACTTGTTATTGTCTTTAATTGTTTGATCAATCTTGCCTTCTTACATCTGGTAATCTGAGCAACTTCACTGAAGATAACAATATGCAATATAACAGCCATGGTTAATTCCTATCATCTTGTTTTGAAATCCTGTTTTTATTGTTTTTTATTGTTTTGGTTTTGTCTTCATTGTTGTTATTTTTTTTCTCTTTAAAAATAAAACCTAAAAGTTTAGCAACACATTATGTTATATTATAGTAAGTTAAGTAAAGAAACAGCAAATTGATTTATCGTCTTGCTTATCATGTTTGAATGACATGCTATAAAGTGGATATATTAATTAAATTATATCAATTTAATATTTTTGAGTAATTTTTATATTGTACTTTCCTGAAGGTGTTTCATGGTGTTTTTAATAACTTCTTTGAAATATGAATTAACGTATTAATTTAAATTATAAAATGGAACCAGGCTTTTTGTGAAAGTAAAGAGATTGAGTTGACAAAGGAGATTAGCTCCTTAGGTTATTTGAAAGTTATTTTCCAAACTTGAGTATGCTGTATGCTGAGCTCCAAGTTTTGACAGCAATACATTTAAAGCATGTGTTAAGTAACATTATGTGAGAAAAACTGAATTGGAAGAAATATAAATTAAGATTGATAGTTTTCCTAATATTTCCCACTTCCAAAGGATACAATATGATACCTCTAAGGGCAAGAGTAGCAAGTGTACAGAATGGTAATTTAATGGGCCTTGGTAAAGTCTTCTTGTTAGATATTTCAGAAATAGAGAAATTGAATGCCGCTTTTGACTAGCAAACCATTTTATAAATTAGGAAATTTCCAATTCTATGCTTCACCAGTGTGAAGCTGGATCTAGTCCACTTCTCATCTGACCCTTAAATATCATTTTTGATGACATACATGATTTATGAAGTATAATTTAGGAGTTCAAATTTGATTGAATTTCAGTAACAAAGTTTTTTCTCTTCCTATCTGCTTTTTAATGTAAATTTCTCAGTGTTTACATTTATTAAACAAACAAACAAAAATTAAGGAAAGGAGGTGTTTTAAATCCCTTGTTGTAGATATAACCATATTAATTCATGTGTACATGAACTAATTGAAGGAAAAACTCATTATTTTCACTAAGAGAAACATTTTTATTAAATTACTTTTTATATTTAGTGATCTTTAATCAAATATTTAACTTATTCTATGTTAATATGGATTACAATATGTCAAATCAGAACAATTTTAGTACCTACAGAGTTATGATCACAGAAAATAAGATACCATTTACAAATTAACTTGGATTAATATTTTGGAGATTAATTATTTGGATTAATATTTGGATTAATTAATTTTAGAGAAGTATGATAGGGTAATTAATAAGTTTTTAAAAAATAAATAAAATACCATAATAGGATAAAATTTTGTAGAAGTACCAAGAAGAAAAGGACAAATGTAAATTTTCAAATGTTAAAGAAATAATTTTTTTTTGTTCTTAGTGCATGACATACAATGATGACTGTTATGGTTGATTCATTGTGTCAATTTGAGAAGTCTAGAAGCTTAACTAAGTAACTCAGCAGTTCTACATCCTGGGGCGTAGAGGACATGCCCTTACTGCCCTAGAATGTTGTTCATTGTGTCAACTTGAGAAGTTTAGAAGTTTAAGTGACTCAGTTCAGGGCCAGGGTCCTCACTTTGTAAACATCCTCATCCTGTGCAAGAAGAGAGCACAGAGATGGTGTGAGTGCTATACCCATCCAAGGGCAGGTAGTCTGCATACAATAAAAGGAGGAAAAGAGGCTTGTTCCCCCCTTTTGCTGTTGCTGCTTTTGCTGTCTTCCATCACTATGAAAATTTGCCCTTCTGCCATGCAACCCTGCTTTGGAGTCAGCTGATTACAGACTAAAACCTCCACAAACTGTGAGCTAAACAAAATTTCCTTCCTTAATTTTAGGCATCGGGTTTTTTTATCCTAGTAATGAGAGAAAAGCAACCAACACAATGACCAATCATTTTGGTATTTATATTATTTTAGAAGTAATGCAATTTCTAATGGCCATTTCATGTTAGAACGTCTATTGTCACAATATATCAGAGCTTGCCCCCATCTAATTACATAAATATATGACAAAAGTTTAGGATGTTGTTACCTGAAAACCTTAAATGTCCCTGCTCTAGGTGATTCTGATATTGAAGATTCTGATCTCAAGTCAGCTCTGCCTATTTCTGGATATTCTATAATGACCCACTCTAATTAGATACCTTTCATTTTAGTCTAACAATCAGAGAACAGATCTTCAAGCTCAACTCTTACAGCTTCATTGTGTATTAATAGCCTAGTTTTATTAAATAGATCCTGTGACAGTTAACCCATCTACAGGAAGAGGAGGAGGTACTTGCACAAATACACTAATGTGTAATGACTGTCTTCCTAAAAGAATTCTGCACTATCAATAGATTTTTTTGCAGCAAGTTTGGTTATGACTCAGTAACACAGGTTTTGGGTGGATTAGTGCTTGCAGACCTAGGGGCCCAATTTCTTCATCTGTAGACTTATAGAATAAGTTAATATGTTTAGGTCCCTTCAAATTCTATGCTTCTCTTATTTTATTATTGTGTCTTAAATGTATCTGGAAAACATTTTTTAAATACATCAAATAATTGTTCCAGTATCTTTTCAAGTTATTTTTTCACAAACATGGAATGACTGAATTCATTAGCATAGTATTACTGCTGAATTTTAAAATATGAGCCTAAGAATTAAAATCTAAAAATCAGTTGAAGGCGTTGTTCCAACTTCAAGCTCTGGAATTTGAAAAGTAGATGGTACAGCCTCCTGAGTAAGAATAGAGACAATAGGGAGATGGCCAACCTTCTTATTATTTAAAATCTCAGATTCACAGTTGGTAGAATTATAATTGTACTAGAAGCCCTGACCTAGTACTGCTTTGTTATCAAAATACTGTTTTTGAACCTAACAATGGGGAGCATGGTTACTGCACAGCCTTATGTAAATTTTAAAAGACCCTTTTACTTTGAACTTCTAGTTATATGATCGTGCATGTTGTTTTAAAAACTTTTTGGAATAAATGTCACAATTTGAAATCAAAATTATCTATCTAATCAGAGTCATTCTAGCTACAGGGTTTATGAAATGTGTAACAAATTCTTAGATAACAGTACAAGGCTATACTAGAGTTTTAGCAGGACAGCCAAGATCATTTTCCCCCCTGGGCAGAATAAATGTTCCTTTATCTTCTCTGCAAGGAGTTGGCAGCTTCCATAAGGTCGCCTCTAACTTTTCAAGATGCAAACTTACTAGCTTGTTGCCACCCATTTTTCTCTTTTGATCTGCATAATTCCCGGCAACAGACAGGGGTGCTGTTGGTCATATTTTGAAGAAGCTGCAGCAGAGAGACTGTGGCTTTTTCCCATTCATACAGCTTCTTAGAGATGATTAAGCAAAGAACCTCACTGGGACCTACTAGGAGCTGATCGTGTTCCTGGCTGGAAGCCAGTGTACCCTGGCCTCAACACCTAGGAACCTGAAGCTACATGGAGCCCATGTGGTGAGAGAGCTCCCATCATTTCCAACAGAAAGCCTCCCTGTGTCTGTTGTTCATGCCTTAGGGCTACCGCTGACTGCTCTGAGGGGTCCCTGGCTTGCTAGCTTTGCTCACAGCAGGCAGAGATCAGTGAGTTCTGACTTGAATGCAGACTCCAAAATCTGTATGTTAAGGGCACACTTCCAGAAAATGATATTGTCACAGCCAGCACCAGTGAGATCATTTCTATTTTGCTTCTTACAGTATAAAAACATGAGAGGAATTTCTAGAAACCTCTTTGTCCTTGACACACTCCTCTAAGCAGCCAAGTGAGCCTTTGCAGTGGTCCCATTTTTGTTCCCAGGAAAAATTAAAACACTTTTCCTAACCTATCCTCCAAACCCTAGACTCGTAGAGGTTCTATACTGTCCAAACAGCAGAGAGGCCCCAAAGGCTGATGAGGACTAAGTGGACCTCCAGCTGCTCCCATGTTGTGCCCCAGAAGAGAGGATGATTAAAAGAGATGGGTGTAGGAGACCAGATTGAGTACTAAGGACTGTCGCCTCTGGTCCCACAGTGGAAGTTTCCTATGACTGTGGTTGGCCTTTAGGGTAATGGAGAAAATAGCGCACCTTTCACTTTTGAGCAGATCCTACAGGCATCGTGTGTGAGGATCTGCTAGTGTATGGCCTGAGAAATAAAGGCCTTTGCACCATTTTCTGGGTAACACACCATCCTACTCCCTTCCTTATTCTTAGGGGGAGGAGAAAATTCATACCCATCATATCCGTGATGAGAGGAACTATTCACTGAGCATTTACAGTATGCCTGGTGCAGTGCTTCCTTAGCAGGATAATTTATTTTTTTTATTTTTTTTGGTTTTTCTCTGGTACTGGGAACTGAACTCATGACCTTGCGCTTGCCAGGCATGCGCTTTTGCCACTGAGCTAAATCCCCAGCCCCTAGGATAATTTATGTTTTAAAAATTTATGTGTCAGAGAACTTGATTACAAAAGTAACTCTATCTTGTGTTCAAGGCTAGGCACATCAGCCAAATATGAGAAGAATTTTTCATATCTCTTTCAACAGAAGAGCCCGGGCACTGTGTTCTGAACCCTAGATTTCTTCTATTAACTTCTGAGAGGAATGAAATAACCTTCATGTGTAAAGGTTGTACTCACAAGTGGCAACTAGAGCTCTAAGTTTCTGCGTTTTAATTGGCCCAAAAATTTGAATTAGATGCTCATATTTTAAAAAAAGAGGTAATAGCTTGGAAATATTCCAATCTCTAGTGTCTCTTGAAAATTCAGAAGATTTGGCCATATTCAGCCTGACTCCAGTGTAACAACACACAACTGGGACAGTGTGGAGGCTCCAATCTGAGAGGAAGTTGCCTCTCCCAGCTTTCTCAGCAGCCAGTACTCCTGAGTATCTCCTGTGTCCCCTGCCTCATTGAAGAATAGTTCTACTTAGCTCCATTTCAGTTTTTACTTCCAAGCACTGCAGACTGAACACGTGCTCTGTCACTGAGCTACCTCCCCCAACTTTTTAATTTTTTATTTTGAGACCATTTTGCTAAGTTCCCCAGGTTGGCCTCAAACTTATATTCCTCCTGCCTCAGTTTTCTAAGTAGGTGGGATTACAGGTGTGTTGCCACTGAACCCAGCTTCATTTTAGTTTTTGATTCTGGTCTGGGTCTATTGATAGGAAAATAAGTGGATATTTCCACAGAAATGTGAGGAACTGCCCAATCCCAGATGTGGTTTACATTTGGATAAGAGGACAGGACCTGGGGGCTATGTATGGGTACAGGTATGCTATTTTAAAAAATATATTTTATTAGTGCTTTACAAAATAGCGAGTATCAGTGCATACATTTTGATCATGTCTATCCTTGCTGTTACCCTCCCTTGTGTCCCCTTCCCTTCCCCCTTCTTCCCTTCCTCTTAGCTAATAATAATCTCCCTTCTACTTTCATGTCACTTCTTTCGGTTCCACATACTAGCTAGAACTTGTCTCCCTGAGTTTAACCTTCTAATTCTTTATTCAGAGAAATATGTAGACCAAATGGTCAAAAGACCATGGATGGTTTCTATATACTGCTTTGAAACAAAAATTGAGTCACATTTTTACAAATGTGCATTTTTAATTTATTGAATACACTTAAAATCATAACATCTTGATAGTACAAATATACTCCTGGGTACCCAGGAAACAATAAAGCAGGACTACACATTTGAGTTGGCCCACTTTGGTATGTGGCTATTGTAACAAACTCTTAATACAAATTAAGTGATTTAAAATAATAGAGTTTTAGTCTTTTGTAATTCTGAAGGGCAGTAGTCTGAAAGGAAGGTATCAGCAGGGCCATGCTGTCCCAGGAGCTCTGAAGAGAGATTCCTTTCTTGCCTTTTCTAGCTGGTATGTCTTTAGTGGTGGCTGCTCAACTCCAGACTCTATCTCTATCTTCACATAACCTTCTTCTCCATGTCTCAAATCTCCCTCTGCCTTTCTCTTATAAGGACACCTGTCAGTGGCTGTAAGGTCTGTCCAGATTAATCGGGATGATCTCAGCATGAGATCCTTAATTACATCTGCAAAGACTTTCTACATAAGGTAAGATTCCAGGTGAACATATCTGTTGTAGCAGGGTTGCCATTTAATCCACTACTCTTGGTTAAATAATTTTCTTCTTAAATATTATTCTTTAAAAAGAGTGGTTGATTTAAATTACTGGGTCCTTTTCTCATTGGGCTATATGTGGGCAGAACTGAGCTGAGGGCAGAATTCACTTTGAGTTACTGAGAAACTTCAGGGGAGTATGTGGCAATATAACACGGGCCACACACCTAAGAAACATGCATGAGGGTTTAGCTCCCTCCGCTATCCAGGGAAAGTGGTGGTGAAATTGCAGCAATGAGGCTAATGATCTCCCTCCCCGGGCTGTGGGATTCAGATTACAAAACTCAACCCAGTCTCCTTAGAGACTTTGCCTCCACTCACGCATTGCCCAAGATTTCTAAAAAGCTGACTTCAATAAGAGGTGTTTTCTTTGGTAGACAATACAAGTTGTTTTAACAAGTCCTCTTTTATTTATTCTGCCTCCAGGATTATACACTGAAGGTTTAGGAGTGGTTGGCATTTGACAGATTTCTGGAGTCACCCTGACCTTTAAAAGCTGAATTCTTGAATTATCCAGGTCCCTGGAGCCTGGAGTCATCCTTGGTGATGAGGCCAGGTATGGGAGCCAGGTTAAGCATCATTCTGTGGAAATGGAAGGCAAGACAAGGCCTACACTGTTAAAAGAGTTACTGTAAGTGGGATGTGGTATTAGTAGCTAACATTTGTCATGTGCTTATTGTGGACCTGGCATTGCACTAGGTCCTGGCATGTACTGTATTTATTGGTTTTTCAGTTTGTTTTTGTAGTGCTGGGGATCAAACCCAGGGCCTGGTGCATGCTAGGCAAGCACTCTACCACTGAGCTGTGGCCTCAGCCCTAATCTTTCTTTTAAATGCCATAACAACCCCACAGAGCTGTTCCTATCTCATTTTACAAATGAGGAACCTGAGGCACAAATACTTGCCCGAGTTGGTAAGCAGCAAAGCTGAGATTCAAGACCAGTCAGTGATTCCAGAGACTTTTCTCTTAACCACTTAGCCACTACATCTCCTAATTTACTTCTGACAGAATTGTGCCAGAGCTAAGGTTGTCTCCAGTGCTCCTCCATCCCCTCCCTTCTGTCCCTCTTGCTTCCTTTCTGAGTCAGGGAGATGTTGTAGAAAGCAGATGGATTTTTTCATTCAGCCTGACTTGGGTTCATATACTGGCTGTGTAGCCCTTGATAGGTTAGATTAGGCATCCCCAAACTAGCCCCAGACCACAGACAGGAGGTGAGCTACAGTGAGTGAGTGAGGCTTCATCTGTATTTACAGCCAGTCCCCATTGCTCCCATCACTGCCTAAGCTCTGCTTGCTGCCAAATGCGGCAGGTGTTAGATTCTCATAAGAGTGTGGCCCCTACTATGAACTGCTCATCTGAGGGATCTAAGTTGTGCATGCCTTTGAACCATGATGAAACTGTGGCTGTATTACCACCATCCCCTGTCCTCATCCATGGAAAAATTTTGTCTTCTACACAACTGGTCCTTGGTGCCAAAAAGATTGGAGACCATTGAGTTAGATAACCATGAGGCTCAATTTCCTGACTTTAAGATGGTGATTATAGTCACTACTTCATAGGATTGTCACGTGGATCAGATAATACAGACTAGTGGGTGGTGTAATGTGCCACCCAGATCACCCTTTCAGAATGGATGCCCTCTTCCCCTGCCAACCCTATGCCCACTGACAGTTCGCAACTGAGCCTCTTCCAGAAATTGGTTTCAGCTGAAGGGAGGGGGTCACTGTAAATGATGCCCAGTGGCAGCTTTAATCCAGTAGTTTATCTACTACATGAGCAGAGCACAAAAGCTACCTCATCACTTCAATGTAGGACAACTACGAAGTAGCTTCCCAGCTCAGAGGCTTCTGTAGGAGAACTGGCTGGGTCCTGTATTGGAGCTGCATCATCCCTTCCTGGCTTCTCTGCCCATACTGGCTTCCATTGTTTCTCTAGGACAGTGGCTGAGAACACTTCCCAGTGAATCTTCCACACTCATAGTCTGTTTCCCAGAGTACCCAACCGACCACAGCTAATGGATGTCCAATATCTGACATGAAGGACACATTCAAAGTGCTCATCCCAGAGCTCCCACTCTCCTTGCAGTTTTCCTTCGGTAAGGCCTCACAACTTCTGAGAGCTTGTCATGCTGCTGACTCCTTTGATCTCATCAAAATTTGGTAATTGAGTCTTACTGCATGGAGAAGGGTCTTGTCAAAATCTGGTTAATCACAGGTCAGTTAAGTCTCTTTTCACATGGATGGGGGCTCATGACCTTCTAGACTGCATTAAGTGACCACAGGTGAGAGACAATTAAAGGAGAACCAGTACCACCGTGTGAGTAGCTGCCCACAGCCCTACGCATAGCATGCTTACAGTGAGCGTTTGTTGTTAGTGATGTAAGGCTGCTACTGACTAAAGAATGAATACTCATTTTTCAGATTCCAAATAGATGGAATTCTGAAGCGAGACACAGACACGCTTGTAACAGTAAATGCTTTGAGAATGTCAGAAATTTGGAATTTCTGCATCAACAGCAACATGCCTGAGAAACCATAGTACCATGGTCTAAAAACTTGAGAGTATAGAGAGAGCAAGAGCAGCAGCCACAGAGAGCACGTAGCAACACACAGTCCTTCTACTAGACTTCTGGACTGTAAGATGCAATGCTGCAGATGCTGTAAAATATGTTGTTTGCCACACAGTGCAGGCCTATCCAAGAGGTAGGGACTCTGGATGTAGCCATGCTAGAAACTAGTTACCCCTCTACTTCCCAGACATGGGAACCCCCACCCCTTGCCTTAAGTTTGAATTGTATGATTATCATTTAGAGCTAAGAGAGTCTTGAATAATATAAGACTCAGTAATAAGTTAGGGGATTTATATCACTCACATCCATCTAGTTCCAAGAAGTCTTCTCTGTGCTGGAGTCTCTGCTCTTCTCCACACATGAAGAGAATAATATCTGTTTCTCAAAGCCCTTGTGAAGATTAAACAAGATAACATATATAAAATTCCTTCTTTGGAGTCCAAGAAATGTAAAGCACCTTGCACTGGATGCAGCAACTCTCTACTGGATTGAGATAGCTATTTGATTTAATATAGATATTTATAACATTGAAGGAAATATCTACCTTCACCTTTAATTCCCGGTTACCTATTACAGCAAATTTGCTTAGCAATGGTTTTCCCCAGTGCTGCTAAATAAACTAGTTTCAATTCTGCTGTACAGGACGAATGTCATCCCCAGGTGAGGCAATGGTCTCCTAAATATTAATTGGTATTCCTCTATTCCTTCTTCACCTAATGACCAATGCTTATAATTTTCCATCAAAATTTCATATAGTTATATAAAATATAATGAAATACCATATATACAGAAGTACACGCATAGTATACTTGTGTAGTTCAATGAATTTCTATAAACAACGCTTTCATGTAGCCATCACCCAAATGAAGAGACAGGAAATCATCAGCATCCTAGAAGCCTCCCTCTGGTCCTCTTCCCCACAGTCACTACTCCTCCAAAAGTAATCACTCTCTTGATCTCTAATGTAGATTATTCTGCCTGTTTTTGTTCTTCATATAAATGTAATCACATAAGTGTGTTCATTTTATTTGTGAAATTCACCTATGTTGTTGAGTATTAGTTTGTGCATTATCACTGTTGCATGGTAATCCCTTCCACTATTTACTTATCCCATCTACTGCTATTCTCTTAAATCCTCTTCCTCCATAGTCTTTTTTTCTTTTCTTTTCTTCTTTTTGGGATCCTGGTGATTGAATCTAGGGCCTTTGTACTGAGCTACCTCCTTGGCTTTTTTTTTTAATGATTGGAGATAAAGTCTCACTATGTAGTCTAGGCTGGCCTTTAACTCACTATATTGCCCAGGCTGAGCTTGAATTCATCACTCACCTACCTCAGATTCCTGAGTGCTAGGATTACAGGTATGCAGCTTCCCAGGGTTTTTTTGTTTTGTTTTGTTTTGTTTTGTTTTGTTTTTATCTTTTTGAGACAAGTCTCACTATGCAGTTCAGGCTGGCCTTGAGCTCACTTTGTAGCCCAGGCTGGTCTCTAACACAACAATCCTCCTGCTTCAGCCTCCCCAGTGCTGGGATTACAAGTGTGTACCACCACACTCACCTTCCCAGGTTTTTTTTATTCTTTATTTTGACATGGGGTCTCGCTAAGTTGCCAAGTTGTCGGGCTGAACTCAAACTTGTGATCCTCCTGCTTTAGCTGCCTAAGTAGCTGAGATTACAAGCATTTGCCAGTGTGCCCAACTCTACATTTTTTAATGGTAAAAAAGTACACTCAGCGTTAGCCAGCTGGACTCAGTTTAGACGAACCCAATTTAGTTGGCAAGATCCAAAGGATCATAATCAAGTTCCAGTGGAATCTTCTTCTGTACAGGGTATTGACCTCGGCTACATCACAGAGCTTCTTCATAGCCTGTTTGATCTGGTGCTTGTTGGCCTGACATCCATAATGAACAATGATATGGTAGACACAGCGGTCAGGTGAAACTTGGTGAGGGCAGCATGGTCACTTTAGTTCTTCCTACAAGTGCTCTTCAAGGACATTTGGTGTGGTTTTGGCTTTTTTGTTTGCTTGGGTTTTTTTGTTTGTTTGTTTGTCTTGCAGTTTGGGGTTCTAGCCCAGAGCCCTGTAAATGTGAGGAACAGCTCCAACAATTAGCTACATGTCCAGTCTTCAGGGACCTTTGCGCTGCCTCTGGAGCCATACAGTGTCTTGGGCCACCAGAGTGTGGGTGACATGCAAGTTATTCTCCTTGGCCCTGTGGATGCCTTTCAGCCCTGCCTCCCTGGCCTTCAAAGCCATAGCACTGGCTTCAGCTTAAGAAAGGAAGGTGTTTCCTTTTCCTCTTTTCCCTATCTTGGTGGTATATACTGAGAGAGTATTTTTTTTTATTTTTATTTTATTGGTACATGCTTATGGTACATTATGATTACACTCATCATGGGGAGTTGGTACCTGTACAGATATTTCCCAATTCCTATTTCAACCCTTTCCCCTCCCTCCCCCTCCCTGCACCACTTGGTCCCCTGCCCATATATGTACAATACATGATGGTCACATTCCTCTTGGGGACTTGGTGCATGTACACAACACTTCTCAAACCCCACAACCACCATTTTTTATTAATCTCCTTTCCCTTCCCTCCCTCCCTGCTCCATCTATCTTATTTCCATTCCCATATTCCAAAGATTCATTTTGCTATTAACTACTGGTTTTATTTTGCACTTTACTGCTACATTTGTCTTCTTGTATAAGAGAAACTATGTAATATTGAAGCTTGTGTGCCTGATTTACTTCACTTGCCATATGGTCTCAAGGTGCATCCATTTCCCTACAAATGACTCAGGTTTATCCTTCTTTATGGCAGAATAGTACTCCATTGTGTACAAATACTACATTTTCCTTGTTTGTTCATTTGTTGGTGGGCATTTAGGCTGTTGTCAAGATTTAGCTATTACGAGTTGTGCTGCTATAAGCATGGTTATGCGTGTATCACTGTAATATGATGTCTTTAACTCTTTTAAGAAGACAGCTTGTAGAGGAATAGGTGGGTTAAATGCAATTTCTATTTTTAGCTTTTTGAGGAATCTTCATACTGATTTACATAGTGTTTTTACCAGCTTACTTTCTCACCAACAATCCCGAAGTATTCATCTTTCCCTGCAGCCCCTCTAGCACTTGTTATTATTTCATTTCAACATAGCCATCCTTTCTCGAATAAGATGAAATCTCAGTGTTGTTTTAATTTGTACTTTTTGAATGGCCATTGATGTAGAACAATTTTTTTGCTTTTTTTGGAAATTTTCCATTTTTAATATTTGGTTAAACAAAATACATCTCTGTAAACAAAGCCAGCACAAGGTCAACAACAATAGCAAGGGAACTAAAGCAAGAAAAACAAAGCCTGGGGTTGCCCCTTCCTGGACATCAGGATCAGGCCTGCTCCCTTTAAAGGAGCGAGGCTTTTTGTGCTTGGGCATCAGCATGGGTCCTGTTCCTAAGCACCAGAATCAGATATGAACAGAGAAACCAGCCCTGAAATGTTGAAGCATCTTTGCATATTCCATTGGCTCATGCACTCCACGTGCATGGGACTCCTCTGAAGTGCCGTTTTCACAGGCCCAACCAGTGTGTGGAGAGGAGTTTCCTCCTCCTAACAAATGGCTTACCATCACTGACCATGCCAATGGACCATGGTTCAGCTTGTAACAACCAGCACGGTTTGCTGGAACTTCCTGGCTGGTGCGGTTGTAATGTCCTTGTGCAAGGGTAGAGAGCTCCCTGTGATGCCAAGCCAGTCTGGTATAGAAAATGGTGCAGAAGAGATCACAGCCAGTTGCTGAGAGGATCTAATGCAGTCCCTGCTTGGGGCCTCTTGTTACCTGGCATAGAAAATGGCCTGTTGAAGATACATGTGCAGAAAAAGTGCTGGTGTAAACATGCACTCCAGTCACAGTGGGGAGCAAACCTCGGTTTCCCCCTTGAAGCTTGCTGAGGATTGACATGCAAATCCCAGCTGGCTCTGCTGCTGGAGAGGAGTCTGGCCAGCGGGGCAGCCTTCATTCCTGCTGAGACCATGGATCTGAAGGCCTGGCCGGGTCACCCCTGCCCACCCCTTGTCCTGAGACAACCACAGCCACTTTGGTGACACGTGTGGTATAACTTACTTCCTCTCTTTTGTTTTCCAAAGTTACAGGAGAAATGTGGTCTGCAACTATTTCAAGAGGTAGGGGGTGGACAGTCTGGTGATTTGTAAAGGAGACTACATGGAGATAACAAACCAGGCCCTGTAACAGTGCATGTAACCACCCAACTTGAGGGCTCTGCTTCTTGTCACCATAGTGACTCAGCCTTGGAGCCCAGGACTTCTGCCAATTCTATCTGCTCTTAAACTCTGAGAAGCAGATCTTCACATTATATCTTCCCTCACCTGCTTCTGTCCCAAGCTAGTAGAATCTGCTATCAAGGGTAGACATTTTTTTCTGATTTTGCGAGAGTGGGCAAAGTATGAAAACTGCCCACTTTCCTTTACATTTGTCCCAGAGCCTCCAAAATCAATGTAGTGAAATGGTAGGGACAAAACTGGAGTGAAGAAATGCCACCCCACGTCTGTCCTGGTCTGGCTTAAGCTACATCCTCTTAGCTACGTATTTCACCCTTGTCTTGCTAGAAGATTGTGGGATTTAGCTACCTGGCTTGGAATATTAGAGGACTTTACATTATAAAGCTCAAGGCTGGCCATAAACCTCCTGTAAAAGCAGGGTGGGGTGGCAGTAAGGGATGCAGATGGCCCGGCACATGGTACTGCTGCTGGGGTCTGGGAGACGATTTCCTGAGAGACACTTATGCTCTGTGTCCTTGGAGGCATTCGCTGGGTTTTGCAAGTACTGTGTCTTTAGACTCACTGGTGTCATAGCAGAAAAGAGTGGGGACAGCCTCTCTGGGGAGCCTGGAGTAGCAGCGGTGACTCCAGCAGAACCTGTGTCAGGTCTTCAGAGAGAGGGGCAAACAGCTGGGACCCACCGTGCCTTCTCTGATGGTAGCAAGGCTCCTGACACCGGCCCTCGGGCCTGGGCCCCTCCCTTCCTTCCCCAGGCATAGACAGAAGGTGGTTCTTGAGACAGTCCACACACCTGTCCTACTGCACTGGCAGATTGTAAGGGGAAACCTGATGAGTGTTTGGGAAAGTGGCCAGGGCAGGCCCACGGGAGAGGCCACAGCACATGGCAGAGGCCTGGAGGGTGGGGCAAGGGGCAGCTGGGGCAGAACTGTGTCACACATCAGCCCTCCAGCTTTGATGGACTCCCACCTCTTCTGGTACGACCAGCAGGAGTTCACAGTTCTTTCCTCGCAAGTGATGTTTTAGAAAATTCCTGAGCTCGCTCTCCCCTCCAATACACTCGGGCATCTTGAGTTTGGAGTCGAGGCTGTAGTAGGCTCCCCCTACCTCTCGGACGCAGATCCATTGCTGCCTTTTGAGCTTGCGTGGTCACCAGCACAGGCTGGAGGCAGATTCATGATGAATCCCATGACATTAGTGAGAACAATGACACCAACATCCCTGCGCTTGTCCAACCAAACAGCTTCATAGCCTTTGGTCTGAAGTGCGGCCATAATGACATTCACACTGTAGTCCCCATTTCCCAGAATGCTCTTTTTTTTTTTTTTTTTTTTTTTTTGTGGTTTTTCTCCGGTACCGGGAACCGAACTCACGACCTTGCGCTTGCCAGGCAGGCGCTTTGCCGCTGAGCTAAATCCCCAGCCCCCAGAATGCTCTTCTTGTATGGTGTCACCATGGTAATTGGAGACCTCTGGAAAATCTCTTGGAGTGTTTCTATATGAAGGCGTTGCTGTCCTAGAAGACGTTATTGAGGGCATGGAGGGCACAAAGTTCTGGCACTGTTTTTCATGGTAGATTTGTCGGGGTGCTGCCTGGGGCAGCTCCAAGGATTCAGATTTGGTCTTGTCTCCTTTCCATGGCCCACAACTCATGTTTTTTGTTTTAGGTACCAGAGAGGACTGAAAACACCCCACTCTTCCCTCCTGAGGAAGACGGGAGCTTCTCAGTCTTTTCAGGATTCCTGAGGTCCACCTTATTCTCTGGTGTCTATGACTTATGTCTTGTCACTGGGAGAAAAGGCTGGAATCAAAAAGGAAAAAGAAAAATCTAACTCTTCTCTCTTCTCAATAGAAAAATAACTTTTGGACTAGTTTATATCACCACCACAATCAAAGTGCACGGTTTTTTAAAAATCATATAAAATATAAGACCTTGTTGCTCTTTCCTCACCCTCCTCCACAAAGACAAGATTTCCTTGCTGTGTCTTCTCTGCAAATGCCAACCAGGCCTCACTGCAGGAGGACCCATCGGAATAGGTCACATCGCTCCTTTTCTTCCATTTCTTTCCAGGCACGACGCCACCAAATCAAGAAACAAGGCCTAGGAGGTGGTGGATAAAACGCATTGCTCAAGCAGCTAGAGGCAGCCAGCCAGTGCGGGGTCCGAGGCGCGCCGGGCCTCTGGGGCAGCCGTCCATCCCCTCGGGCGTGGCGGGCACGGCTCCTCGCGAAGCTGGACTCTGGTCCCCTCGCCGCTGCCCTGCGGAGAAGGTAACTGGTCAACCCTGGCCGGCCGCCGCCAGCCCTGGGCACTCCCGGGACTGGGTGCGATGGGCCAGGCACCTGCCCGCGGGAGGGTCCCACGCTGCGCCAGTTTTTTTGCATTTATTGGCCATTTTTACTTGCTCATCTGTGAAATGTCAATTTATTTAGATGCCCATTTTGGGACTAGGCTATAAATTTTTTTTTGGGGGGGTCTAATTTTTTTGAATTCTTCATCTATTCTAGATATTAGTTCTTTGATGAGTAGCAGGCAAAAAAAATTTTTTTTTCCATTCTGTGGTTGTCTCTTCATTCTGCTGGTGTTTTCCTTTGCTGTGCAGAAGATTTTTAATTTAAGATTTTTAATGATCTCACTTGTTGGCTCTTGGTATTATTTCTTGTGCAACCGGGGTTCTGTTCAGAAAGTCGTTGCCTATGTCTATGTTTTCAAGAATTTTGCTTATTTTATCTTCCAGCAGATTAAGTGTGTCTGTTTTACTATTTAGATCTTTGATCCATTTGATTTTAGTTTAGTGTATGTTAAGGGATGTGGGTCTGGATACAATCTTCTTTTTCTTTTGGTACTGGGAATCAAACTCAGGAACTTGCACTTATGCCACTGAGCTATATCCCTGCCCGCTAGATACAATCTTTAGCATGTAGATAGCCAGTTTTCCCATCACTATTTATTAAGGGTCGATCTTTCCTCACCAAAAGTAGTTAGCCCCTTTGTCAAATATAAGGTAGCCATGGGTGTGCCTGTGCCTGGATTTGTTTCTGTGTTCTCTATCCTGTTCCATTGATCCACTAGTCTGTTTTGTTGTCAATACCATGCTGTATTTATGACTGTAGATTTGTAGTATAACTTGAAGTCCAGAACTGTGATGCATGCCACCTTTCCCATGTTACTCAGAATTGCTTTTGCTACTCTAGGTCTGTTCTGGTTCCAATAAACTTCAGCATTGTCTTCTCTAGTTCTGTGAGGAATGTTATTGGTATTATTTTGATTAGGATTCCATTAAATCTGTATAACAGTTTTGGAAGTATAGCCATTTACTATATTGGTTCTGCTTACTTGGAATCAAAGAATATTTTTGCATATTTTGATGCCCTCTTCAATTTCCTTTTTCAGAGTACACTAGTTTTCATTGTAGAGGTCTTTCACTTCCTTGGTTAAGGTGATTCCCAAGTATTTCATTTTACCTGATGCTATGTGTATAGTATTTTTTTCCTAATTTCTCTCTCAGTGACTTCATTATTGGTGTGTAGGAATGCTATTGATTTGTGAGTATGAACTTTGTATCCTGCTACACTACTGAGTTTGGTTATTAATTCTGTGAGACTTTTGGTGTTTGAGGGGTCTTCTATGTAGAGGATCATATTGTCTGCCAATAATGGTAATTTATCCTTCTTCTTTCCTATTATATCCTTTTTATTTCTTTCTCTTTTCTCATTGCTCTGGCTAAGATTTTAAGAACTATTTTGAACAGAAGTGGTGATAGGAAACATCCTTGTTTTGTTCCTGATTTTAGAGGGAAAGCTTTCATCCTCTCATCATTTAATATGCTTTTTTTTTGTACCGGGAATTGAACTTAGGATCTCGCACTTGTCAGGCAGGCATTGTACCACTGAGCTATGTACCCTGCCCTCATAATTTAATATAATGTTGGCTGTTGGTTTGTCTTAGATGGCCTTTATCAAATTGAGATAAATACATTCTATATCTATTTTCTTCAGAGTTTTTATAAATAGATGTGGAATTTTGTGAAACACTTTTCTGAATCTATTGAGATGATCATGAGAATTTTGTCCTTGCTTCTGTTAATGTGGTATATCACATTTGTTGATTGGTGTGTGTTGAACCATCCTGCATCCCTGGGATAAAGCCTATTTGGATATGTGTATGATCTTTCTGATGATTTGTTGCACTCTCTTTGCCAATAGCTTGTTGAGGATTTTTGCATCTAAGTTCACTAAAGAGATTGGCCTATAGTTCTCTTTTTTGGTTGGTTCTTTTCTGGTTTTGGAATCAGTGTAGTAGCTGCTTCCAAGAATAACTTTAAAGTTATGCCACCCTTTCCAGTTCCTTAAAAAGTTTGAAGATTATTGGTTATGTATCTTTATTCTAAAGTTTTTATAGAATTTGACAGTGAATCCATCTGGACCTGTCCTTTTCTTAGTTGGTAGCTTTTAAAAATTACTTCTTCAAATTTAGTGACTGACATTAGATTGTTCAGTGAGTGGAGCCAACCCAAGAGAGAGTCCATGTGGGCAACAACCAGCCAGGTTGCAACCATCTGCCCCATCCTTTTGAACTCATATCCCACCACAGCCTGCTGCAAGTGGGTGCTGGACATGGAGATACAGGATTTACTGGCTTTCAGTCTTGCCTTTGGCCCATTCCTTTTTATCTTTTTATTTCTTCCTCTTGGAAAGAATATGTCTACCCTATGTCACTGCACACTGAAAGTATTTTACTTTCTTTGTGATTTGTATATAGACTTCTAGCTAAGAGTTTGCCCTGAGTCTCAGAGCGGACTTTGGATTTGGACTTTTCAGCAGTGCTGGAAATATTAAGACTTTGGCAACTCTCAGAGATGAACTAAATATATTTGCATAATAGGATGAACATGAGTCTTTTGGGGGCCAGAGGTGGATTGTTATGATTTAAATAAAAAATGTCCCCCAAAAGTCTCATGGAAGGTGATTGGATCATGGGGTTTCTATACTTATCAATAGATTCATCCATTGATAAGGTCAGTAGATGAATGTGCTGTTAGGAGTTGGGTCTTTTTGGGAGTGTGCTAATGGGGATGTGACCTGGGAGGGTTTATTCTTGTTCCTGGCTCCTCCCTTCTTGCTTTGCTTCCCAGTGGTCATTTTGTGAACAGATTTTCTCCACCAATCACATTCACCATGCTGTTTCTACTTTGGAGCCAGCATACCGTGGACTGAACCCAATGAAACTGAGCCAAAATAAGCCTCTCCTCCTTTAAATTGCAGGTGTCAGGTATTTTGTCCCACCAACAGGAAAATGACTAATACAATATGTATATAAATTCCTATAATAGAATTCAGCAGAAGTACATGCTACTATTATCACCATTGTATATAGGGAAATTAAGGCACTGCAAAATTAAGTGATGTACCCTTTGCTATCCATTTAGCAAGTGGGAGTGCCAGCTTCAAACACCAGGAAAGTAACAGAGAGTCTGTACATACTGCAAGGATGTACTGCCACTTCTAAAAGGAAATTAAACAAAGAAAATAAAGGAAACAAGGTAAATGCTGCTAATATTAGTGATAACCTCATTTTCACTGTTTTTGTAAAGATAATAGATGCAACTCCAGCACTCTTTCTATTATCTTGATGTGCCTGTGTCAGGTAAGATCCTTGGCTTGGGGCCTCCTGCACTCATCACAAGCAAGGAATCATATCACCTTAAAATCAACTGTGTCCCCACCCAGAGGGTGATAGGCTTTGTTCTACTCATTTTTAAATACTTTTGACATCCCTGGCAGCCCTGGCCATCATCAGTACCACTTAACATACTTGCAAGGAGTCTGGTATGTTTGGGAGTGCCTCCTTGCCTCAGACTAAATTGGCCAATTCACAGGGTGAATGCCTGAATATCTTCTAGACTGGTTTGAACCTGTTTTGTGTATGTAAGAATGAGAAATATTAGACCTCTGTCACTTTATCCAATTAAGTGTTACATTTAGTTTATTAATAGAATGGAGAGCCTTAAGATAGGTCTCCTGACTCCCCCCTTCACTAGATGTCATTTCAATGGACTTTGCAGCCCCTATGATACCAGGATACTCATTTCTTTAAACGATTGCATTAACTAAAATCACATGAGCTGAGATTGCATTGACTGTGACTGGTGACATTCAAGAGTTTCAATATATCCAAAGCCCTGTACAGTCTGGCACTGAGCCATGTCCAAATGAAAAACCCATTTTTCTGGCAAGAAGTAATTGAGCTGAACCTAGACTAACATGGTGTTAAAGAGGCCTATGAATATCTACAGCTGAAGATTGCTAGAATCCTAGTTGAGGCTGCATAAAAATGTTTTCCCTCATTGGATATGTTGTAGATCAGTTTGAGCTTAACTTGGTTTAAATTCTGGCAAGCGGAGTTGGTAGTACTTGTGTTTGGTTTCTTTATCAAAATCCTGGCAATAAGTGATTTTAGATGTATTGTCTTCTAAGACCCTTAAAATCAATGTGTGTGTTAGCTTCCTGTATTAAGAAGAGAGAAAATGCATTACTCCAGGAGTTCCACAGCCTTTCTACTCAGAATCCCTTTTTGTATGGAGCTAAATTTCATTTTCCATGCATCTTTCCTCTGTTCATTGCCTGGTAAGCAGCACTAGCTTTTCCAGTGACCTCACCTGCTTGTCTCTCCTTCTTCTTTGAGTCTATAAAGTCCCCGTTCCCCAGCCAGGCTAGGCCTCCTTGAATACCCAACCATGCCTGTGAAAATGGGCCACAGTCTTTAGCAGAGAGGAAAGATCATGGAATATCATTTCATCTGGCAAGGCTTTTCATTTAAATTATCCATACAGACAATCTCTGTACAGACAATTTCTTGGGCTAGCATTCTTTCAGATGAGAAAACCGAACCTTTAAAGAATTAAGTAATTTTCTTCATGTCCCACAGTGAAGGAAGTCCCAGGACTTTGAAACCTGGTTCATAACACCAGCTCCAGGGCCTCCTTAAGCCCTTATTAACTCTATTCTGTTCAAAAGCAGCAAGAACCACATTACAACCCCTTTCCAAGTTATAAAGAGGGAAGGGCTATACTCATATTTACAAATCCTTTATCAAGGTGCTTCCATGCTCTCTCTTTCAGGTTTTAAAATTTTATTTTCATATTTAGAATTGCATTCCAATCATTAAAATCATTTGTAAAACAGCAAAAAAAAAAAAAAATCATTATGATTAAGCTGCATTTTACAACCTGCAGGACACCTTGGGTCAGCTCAGATTTTACTTCTGATTTCATCATCCCCCTACCCAGCTTCTTTCTTTACCAAGACAAAGTTCTTTTCCTTCCTTGCTGCCAGACAGGGAGAGTAGAGAGGGAGATGCTGCCTACGTTGCCAGTCAATTGCCATTCATGATGTAAAAGGGACAGTGCAGTCATTAAACTTGAATCTTATAAAGCTGAGTGGTTACAAGGAGCACAATGAACAGTGCGCAGTGCTCCACTCAGGCAGCCTTCTCTCAGGCAGCATTATTTTTGATCCCACACAACGGAGGGGACGCGTACCTCCTTACAATTTACCTGCTTGCTTCTTCTGTGCCGCCATTTCTTTTTAAGCCAGTGGATTTATCTTTTGAGTATCTGTCTTCTTCAATTTGGTTTTACCAAATTTCTGGATCCCAGCCCCAAGTTGTCAGACATGGTTACTTAGGAACCTGAGTGAGGTGTGTGTGATCAGCATCTGGTACCCACAGTGGCCCAGTAAGTGCCGTTCTTTCTTAACAGAGGTTTCACCCAAAGAAATGAAAACCCTAGTAGTGCACTGTGAGGTAATAAGGTATAGTGCCGTCTTCTAACAGTGCATTGTATTTTAACTGGATAAAAACTCAAGATAAAAGAATAAAACCCTGAGTGAGTCCTGTATCCTGATTCCCACAGAAAAGAAAAGAAAGGTGGACTTGGTAGACCCCTCAATCCTACAGTGCCAAGAGCTCAAGCTCCAGCCCCTTTGCCAGCCCTGGTCAGCAGCTTTTTTGCTCTCTTTTGCTGCTCTCATAGGAGAGCTCTCTCTCAGCCTGGTCTCCAGGCTTTTGTGTGTTTGTAGCTCCTTCTCCTAGTGTTATGCTCATAGCTCTTTCTGAGAGCTCTATACTTCACAACCTATTATCTTTCTCCGCTGTTTCATCTGTGTGCGCTTCTCATGTTCTGTGTAATTGCTACCTTGCTCTCTTCCTGCTGTCAGGCTGTAGGGGACTCTAAAAGGGAAGAACCACATGTTCTTCCAGTCTTGTCTGTCCAATTTTTGCAGGCTCACTGAGCTATGTAGCTAGTCTTTGTGTTTTTGTGTATGTGTGTGTGTGTGAGTATGTGTGTGTGTGTGTGTGAAAGAGAGAGAGAGTGTGTGTGTCTGTCTGTGTCTGTGTGTGCCTGTGTGTGCTGGAAATTGAACCCAGGGCTTTCTGCATACTAAGCGTGCATTCTCTCTCTGAGCTACACCCCAACCCTTTTTTCTGTTTCTTAAACACATCATGATCCTTCCTACCTTGGCTCTTGCTCTTTCCTCTGCTTAAAAGCTCTTCCTTTACGTCTTCATGCAGCAGTCTCCTTCTTCTCAGCAGGTGTCAGGTCAGGAGCCACCTCTCAGACAGCCTTTTTCTGGATCCTATACAAAGAAGGCACTCCATCACATCTGTTTGTTCTCCTCATAGCACTAATCTCTCTCATGTTAGGTTTATTTTGGTCACTGCTACATTCCTAGCTTCTAGAACAATGGTCAGCACATAATAACCAGAAAATAAATATTGATATAATATAGGAACAAGGAATATTACTTAATAAAAGTTCAGTTTTCCCTGCTTCTTAACACCCAAAGTCATACCTTCCAGGTAGGATGGTTACCACCTCTCCCGTATTGCAATAGCCTAACTTCTCGGGGTGGACTTGAAGTGCACGTAGACAAGGGTGTTGTCCTACTTATACCCTCTGGCATCTCTAGGGTTCCTTCACATTGAAGCTTCTCAGAAAGTGTCCAAGTCATCCTTTCCATTTTCTAGTGCCAAGCAGATTCAGGAAACATCATTTGGGTTCTCACAACTAATGCAGCAAACCCACATTCTGTCTGGATGGACAAGCATGTTCATGCTGCGTGACATTGTTGTGCATAGCAGAAAGGCATGCGCTGCATGGCAGGTCCTTCTATTAATGCTCTAAGTTTAACAACCAGAGGTACTGGGAGCAGAACCAATAGCAATGTTGCTTGTGGATAATATAGTCAATGTGTATAGTCTTATTCCTAATAACTTTGTTGTAACCTTTGGAGCACTAACAGAACATTACAATATCTTTAAAGAACAGCCTCAGTGATGCCTAGATCTCTGTGCCTCATTGTGACTCAGCAGTGAAATCCATTTCTATCTACAGTTTGGGTAATTTTCCCACTAACATGTTTGTTAACTTACACTTAAGCCAAAATTCTTCTGCCATTTTTGTATTGAATAGTTAACTCTTTTATTTTGTCATATAACTTCCCATAAAAATTTAATGTGATTTTCAAATTTAGAGATTTGCACTCACTTCTCCAAAACCCAATAAACCGGTAAGTTAGATTCACCTAGGATTTATTCATTGGGAAATACCACAGTTTACACATTTCCATTTAATAATATCCCTACCTGTACTGCTTTGCCATTAATTCTTTATCCATAATAAAACTCTTCCAGCTCCTAGGATAACTCAATTAAGAAATAGTTATTGGTGGGGCTGGGGATTTAGCTCAGCGGCAAAAGTGCCTGCCTGGCAAGCGCAAGGTCGTGAGTTCGGTTCCCGGTACCGGAGAAAAAAAAAAAAAAAAAAAAAAAAAAAAAAAAAAAAAGAAATAGTTATTGGTGTGAAAAATTTGGGGGGATTTTTTCAAAAGTAAAATGCATTCATGATTCCCCTTCCTCCACAATTTTATTTTCCTTTGAAAGAATTTTAATAGGTTAATCAGGCAATATTTTTTCTTACAGAGAATGAGTTAGCTTTCCTGTAACTGACAAGTATTCAGTAATCCTGTTTTCATTCATATTTCTTTTAATATATAGATAATTTCCTTCAGAGGCTTTTGTTCCTCCCACTTTCCTTTAGACAGAGCAAGTAATGATTAAGTCTAAACCTTAGTTTTAAATGTTTCTTTGCCAAACATAGGAAACAACTACAAGGGAGCAATGAAAGAAATCACCAGGTTTAACTTACTATTTTAAAATATTTTTATTACATGAGAAAAAGTTGTTGTCCATTTGCATAGCTAGACATTGGTAAACATGGGAAGATAGTAAAAAAAGGATCTTATCAGAATCACTTTACTTTCCAGCACTCAAATATTTCATACATGATTTTTCTTCCCTTCTCTCTTTTTTCTAGTTTTAACTCTTGTTTCTGTTATCACTCTCCTATCCAGGTATTGCTATAACTCCTTCCTCAGGATGTATATTTTTCTTTTCCTTTTATCTTTAACTTAATAGCTTTATTTATTTTCATGCCTATAGCCAGTCATTTTAACTTGAAATACCCATTGAGCTCCTACTTCTGGTTATTCATGTCACTCTTAGAAATTTTAAATGGACTTTAATGGATTATTCCCTTTTTAAGAACTTCTGATGCAAGTTTAAACCTATCTATTACTCACTAACATACTTCTCTAAACAATGAGCAAATAAAACATTGAATCTTTTTTCTTTATTCTGTTCTCTTTGGTAGAAACTTAGTGCTCTTTATTTGTTAATAAGGCAAATAAATCATCCTTTAAAAGATTTGACAGGTGCTGGTATTTGTGTTTAGAGTCATAACTAGAAGTTCTGAGCCCCAAAGTAGCAATTTTATAGAATGCTCCTTTAACCTTCATTAATTGCAAAATAAACATATCCATGGAACTAAACCTTCAGGAATCTGCACTAGATGTTCAAAGCTTTTCAATGTTATGAGAAGTCATCAAATATAACCCTTGTGGGGATTTGATTGTTATTTATTTGTTTTTAACAGGTTTATTGTAATGTAATTCATATACCATACAATTCTTCTCTTAAAGTATCCAGTTTAATGGTTTTTAGTACATTCCTAAATATGTGCAACCATCACCAGAGTCAATGTTAGAACATTTTCATTATCCCGAGAAGCTCCCTATTTTTTAGATCACCCCTTCCTCACCTTCTGTTCTTATTTCTCTTTCCCCCTTGCTCTAAGAAATTATTAATCTACTTTAAAAAATATCTATGTCTATATTGATATCTATCTATCTATATCTATCTATCTATCTATCTATATTTTGACAAAGCAAGAGATCTCTGTACTCTGGACTTTTATCTAAATGAAATAGTATGTGGTCTTTTGTGACTGGGTTTTTTTTTTTTTTTTTTTTTGGTTTTTCTCCGGTACCGGGAACTGAACTCATGACCTTGCGCTTGCCAGGGAGGCGCTTTGCTGCTGAGCTAAATCCCCAGCCCCTGTGACTGGGTTCTTTAACTTAACATAATATCTGTGATATAACAATATATGTGTTCTTTGTTCCTTTCTATGATCCTTTAATAATCTATTTCCTGAATATACCACATTTTGTTTATCCATTCATTAGTTGAAGGAAACTTGGATTTTTTGCACTTTTTAGCTCTTATGAATACTGCTACTATAAACATTTGAGTATATGAGAGTATGTGGAATGTGTTTTCATATCTCCTCAACATATACCTAAGAGTTGAATTGCTGGATCATATGCTGGTTTTATGGCTTATAATTTGGGGAGCTCATAGACTGCTTTCCAAAGTTGCTGCATCATTTTATAGTGCCACCAACAGGATTTGAGTGTTCTGACTTTTCTACATGCTCAGTAACATTTATTGTTGTCTAACATTTTGATTCTATCCATCCTAGTATGTGTGAAGTGGTATCTCCCTGTGGTTTGGATTTACATCTCTTTTATGACCAATGATGTTGAACATCTTTTCATGTTTTATTGGCTATTTGTATCTCTTCCTTGAATAAATGTCTCTTCAGTCATTTTCTCATTTTAAAATTGAGTTGTCCTTTTATTATTGAGTTTAAGAATTCTTTAAATATGAGTCCCTTAGTCCTTGCTTTACACTTTAATGATACCTGATTTATCTGTTTTTCTTTTGTTGTTGTTACTGGGTTTTGATGTTAAACCTAAGAAACTATGGCTGAATCTAAGGTGATGAAGATATATCTCATGTTTTCTTCTAAGAGTTTATAGCTTCTGCTCTCAAATTTATGTCTTTTGCCAATTTTTGTTGAACTCTTACTTGGCATGAGGCGAGAGTCCAACAACCTCCTCCCCCTCTCTCCTCCTTCTCCCTTTCCCCTTTCTCCTCCTTCTTTTATTTTTCTCCTCCCCCACCCCCCGCCATGACTCTCCAGTTGTTCCAGCACTATTTGTTGGAAAAATTATTCTTTCATCATTTAGTGATATTGTCACTCTTGTTGAAAATCAGTTGACCTAGATGTATGGGTTTATTTTTAGATTTACAATTTTATTCTATTGATCTACATGTCTATCCTTTTGCCAGTAGCACACTCTATTGATTACTGTTGCTTTGTGGTAAGTTGTGAAATTGAGAAGTACTTTA
The DNA here is from genome assembly GCF_000276665.1 of Chinchilla lanigera. Classification (NCBI taxonomy): domain Eukaryota; kingdom Metazoa; phylum Chordata; class Mammalia; order Rodentia; family Chinchillidae; genus Chinchilla; species Chinchilla lanigera. The sequence continues at coordinate 14,406,613 of NW_004955417.1, read as the reverse complement.
TTCTTTTTCAAAATTATTTTGACTATTCTGGGTCTCTTGCAATTCTACATGAATTTCAAAATTTGTACAAAGGTTTCATCTGAGATGGACATGGTAATTGCATTGAATCTACAGATCAGTTTGGAGATTATTAATGTTTTAACAATGTTATGTTTTATGATCCAGGAACATGGGATGTTTTCTCACTTATTTAAATCCACTTTAATTTCTTTACATAATATTTCTAGAGTATAATTTTTTTATATCTTTCCTAAAATGTATTCTTATGTATGTGTTCTCATTTATGCTATTATAAATGGGTTACTTTCTTAATTTTATTTTTGGATTGATCACGTTAGGTATATAAAAACAAAGTTTAATTTTTGTATATTGATCTTGCATCCTGCAACTTTGCTGATTTCATTTACTAGTTCTAATAATTCTTTTAATTCCTAAGGATTCTTAAGCAAGGGCAGGCCTTCTTCAAAAATAATTTCTTTTCCTTTCCAATCTGCATCCTTTTATTTCTTCTTCTTGCCCATTTGCAACCTACTCAGAGAGTGCTCTATAGCTTTATTATCTTCTGTTATGCTTGTCTAGTTTTGGTATCAAGCTAACACTAAGTTTATAGAATGACTTGAGAAGTGTTTACTCCTTTTCTATTGTTGAAAGAGTTTGTGTACAATTGGTATTAATTCTTTATTGATTATTTGATAGAATTCCATGGTGAAGGCATCTGGGCCTAGGTTTATCCTTGTGGGAATTTAAAAAATTACTGATTCAATATCTCCACTTATCATATTTCTGTTCAGGTTTTCTATTTCTTCTTTTTTTTTTTGTCTTTTGATCATCCCTTGTACACATTTAATGATAGTACCAATAACTTTTTTTAGTTTATTTTAAAAATAAAAGAAGGAAAACATATTAACAAATAGACATCCATTTACAAAATAGCATAAGAACAATATAAACAATACAGAGTTACAGACAAAGTGGTAGGAAATTAACAATAGTTGTTGCATTACGTATTGATATCTTCAAAGTGGTTTCTCAGGAAAACAAATAGAGACATACAAGATTGATCAAATAATTAATCATTAACTGTTCCTTTCAGTAAAGTGATAGGTCAGTAGTACAACTATGTTAGCTATCCTGTATATACATACATACGTAATTTCCCCTTCTTTCTTTTTTCTGTTCCCTCACCCCAGTTGCTCTTTACTTTTAAGCATTTTCCTTTCATTTCACAATGTCTGTCATACCTCCTAATTTTTATTCACTCTTTCAGGTTCTTACACTAGTGAGACAATATGTTGCTTACACATGGAGACCTGGTTTATTTCACTTATGAGTATGGTCTCTAGTTGTGATCATTTACCTGTAAAAGCCTCAAGTTTATCTTTATTTATAGCTGAGTAATATTCCATTATATAAAAGTACCACAATTTTTTTTTATCCAATCCTCAGTGGATGGACATTTGGGTTGCTTCCACAATTTAGCAATTACAAATTGTGCTGCTATAAACATGGGTGCACATCTCTGTGGTCTGATATTTTTAAATCTTCTGGGAAAATACCCAGAAGGGGAATGGCTGGGTTGAATGAGACTGAGGAATCTCCACACTGACTCCCACAGTGGTTTCACCAGTCTGTATGCCCACCCGCAGTGGAGAAGAGTTCCTATTTCTCCATAGCCTCGCCAGCATTTGTTATTGGTTGATTTCTTAATGATAGCCATTCTTACTGGGGTGAGATGAATCTATTTCTTCTTGAACCAGTTTTGGTAGTTTGTGTCTTTCTTTTGGTTTTAATTCTCTGTTTAAGCTTTCCACTTGGTTTTTTCCTAAATATTGGCAGATGTGATGAATCAGTAACCATTTTAGTACATGTGCTTCTGAAGTGAGCACATCAATCAGTACCAGAAGTGTGGATCACAAATAAGCATGGCTGGATATAAGAGTTGGGAGGAATAAAATGCAGCCAGAAGTCAGCAACCTATGGAACAACAAAAGTCAGAATGTTAGAGTGGGTCCCTGGGAAGGTGTCTCTGGAGGGTGTATCTCTCATTTCCACTCTTCCTCTGTGCTCTGCTTCCCTAACATGAAATAAATATCTTTGCTCCACCAGGCCCTTCAGCCATGATGTTCTTGTGTTGGAGCCAGGCCACCATGGACTGAAACCTTTGAAGCCATGGCCAAAAAGAAACCTCTTCTCCATTATGTTGTGAGCATCAGGTATTTTGTCATAGCAATTGCAAATTTGGACAATACATTAAACTAAACACTTTAACTGTGACAGACATATCCCAAAGCAATTGATTTAATTTAATATTTGCAGACATAATTTAAAATCTATTCTTGAACTATACATGACTATGCTAAACAATGCACAATTAGCCTAATGGTTCATATGTCCCAGAAACAAGAATTATTTTCTCATATTTTGGAATATAAAAGCTGAGCTTTTATTCCAAATTAATTCTTTTCTAAGAGGAATGGGTAACATGAATCAATTAAATAAATAAAGGAAGTAAAATGGAAAATATTTTTGATTACATATTTGATTAAAATATTTAGTATTATGTGTATCTGGAAAAAGACAGTCCCTTGAGCAATAAAAATTCCAAGTAAAATGGGGTTTATTTTAAAGAGAGAAAGCCACAACTATGCTAATAATCCCTTTTAAGATTCTGAGGATAATGTGAGACTCACAATAGTATCTAACATAAATATGTGAGGAGATGTGAGAGAAACACAATAAAAATAAACTTTGAGAATCACCACTGCAGTTTTTTCTACCCTCTGGCTCTTTCAAAAACTCAAGGAAAGAATGAGAACTCCTGGAAGGGTAGGAAAAGATAAAGAAAGGATAAGAAAAGTGAACTTGCAAATTGTGTCTTTAGAGAACATGTTAATAGGTAGACTAAGAGTCTTTCCATCTGCTATCTCTGTCTTCTTCCTTTTCCTCCTCCTCTTCTCTTCTGCGTCTTTTCCTCCTCCCCTCCCTACCTCTTTCTCCTCCTCCTTTGCTTCTTTTATTCCACATTGCTTTACTCTGCAGATGGATTATTCCATGTGGTTTAGGAGGATAGCCACTGGCATTCTTCAGGGGAGAATGGCTTTAGTTCATTCAGCTTTTACCCACTAACTACATGGTGTTAAGATCCTACTTTATTTGGGCTCTGGAGATAGATAAAGTCCTTGCCTTCATGGCAATCATATTTGTGTTTGTGTATGCCTTGGAGGTGTTGCTTCCTTACAGTGGCCAGTGAAGGACGTGACATACAAGCCACCTTAAAGATGAGGCCACATGTAGATTGCTTTCTAGGAGGACACAAGAAATCTCCAAGGAAGTGCTAATTGACAGGTCATACGCCTGTCACACTCCCATAATTGAAGCCTTCACTGTCTCTCATTGTTATGATTTGTACCTAGGTGTTTCCCTAAACCCTCATATGGTCATATAGGGTGCTTTAGAAGGTGATTGGATCATGGGAGCATGATCTATATCAGCGGATTAATCCACTAATGAGTTTACAGCTAACTGTGACGCTGGGAGGGGAAGTCTGTTTGGAGGAGGTGGGCTGCTGTGGGGGGCGTGGCCTGGAAAGGTCTCTCTCCCTCCCTCCTCCCCTGATGGCTCTCTGCTTCCTATTTTCCATGCCCTGAGCTTCTTATCCTCTGCCAGCCCTCTCTGGTATGCTACCCTGCTTTGTAGCCCGTGGACTATGGACTGAAACCTTACAAACTGTAAGCCAAGATAAACATTTCCTTCTTTAAATTGTGAGTGTTGGATACTGTCTCGATGACAGAGTAACTAAGGCACCCACAATTGTGGCACCTCTTTTACAGTCTTGCCATCTGCTTTAGGAAGACTTCAAATCTTCCTATCCTGGGTTGGATGCTTACACTGTGCACTTCTAAGTGCTCGGAGTTTACCTAAGTCATGTTACTGAATTGTAATTTTCTCTATATTGGTTTCCTCTTCAATTAGATGGTAATCTTTCTGAGGCTAGGGTCTGTGTTCTAGCATAATATCCAGGACAGGGTAGACTCACAATGAGTATTTAAAAATAAATAAATCATTTCCTTAAAACTGCATAGAAACCAAAGTGCAGGAGGTGAATTATAAACTTAACCTCTCAGAAAATGGAATAAATGACGTATGGGGCAAGACAAACATTTGTGAGACACAAAGAAAGTTGGTAAAGATATAAATAAAAATGAAATTGAATATATGAGTAATGCATAACATATATAAATACATATTTGGTACATATATACGCATATGGTAAGTATATAGGACAGTTATTATTATTTTTTTTGCAGGTATAATATTTCTTTCAGTAACTTCTTGTCCCACCCCTAGTATAGATATCATCATTTTACCTCCATTCCTGCCATAGAAATGGGCAGACTGACTACCCTATTCTCTTGGACCTGGAAATTGAACCAGGAGTAGGAATGTTATCCCTTCTCCACAGGGCCAGTTACTGTTATGATACAGGGATGGACATGATCCCTTTGACATTACAAATCATAAGCTTTTAAGAGCACTTTCTACTGTTGAGAATAATGCAAAAACAGAAAATCAGAGAGCTAGCATCCATTTCTGTTCAATTTTTAACATTTGCATCCTGCAGTATCTGAAGTCATATCTCAAAATAGAACTTCCAGTTTTGTGAAGACTAACCCCTTTTATTCATTTGTGGTCATATCATAAATACTGGTGACTGGAAGTGGAGTATAGAAGGTTTCAGGCCTTGACCTACAGAATGTGCTAAGTTGATGTACATTATGTAGTAATGAGGACTCTTGTCCCCATTTCAGAACTGGTTATAGGGTAAAGCACAAATTAAACGGTCATCTGTATTTTGGAAATTTGATCATGTGCTTCCCATGGCTAGTCTTTATTGGCTTATAGAAAATGTCAAGATATTGGAGTGAATTAATGACTTTTTAATGCTTAAATATTGTCAAGAAAAATACAATCTTTATCAAACAGTTAAATAAAGTTAGCATATGGCTGAACAATTCCACTCCTAGATACTCCTAAAGAAATGAAAACATATGTCCACTTATGCGTGAATGTTTATAGCGACATTGTTCATAATCGTTCAGGGTAGGAAACAACCAAATGTCCACTAGTTGATGAATGGATAAAGAACATGGAGTGTATCCATACAATGACATACTATTTTGTTTTGTTTTGTTTTTCATCTGGTACCAGGAATCTAACTCATGACCTTGCGCTTGCCAGGCAGGCGCTTTGCTGCTGAGCTAAATCCCCAGCCCCTGACATACTACTTAGTAATAAAATGTGATGAAATTTTGATACACCATAAAACACTGATGAACTCTGAAAACATTACGCTATGTGAAAGAAGCCTTTCACAAAGTGATAGAATATAGATTAGAAGTTGCTAGGGCTGGAAAGGGATGGGAGGATTGGGAGATAAGTGCTAATTGAGTGCTGGTGGGAACAAGTTTTCTTTGGAGTAATGAAAATTTTATAAAATTGATTATGGTGATAGATACCAAATATGAATACACTAAATATACATTGAACTGTATACATTAAATGAATGAATTGTATAGTATGGAGATTGTATCTCAATAAAATGATGGGTTTTATTGTTGTTGCTGTTTTGCCTAAACAGCAAGGGGGAAGAGAATGACGTAACTTTGCTGAGAGGCCCGTTCTGCCTCTACCTACCAATCTAAGATACCCGAGAGTCAGCTAATCCTGCGCGTTTGGAGAAGTCTAACAACAGTACTCTCTGCTTGAACCTGACGCTAAAGTTAGTGAGAAGGTAGTCAAGCAGGTAGAGAATACAGCAGATAGCAGGGATAGAAGCTTGGGTCCTAGATACCTCTAGTTATTACTTCTCTGCAATACGAAGATAAGAGGGATTTAATAATTAAAGATAACCACTGGGATGTGGTCCAGAGAAAAGTTATTGACTTTGAATGTTGGATCACTTTTAGGGGTGAGAACTGGGAGGAGTACAGTTAAACCAAGAGATAGGAAATGGGCAAAGAATCAAGACTATGGCAAGGAGGAAAAAGCCACTGTGCTGGAGGTTTAGGTCCAAAACTTAAGACCTATCAAGTCTCTGGCTTTGATCCCTAGCCCATGGCTGTGCACAAGAATTCACTTTACTTCCTGTGCAAAGTCCTTACCTCCCTCTGGGAGCACAGATACATGGTATGAGTTTTTGTTGTACTTTCTTGTTTGACCTCGTGTATTGAAATACCGAATATGTTTGGCATAGTTATATTTATTTATCCATAAGTTGTTAGATGATGAGGAATCTTATCTGGACTTAATACTTTGGACTCCAGAGCACAAAATGGTTGATGGATAAGTTTGGAGATTTCTTCTTTTGTTGAGGAAGAGTGCGTCTTCATTTCAGGAAGCAAAATTTGCATTAACATAGGGATAAACACTTTTTTAAATGAATATATAGAAATAGAGATGTACATGTGCATGCGTGTGTGTGTGTTTGTGTAGGATCCTGGGCAGTTAGGAATGGAATTTAATAGACATCAACTTTGTCTTTGTCATGTCAGCACCTCTTCTGTTTGTGAACATCCTCTCCAACATGTGGTGGACATATGGTGCATTCCCCTCAATACTCATTGGTCTTGGGTGCATCACATAATAAAACCAATTAGAATCTTTCATTGTGTGGAATGTATATGATTGTGAGGAAGGAAAGCCTGTTCTCCTTGTGCTATCTCAAGCAGTCAGTAGCCTATAAGCCTGGAGCTCCTGGGAGCTATTTTTGCTGCCGTTTTCAGAGAAACTGTCAAAGAACAAAGCTAACAGAGAGGAAAGTAAACATCAATGGGGCAAAGATTTATGCTTTGTTCACTATAGCATGCTGCCACTTAGAAAACTGTCTGCAGCAGATGCTCAATAAATGTTAAATGAATGAATAAAGTCAGAACTGAGAAATAAGAGGAAGGAAATAACGCTGGTAACATAGGACCCTAACCTTCTGATTCTGGCCATGTCCAAGCCAACTCTACTCCTTGGGCTTCTCTACTATGTTAGTCAACAAATTTCCCCTCATGAACATGTGATTCTTCTGCCTCAGCCTCCCAAAGTTCTGGGATTATGGGCACGTACCACCATGCATGGCAGCAAGTTGATACTACCCTTTAGTAAATACCTCTCTGCTTAAGTGGGCCTTTTTGGTCTGCAATTGAACTCTGACCAAAATAATGAATTTAAATTAATTTGTGTCAGTAGTAACTGCAAGAGTCTAAGTTAACTTTGTGGAATTTCTGAAGGTAAAAATAGCAACAAATAAAGTAGAGGCAAACTATGAGAAAACTTCCAAGTATATGAAGATAGAATACTGGCGATTTTCAGTGGAAAAGTAACAGTCTGACCCCAGACTTCCATATAGTATCAAATATCATAAAGCAATAATTATATGTGATGTCAAAACAATGGCACCTTTAGCTGGGCATGGTGGTGCATGCCAGTAATCCCAGGACCCAGGAGGCTGAGGCAGGATGATTGCCATGAATTTGAGGCCAGCCTGAGCTACATAATGAATTCAAGAGTAGCCTGAACTACAAAGTGAGACCCTGTCTCAAACAAACAAAAAACAAACAATGGCACCTTCAAATATAAATAACTCAAAAGCAAAACATCTGTGTGTCTTGTCTGAAAAACTCCTCAAAGATGGGCTCTATTACACCAAAAGATTTATCAAAATTAGAGAATTAAAGAATTGGAAAGTTGTGATAGGCACTGCTGACAAGTAGCAATATGAAGTAAGCACATATAATCATAAATACATTATGAAACTGAAAGAAAAACAAGTAACATTTTGAAAGAAATAACGCCTTTCTTTGTATAGGAAGAAAAAACTATTAGGGTTCTTAAAAGCAATGAAAGTGACCTCTAAATAGCTAAGGCAAAGTTTTTGTTTTTGTTTTTGTTTTTGTTAGAGAGCTATGCCATTCTGAGACAGAATCAGGTCTCAGAAAGGACAGGGTAGAACAAGTCTAGGAATGCAGAAGGAAATAATTGATATCTCAGATTTTTGCCATTGAGACATTCTACTTCAACCATTGTTGATTTTGTCATGCGAGAGCGCAGCGCTTCAGGGTATTCTGCTTATTAGAAAGTAGAATCGAGTGGAGGTGGAGGTGCAGGTGAAGCACTTGCCTACCAAGTGTGCAGTCCTGGTTCGATCTTCAGCACCCGGGGCAGGGTCTCAGCTCCGGGAGGTTGTGGTTGGGGGTTCCCTTTGAACCCAGGAGTTAGAGACTTGCCTGAGCAACATATCAAGATCTTGTCTCAAAACAAAAACAAAAAACCCATAGAAGATTACATTTCCTAGCTCCACAGATATAAAGTAATGACTAAAGTTATTATACTTTGTTCCCCTACTGTAGTTGCCAGTTGTCCATGGGGAATATATTCCAAGACCCTCGCTGAATTCCTGAAAATGCAGACAGTACTGAATTTCATATACAGTAGATGATGTTTCTTCCTTCTACAAAATACCTATGATAAAGGTTAGATAATAAATTAGGCACAGTGAGAGACTGATAATAATAATCATTAATAAAATAGAACAATAATAACAATATACCATAATAAGAGTTATGATCGTGGCATCTCAAAATATCTCCTATTGCTCTCACTCTTTTTGTGATCACAGGTAAGAGAAACTATGGATAAATGGGAAGTACTGAACGTGTCTAGAACAGCAGGCACAGGTAGAATCACCACGAGATAATGCTAGCAATAATCACTGTCATTCTTACATGCTGTGTCTTGATACTTGCAGCTCCCTAACAGGCTTTCTTCTCGACGCATTGGCTAGAATAGCATTATAGTCTAATTCTAAGCCAATGAATGCAAAGAGAATGGATTTAGATTTTGGCTCAGTCCAACTGTTATGGTTTGTGTACAGATGTCCCCCTTCCAAAGCCTCAGGCAGTCATGGGGCGGGCTTCTAGAGTTTGTGATTGTTTCGCGGTCCAACGGTAGGATTATGGGTGTGAGCGCTACACCCACCCTGGGACAGGTAGCCTGCATACAATATAAGGGACAGAAACAGTCTTCTCTCTTGCTCTGCTCCTCCACTTTTGCTCTTGTTGCTTTTGCTATTTTCTGCCTCCATGAACTATTGCCCCTCTGCCATACCACCCTGCCTTGGAGCCAGCTGATTATGGACTGAAACCTCCACAAATGGTGAGCTAAATAAGTCTTTCCTTCTTTAATTTTGGATGTCAGGTATTTTGCTCAGCAATGAGAGAAAAGTAACTTAAGACACTAACTAATTAAATTGATTAATTAATTCACTCTCATAGACTAGGGAAGAGTTCAGTCTCCTTGAAGCTCATGGTTGTTTTAGAGTTTTAAATTTTTTGAAGGTTTATTTATTTATTTTTATTTTGCAGTATTGGGAATTGAATTCAAGGCTTTATACATCTGAGACAAGTATCACGGAGCTGCACCCCCAGCTCTAAAATGTCTTATTTATTAAAAAGTAGCGGTTGGGTAGTCACAGACTTGTGGTGTTTGAACTTGAAATTCCACCAGTTATACAGCATTGCCTTTGATTTGCTGTTTTATGTGGGACAGGGTACTCTAATGTCTTCCATTGGGTTTTTCTACCACAGTAGTCCTTACTTTTTGTTTAGTGGGGGTAAATCTGGAGATTTTCTTTCTTTCTTTCTTTTTTTTTTTTTTTGCCAATTGTAGAGTCTTTTATCCAAAACAGGAGGTAGAAGAAAATGTGAAAAACAAATGGGTATAAAATTTGACTGAATCAAGCTTTGTTATTGACATAAGTATGTTCTTACTGTGTCAGATGAGTTTCAGTGGATTTCTGTGCACCAGAAATTACTATTAACTCAGAGCAAGTATCTAAAATTTCCAAAAAGGCTTAATTATTTCTTTTCACCTTAGAACACAGTTTTCCTATTAAATTCCCTTTGAGATCATGAGCAATAATAGTCAAAAAATAAACTTTTGGTGTTATAACATGACTTCTTGTCTCCCATTATGTGAGGTCCTATGAATTTGTAGAATTCAATGATAGACTATTGCTTTGCCTCGTGGTCAGACATTTCTTCAATACACTTATGGTATTTTGGTTCCACAAATCAGGTCAGACTTTAGTGCAAATGCTATATTCAAATAGGTATAGCCAGAAACCTCTGCGTGAGATCACTTTGATTACTTTACCTCTGATTGTAACATGCATATTTGCCTCTGATTATTGAAAAACTATGTCACCTTGACAACCTCAGGATTCTCCTATCCAAATTGAAGCTAGGAAGCACATTTCAATCACAGTATTTTTTTTTATAAGATATTCCCAGCATCCAAAAAATAGTGAAGCCTTTTTTTTTTAGTTGTTGGAATTCCTTGCAGCATTACAGATCTCAAAGCCTTGGGAGAAGAGATAGTCTTTCCAGTCCTTCTTGGGGCAATAGTTACTGATGTGCAAGCAGGACACTCACAGTGGATCTATTCCAGCATTCCTATCTCAAGGAATCTTTAATTTCCTTCCTGCGTGTATGCCAAGGAAATTTTGGCATCTCCACTTCACTTAATGAGGGCCAGTGTTGGAGCCTGATTTGCCTCATTCAACGCAGTTAGACACCCAACCGCTTGAGCCAACACTTTGGATACAGAACTTCTGATAAGTGCATCTATATTGACAAATTCAGCCTGATGTAAAATTATGTTGCACTTTTCTTGGTTAAGTACTTTTAAAATACATTCCCCCAAAGTCTCACCAATTTTTTATTTAAAGTAAAAAATCTTTGCAGCTTTTGCAGTGCTAAAAAAGAACCCCAACCATCTCCTGTGAGCTAAAGGACAGTTCTCACCAACTAACTGAAGCAGGCGCTATTGCCTATGTTCTTTGTGTGCTCACAGAGGCATGGTGAATTGGAGGCCGTACAGTACTGTGTCTAAAGTGTGAATTGGAGGACCTATTGTGCCAGGAATGATGGGGGCAACATCTAATAAGATGATCCCCCCAAATAATTTTCTAATGGTTCTTGAAGAGATTGAGAGTAGAAAGTATCAAAATCACCTGGATATCATGAATAAAATGCACACATCTGCTCCTACCCTTGTGATATATCAGAATGGGTGGAGGAGATTAGGGTAGGGAGGTCATGCATGTGGGAAACAGTCTCAAGACTTTTTTAATAGGCACATTTACAGTTTTATTACCCCCAGAACTACTGCCATCCACTCATTTTGTAAAAACAGTATGGGGGGGGTGGATAAAATTACTATTTACAATTAATCATAAGGAGGGTGACTCTTCTTACTTTATAACAAATTGTATTAATATTTCCAGCTATTCCCTTCTCTATAAAAGGATAGAAGATGGAGGCTGGGTTGTAGATCAGTGAACATGCTCAGCATGTTCAAAGCCTAGATTTGATCCCCAACACCATTAAGACAAGAAGGGTAGATGAGGTGTACATTCTTTCCCCATTTTCTGGATGAGACAAGTGATTTGGATCAATGGGAGATGAGAGAAAGTGACAATGTACAGTTGTTCAGGGAGATTTAAAGAGGCAGTGTGTGTTTGTGCACAGTCCTTTGCTGTTTCCTTTACCGTGAGAATAGCATATCCCTCTGCTCTGATGCCCAGAAGGACAGAGTTGCAGCCACTGACATGTTCTGTGAACAAGAAATAAATGCTTTTTTTAGATACTGTAGAGATCTTTGAGCTGTTACTGAAGCTAATCTGATGAACATACATCAAACAATTTTTTTTGTTTTGAGTAGTTTAATGCATTTGGTTAGGTATGTAAAGTAACACCACAGCTTGGGTTCAGGAGTGTAGGCTAAAAAGCTAAATTTCTTTGTATAAGAAAGTGGGGAAACTTTATCTGATCAAGAAGAAATTGGCCAGAGAAATATAGCAAAAGTATCGGAGGTCCAAGCAATGAAGCACAAAAGTAACAATGGAAAAGTTGTTGGAGGACTTCTAAGCTGGTAAAGCTAACTTGGAATTTTATGTTGCTTCCATTTTAGCTAAGTATACTACATATACATACCATGTATCAGTGTGTTGCTGTGGGACTCTAAGAAAAAATTTGAATTCCACCTTTGGTTAGCTGTCAAAAAAAAAAAAGCAAGAAGTAGCGAGTCAATTTCATCCATCAGCTGTTCCAATTCAACAAAAACAGGAACTTGACATTTGAGGAGACTTTGGGAATGTAAACCTCCCTAGGAATGTGTAAAACTTTTAAGGAGGACATTATTTCCATAAGCCATGTAATAGGTATTCAAAATAATCTTTAAAGAATTAGAATATGTCAAGTGACACCTAGGTCAGACATCTGAAAATCCTAAATAAATGTTAGTACATCAATTTCACTTACATACTGAAATAATAATCCACCCTGTCAGAGTAGTCTTTGCTTTGGCAATTGGAGAGGGTTTCAATAACATGTAGAGAAATTATTAGGAAATCTTAAAGGTAATAAGAAAAGTGTCCATAATGATCACTGAATGATGGTTGAATGACATATGCTAAATTAAATACTAATTTATCTAAGGAAACAAATCTGATCTGAGCAACTTTGTTGAAGATAACAATATGTAATATAACAACCATTGTTAGTTTCCTATCATTTTGTTTTGAAATTCTGTATTTTTATCGTTTTTTGTTTTGTTTTGTTTTTGTCTTTGTTGTTGTTATTTTGTTATTTTTTCCTCTTTAAAAGAAAAACAAAACAAATCTGCTTTAAAGTGGGAAAAAGAAGAGGTCTGGGGTGTGCTTGGTGGTACAGATCTTGGCTAGTAGTCTATGTAGGAGGCCCAAGGTTGGATCTCCAGCACCACAAAGAAAAAAAGAGGCGAAGGTGTGTGTGAATAAAAGAACACCTTTTTATTGCAGTTTAAAAACAAATCTTTAATGTTCTTGTACTACTTTTTGGTGAGAACACACCCAGTAACTGTTTGGGAATTTTATCCAACATAAAAGGCCGGGAAACAGAATGGTAAATGTTAGAAAATGACATCATTATTAATATTTATAGATAAAATGGTTGAATGCTTAGGAGTCAAAAGGATTGTGAATAATACTAGCGAGGTAGGCCCACATAAATCAAATTGATAGTGACAAATGTATTATATTCTTTTAGGGGAAACTAACCTTTTTGTTGAGTAGTGGGGATTGAACCTAAGGCCTTTGCACTGAGCTACACTTCCTACCCGCTCTGTTCTCCTTTCCTCTCCTCCTCTCTGCTCCCCTGTACACACACTCTCCCTTCCTCCTTTCCTTTTCCTTGTCCCGACCCTCTATAAACATTTTCTTCTTATCTTGAGATAGGGTCTTGCTAAGTTGCTAAATTGCCCAAGCTGGGCTCAAATTTGTGATCCTCCTGTTTCAGCTTGCCAGAGTGCTGGGATTGAGTTACCACCCCCAAATGGGAAAACTTAATCATTTTTACAATTCAGAGGTTTCCTTCCAGTTTATTTTTTTATTTGTTATTAGTTTTCCCTTGTGTTTCATTTCTGGAAATTTGACAAAATAATTTTAAAGTTAATTTGCAACAATAAACATGCTACAATAACAAAAAAATTAAAAAAATGGAATAAGGGATAATGTATTCAACTGTTCCAGACTTAAAACAGAACAAAACTACAAAAAGGCATAGTAGTAAGATTAAAACAACATGAGCCTTGGATCCAGCAGACTTAGATTTGTTTTTTTTTTTTTTTTTCTTTTTTTTTGTGGTACTAGGGATTGAACTCACAACCTTGTGCTTGCCAGGCAGACAGGCGCTTGGTGCCACTATATCCCCAACTTAGATTTGAATTTTAGGCTCTAACATATAGGAAATTAACTTAGTTCTTTTTTTTTCCTCTTTTTTTTTATTAACTTTATTTTCATTACTACGTGCTTGCAGTACATAATGGTCTCATTCATCCTGGTTAACTTAGTACCTGGAAGCAAAGCGTGTGGTTTTTTTGTTTTGTTTTGTTTTGTTTTTGTGGTACTGGGGATCAAACTCACGACCTTGTGCTTGCCAGGCAGGCGCTTATGCCACTGAGCTATATCCCCAGCACCAAAGTGTATGTGCTAGATGGTAACTGCCCTATTAGCTGTGCTACCCCCAAGTTCATATCCTTGCCGGTCTCCTCGTCTTCTCGTGGGCAGTGCATACTTCCTTCCCTCTGCTTGGGCTTGGCCATGTGACTTGATCAGTCAGCAGCATGTAGGTGGAAGTAACTGTTTCAATCCCAGACCTAGGCTTTCAGAAGCCTCCACAGTTCTGCCTCTTCTCCCGCCCCTCTGCTGTCATCAGAGGAGTTTCCTCTAATGAGCAGCTGTCCCATCAGCCTGGGCTTCAGTGTGAACATATGGAGCACAGCCATCCCAGCTGCTCCACGGATCATCAAAAATAAATGATTGCTGTTTTAAGCTATTAAGAATCAGTCAATAAAATGTAAAAGCTGTTTCTTGCCAAAGATTCCCAGGAGTTGCCATAAACAGTTCTACTTATAACCCATTGGACAGAATTTAGTCACAAGGCCAATTCTAGCTGCAAGAAAGTTTGGGAAATATTTTTTTGATAATATAATACAGTCATGACATAATTTAGTTGACCATTTTCCTTTAGATTATTTTAAATTTTCTTCCTAATTCAAACAGTGCTAAAAAAATCTCTTGCAGATCCATATGTATGTGTGTTTTGGGGGGAAGGATTCTTGAAAGTAGGATTGCTGACTCAAAGCATATATACATTTTATTTCAAAAGATGGTATAAAATTACCCTCCTTAGCGCCTTATTATTCCACAATACCCTATTTACTTGCTACCTTGCTGTGGTGTAAGCAGAGTTTTTTCCGCAGGTTTTCTTATAAATAAAAACATTGCAGGAATGCCAAAGATAGCAGTGTTTGCATTAGTGACATAATCAGCATGATGCCAACATCAGTGACAGTCAACTAATGACATTTAAGGCTCTTGAAGTGTACTTAGTTGTTTACATTCTGGCGCATGCCTGTTATCCCTGCACCCAGGAGGCTGAGGCAGGAGGATTGCTTCAAGTTCAAGGGCAGCCTCAGCTACGGGGCAAGATCCTGTCTCAAAAAGACCCTCCCCCCCCAAAAAAAGTTGTTTATGTGTCTCATGTTGGGTCACAGGTTTTTGGGAAAGTGATTTTTTGCTCAGTTTTCTTCTCCATGTGTCTCCTAGAGACTGTTACTCCCCTCTATAAGTTCTACATTATGTCCCAAAGAAAACATTTAGTAAAACTGTTGAAATATTTTGCTCTTCATTGTGTTTGTAGCTGCCCTATGAAATCACTACGATTTTGTCCTCTATTTAAAATTTACAGCAGTTTCTAAGGTGGTGTTGGCATGGTATGGGAATCAATAACTGCATTGAACTGCTTGTTTGTAACTGTGATTGAGTCTGTTCAATGTGTGCAAGTGTCTTCCAGTCCTTGAATGAGAATGGTTACTAGTAATAGTAGAGTTATTATAATTTTCTAGATTTATACATCTTTTCAATAAAAATATGTACTTTAAAACAATGTTTTTAAAATTGTTCCTTTTCTTCTTGCAGAGTTAATATTT
Source organism: Chinchilla lanigera (assembly GCF_000276665.1). Lineage (NCBI taxonomy): Eukaryota > Metazoa > Chordata > Mammalia > Rodentia > Chinchillidae > Chinchilla > Chinchilla lanigera. The sequence continues at coordinate 14,391,037 of NW_004955417.1, read as the reverse complement.
AAAGATCTGTTTAAGTACTTTCATTTTTCATTTGTAATTTCATGATTGTACTGTCATTCACAGATGTGTATTAATAAAGTTAACTCGATACCTAGCACTTTCAAAAAAAAAACCCTTTACTAATTTTATACTTCCAAATGAGAGTCTGGAAATATGTCTTGGAAATCAATTGTTGATAGTAACATATCAAAAGCTTTAAACTACCTATGCTGTTTGTCTCAGTAATTTTGTTTATAAACATTCACCCCGAGAATAATCCTAAATACAAAGTGAATTCTGTACATATGCACACACGTACACACACACTGTAACTACATATATCTATATCTATCTATCTATCTATCCATATATATATAACTGGTTGCCAAATAAGCTTTTAAAATAGAACAGATGAATTATTATATAGCATTACATAACAATTAGAATGATTTATTAACATGAGCTGGGTTTGGTGGCTCATCCCAAGACTTGGGAGGCTGAGGTAGGAGGATCGCTGTGAGTTCAAGGCCAGCTTTAATTAAAATAACAATTGTGTTTTGTGTTTTGGATATAGACCTATTGATAATACATTCCTGCTTTTTTTAAATAATAAATTTTTTTACTTATCTTACTGAGACAGGAGTTAGGATTGTATTAGGCAGTAAGGATAGTAGCCCAGAATGGAGTCAGGAAGGCTGAAATAGAGTCTGCTCAATCATCACGCTCCAGGGATGTTACAAAAACATATGACAAGGGTCCTGCAGCTATGAGGGACCTCCCCAGAACATGATCAAGCTCAAGGGCACATGGCCCCTGCTTGAGCACTGTGTGAACACTGCGTAGACTGGACCTTCAAAAGTGTGTAGACTCCTACAGGATAGAGATCATATAGCTTGTATAACAGCCTGAGCTCCCTTCTGAGCCCCTTAAAAACTCATAGACAAAGAGCGTTTGTGGGTATCTTGCTCAGGACCCCCTTTAACCTAATATAAACTCTATTTCTTTGCTTTTATGTCTTCTAAATAAATTTGTTTACACTCTACCTTCTCTGTCCAAGGTTTTATTCTTTGTCACAGTGGGACATGATCCAGGTGTTCTGGCTTCATTACTGACTTATGCACTTTCCAGGTTTTCATCCATGAAGATGCCTATGATAGTTAACTGTGGTGTCAGCTTGCATAAGAAATGCCTTGCTGATTGGTTTAGCATAGTTGTGGGTGTGTCTGGATGATGGACATACTGAAGAGGGAAGACTCATCTTGGGTATGCATACTACCAACCAATAGGCTTATAGCCTGGATAGAATACAAAGGGAAAGAAGAAAGAAGTCTTGATTCTGCTTCTTTGGAGGCACTCCACTCTTCAACAATGTCTTTGGATGTCTGTCTCCAGGTTTTCAGTTTAGACTTTTCAGCCTTCCAGTGCAAACTTTTCAGCTTCCTAGGACTTACACAGGACTCTGCAGTAAGCTTCAGTCCTCCCACCTTTGACTAGACCATTCAGCTCTCCTGCATGCAGGTAGCCCTTTTACATTCTTCTATACCTGACTCTGCCTGCAGGCAGCCATTGTAAGCCTACCTTGTAAATTCTATGTCTATCTATCTATATCTATATCTATATCTATATCTATATCTATATCACCTATATCTATATCTATCTGTGTTTCTCCAGTGAGCCCTAACTTATACAAGCCTTAGTCTATTAGAGGTTCTATAACAAAATAGCCTAAACAACAGAATCTTTCACAGCTCTGGAGATTTGGAAGTCCAACATCAAGGCAGATTCAGTGCCCAGTAGCAATCATTTGGCCTTAGGTTGAAGCTGACTCTGAAAAAGAGAGAGCAGAGAGACACAAAAAGAAAGTGAAAAATAAACAAACAAGAAAACCCAGTGCATTTCACATCAGTATTGAGCAGTCACTTACTCAAAGCATCCCTAAAACCTGCTCTGGGTCTCTGGGGTCTTCTAGATATAAGCCCTTTATTGGATAAGACAGTTTGGACTAGGCCTTCAGCCATTTGCAAAGGGAAGAACACTGGGTGATGTAAAGGCATAGAAATAGAGATCTGAATTTGTATATATTTTTCCAAATAGATAGTCTGTTGTTCCATTACAATTTATTGAGTGATACAGTCTTTCTTCTATGATGCAAAATGCCACTTTATCATGAACAACATTTCCTTATAAAATGGTTTTATTTTGGGCTCATTATTCATTAGATGTATTCATTTATATACTTTAAAATTAATACCACATTATTTTAATTTCTATAGTTTTGATGCATGTTTTGCCACCTGCCAGAACAAATCCCTCCTCATTAGTCCTTTTCCTTTCTCCCAAATCTGACTGGCTTGTATAATGCATTCCCCCCTTCATTTTAACTTGAGAATTAACTTGTTAAATTCTATTAAAAGTCCTTCTGGTGTTTAAAAATTGAAATTGGACTAAATATATAGATTAAATGTAAGAATTTTAAATATTTAAACATTGACTCTTTTCACTTGGGAATGTGGTGTATCTTTTGATTGTCTTTTTCTTTCTTCTGCCCTACTCTTTACCGTACTGTTTTCGAGCAGTACTAACTCCTGCTTCCATCCCTATATATATCTAGAGTATTCTTATTTGTCTAGTTTATCTGACCTTGAAGTAGTCATGTCTTCTTTCTCCTTTGTTCAGAAAAAGCAAATTAGAAATTAGTAATAGATGCCAAAGACAGGTATAAAAATATATTGAAAAACCGCAGGTAGAAATTACAAAAGCATAGAACAAATTAGATTATAGAATTTATGCTCTTTATATTAATGTAACTAAAGCCCAGCCAGCAAAGTGCTGCAAGTTTCTTAGTACTGATTCTTTTCCTTTCCCTTCCTTATCTTTTTCTCTAAGTTCAGTGTCTTAACCAATCATTGCTTGGTGTTATGGTTTATATCTAAAACATCCTCCAAAGCCTCATGCATTCTCAGATGGGACTATTGAGAATGACTAGATCATGGATGTGTGATATTGGATCATGGGTGTGTGATAACTAGATTACTCTACTGATTGGATTAGCACAGCTCTGGGTGTAGATGATGGATTTATTGAAAACAGAAGAGCCATCCTGGATGTGAGTGGCAGCAACGAATGGCTTTATAGCCTGTATGGAGGGAAAGGAAGGCTCACTGAAACTACTTTTTTTTTCCTGCTCTGCTATGAACTTCTTTGCCTCTGCCACGTCCTTCTGCCATGCTGCCTTGCCTTGGAGTTATCTAACTGTGGACTGAAACTTCTACAAACTATGAGCTAAAATAAACCTTTCCTCGTTTAACTTTGGATGTTAGGTATGTCCCAGCAATGAGAAAGTAATTAAGACACTGTGTTTGGAGAGATAAATTTGATATAACAGAAACTGTTTCCTCCTCCTTACAACTTAGGTATAAGGAGGTTAGATTTTTATTAAATGAAAGTTGTGTTTGTTTTGTGGTGCTCCAGTCTGTATCAGTTTGTGCTATAGCACTTTTCTGAATGACAGAAATTATTGATCATTTATTACAAACAGGATTCAATTATTTTATTATTTTATGAATATAAAGTCTTTATTTTCAACCAAACTGAGTTCTTAGAGAGTAAGGACCATATCTTCTATATTTCCCCCCATAGGATTTAGTTATTATATTTACATGAAATTAGAGTAGATCGTTGGTTCTCAAAGTATGATCTTATTATGTATAGGGGTACCTGAAGTCATTTCTATGTACCTGTGTACTCTTATGTTTACAAATGTTTCAGTCTTAAAGAAGCAAAAGCTCCTTAAGTTTCCTCATCATTTTAAAGAGTATGAAGTTGGTCCTGAGACCAAAAAGTTTGAGAACTGCTGGTGTAGATCATTATGTATTCAACTGAAAGTAAAATCAGATGATAGTATCAATCATTTTGTTTCTGAGTTTAGAGTGGAGCCTGGGATTTTTTTGCTATCGTTTTCTGTATCTGTCAAGGTCCCGTCTGATATAGGAACCACAAGAGACAGAGACCACACTAGTACGTGAACAGAAAAGTTTTAATAGAAAGAATTGTAATTATAACAGGGTTGAAATAATAAGAGATTGGCTGGTAAGAAGCAAAGATAACTCTAAAGAATACTAGTGCTATGGTCTGGATGTTTATATTGTTCTAAAATTCATATGCTGATATCTTACCTGCTATAGTGATGGTGTTTGGGTGTAGGGTTTTGGGGAGGTGATTAGGTCATGAAGACTGTGCCCTTGTTAAAGGGATTAGTATCCTCATAAAAAGGCCTTGAGAATCTGTTTACTTCTTCCACAATATGAATAAACAGAAAAATATAGTCATCTATGAATCAGGAAATAGGGATTCACCAGACATTTAATCTGCAAGTGACTTGGACTTCCCAGGTTCTAGAACTTTGAGAAATAAATTTCTGTTGTTTATAAACCACTGATTTATGATATTTTGTTATGGTATCTTGAATGGACTAAGACAATACCAATAGCAGACATTAGGAGCAGTTATGTCCCTTGTGGCTGAGATAAAGTGACCAAGGAAGACTCCTGCTTCTCAAAGATAGAGATCCAGTCTTTGTTGGAGAGGGTATGATTGGGCCTCACAGTACAACACAGAGCATTCTGCTGTGCTGTCTTGGTGGATCTTGCTAGAAATCTGTCTGGAAAGTGTCTCTATAGGTTGCTAGGGGAAGGGAAGGGCATGACTGGAGGGAAAATATTGGCCACTGTGTGCTGTTGCTGCTCCTGTTGTAGGGGCCTGGTAGGGACACACACATACACACACCCGACCAGGAAGGGAAATCCTTCTCTTGTTGTAGTGGATTGACAATTGGTGGTTAACTTATAACCCCAAGTAGAACTGAGTAAATGTGGTGCTGGGTGTGGGAAGCCCATCTGAGGATTGTTGCCAACAGCATAAGAGGCAGAACTGGAGAAGAAGAAGGAGGGTGTTGGGAGCTGAGAGAGGCTGTTGGGAGCTGAGAAAGGCTGTTTGAGAGCTGATAGAAGCTGTAGGGAGCCATTGGTTCTTTTGGAGGAGCTTGTCATGCTGGCTTTCCTGAAGAACTTGGTAGTTTTCATCCTCCAAGGAGCTCTGGAACTTGTTGGCACTGAGAATAGCTTTGGTTCACTTTGGTGGAGCTCTGGTCCTCACTCTGAGCACTGCTTCCTGTGTCTGGAGGGAAAGAAGGTGCACAGCTTAGGCTCCTGAAGAAACTTGCTGTGTTGGCTTTCCTGATGGGAACTCAGCTGTCTTCACCATTGGGGGAGCTCGGGACCTCACTGTTGCTGAGAATGGCTGTGGTAATTTTCCGGGAGCCCTGGTTGTTACTTTGCATGTTGCTTCCTGGCTCGAGTGCAGATCCCTCAGCCTGCTAGCACAGAGCCTTCATCTTGCTGGTACACACTTCCCAGATTCCACCACTGACTGACCTTTGGGCCTTCCCAGCATAGATCTGTGAAATAGGCCTGCATGAGATACTGTTATGGGCTCTGGGCCTCCAGTTGGACTCGTGGAGGCATTGTTATGAGCTCTAGGTCTTCAGCTGGACTCATGCAGGACATTGCTATGGGATTCAGGCCTTTGGCTGTATTCCTTGGTCTTAGTGTGTGGCCAGACTTCCTGTACTCTCTTGTATATCATTCTTTGGGTGACTATTATAAATAATCTTATCAACCAAGTGTACTGATGTATTATATGTTTCCCCTTATATTATATGTTGTATATATGTTTATATATGTATATATGTTTCCCCTTGTAAATGTGCCCCAAACCATGACACTTGTGCAATATGTCTTTTGCTCTCTGTTGCCAAAGTTTAACTGTCTCACCAACTGGTAAAGGAAAATATGTAAAGGTGCTAGCTCCATTTTAAAGAACAAGCCAAAAAGGGTATATTTGCAGGTGAGAAAAAATGAAACGACATATAGTACATTCACTCTCTTTTAATACGTTTTGTATGAATTACAAGCATGTCTTAACATTCTCGATGTTATCTTTGCGTGGAAATACATTTATTTACTCAATAGGCACCTGTTGAGGGATATAGTGTTCTAGGAACTTATGTGTAGCTTAAGTTGTAATATTCTATGTATGTATGTGCACCTGCCTGCCTAATAACAATTTTTCTATTCTTTCTTAATAATAGAATCTCCCAATTTTGTTCTTTCTATGCTTCTTCTTGCCATGGGCATCAGAGAAGGTCAGTATGGGTCTCAGCTCCAAGCCCAGCCCCATAATTGGCCTAAACAAATTTTGGTGATCCTTTCTGTTTGCCAGCAATGAGTCTGTGATATACTTCTGGCTAACAGGACATGATAGGAATTTTGCCGAGGGGATTTTAGGGTAAGTTTTTCTACCATCTTAAAAATGGTATTCAGAAAGGAAGAATTCTCTTTTGTTGCTGGATATTGTCATGTTTCCACGTGATGCCTAAATATCAGTGGCCATCTTGGGCCCTTAAAAAGAGGAAGATAGTTTGGGAAGACCCAGCTGAGCATAGAAAAGCAGGAAATAAATGGAAAAGTTATTCAATCCTAAAACTCCCATTTCTTGGTTTCTTGTTTTAAGAATTATTTTGAGTTGTTACTTGTACTTAACTGTTATACTAGTCTCTTGGGATGACCAATATGAATAAAATACTGTCTTATTCTCAAGATGTTTAAGGTCTGATCAGAGAAACAAAGAACGGAAATAAAGATGTAAGATTGTGATGATGAAAGAGGATAATGGTTGAATTCAAATACAATACGTTAATTGGAAAAGAGAGAGCTGATTAAGAAAAAATGGTAGGTAAAGTTGCCTCCCAAAAGGAAACATTTACAATTTTCCTGCAAATAAAAAAATTACACAATGTAATATACTTGATTAAAGCATTCTTTCTGCCTAAACAGTTTGGTATAGTAGAAAAGGATTCATAGCTGGTAATCAATGTTATTTTTCAAAATAGCACAAAAGGGAAATATAAAGTTATAGTTTCAATGAATAATGGCAACTAGTATAACAGGGAAAAATTTTTAAAATCTTAATTCTTCTACTCTTCCCTTGTCCAACTTGGCGGTAGATGTATTTCAGATACAAAGACTGTGCTGAAGGAACTAGGTCGCAAATTAGAGATTCTTCTTACATGTCTCATAGAGTACTTGCTATGATTTGGATTTGGATTCCCTAAAGCCCCAAGTGGTAAAAGCTGTAGCACTATCAAGAGGTAGTATAACTTTAAGAGAGGTGGAGGCTAGTAGGTGGTCTTAGCCACTGGGGCTGTGTCCTTGAAAAGGATTTTGAGACCTTGGTCCCTTCCTTTATTCTTTCCTTCACTTTCTGGGTATGAGGTAGGCATTTTTTCCTACCATGTGCTCCTGCATGATGTGCAGCCCTGAGCCAAAGACAATAAGGCCACCTTGCCATGGACTGAAACCTCCAAAATGATGAACCCAAATAAACCTCTCCTCTTTACATGCTGATTATCTCAGTGTTACAGTGATGCAAAGATCTAACACAGTGCACAACTGAGAATCCTAGTCAGCTGTTTGCTAGTATAATTAAAGTGGATGCTTTATCTAGATTCCAATTAGAACAAATGGGACAACAATAGATTACCATATTTCATAGTTAACAGAAGCGCAGTAACTCTTACCTGTATATCAGGTTTTTCTACAGCTTCTATTTGTTCACGGATGTTGCTACCTCTTATTAGCAAGTTGAAGGATGATTTCTGTGGTTTTCTTCTTGGAATCTTTAGGTTGGATTTCCACAGACAAATTAAAGCAGAAGCACTCCAATCATTTTTTTTTCTTCTGTGTAATTCACCAGGAAAACAATTTTTATTCATTGCCATTATACCAGGCACACTCCTGCCTCTGGCCATAACATCATTCCCTTGACTTCATATTCTTTTCCTTTAGCCATTTGTACAAGTCTCTCCCTGTTTCCTCAGTCACCTCTCATTGAGGACTTCCCTGGGTGTCCTTTCTAAATTTCATCCTTTCCCCTTCACTTTATATTTCCTTTCTTTATCAACTTTTTTCTGTGCCAGTTTACACTACCTAACATTACTGATCAGGGACTGTTATAGTTTAGATCTAAAATATCCCCCCAAAGTCTTATGTGTCCAGAGATGGGGCTTTCAGAAGGTGACTGAATCATGAAGGTGCTATATTCATCAGTGGATTGATCTCTTGATGAGTTTGTAGCTGATTGTGATGAGACTTGGTTGAAGTAAGCGACTCACTGGGGGCATGATCTGGAAGGTTATATCTTGTCCTTGGCCTCCTCTCCAGCAGTTACCCTCTGTTAGGCCCTTCTACCATGACATTTCTGCCTTGGAGTAAGCTGACCATGAACTGAACCCTCTGAAACCACGAGCCAAATCAATCTCTAAGTATTTCATTCCAGCAACAGGAAGGGTGACTAATATGGGCACTGCTTTATCTTCTTATGTTTCCCCAACTAAAATGAAGGCAGGAATTTTTTGTCTATTTGTCTATTAAACCTAATGAGGGCAGGGATGTCTGTCTATTTTCTTCACTGATAAAAATCCCTTGCAGCTGGAATACTACTTGGCATGATTAGATGCTTGGTAAATATTTGTTGACTGACTCTGGAGTGAGGCCTGGTTTTGGAGTCAAAAAGGCCTGGGTTGGAGTGTAGACTTTCTATTTGATCTCGAGTAACTCCCTTCACTCTTCTCAACTTCAGTTTCCTCATCTATAAGAGGGATAAAACTGCCTCACAAGGTAGTTTTAAGGGTTTAATGAGATAATGTAGTCTAATTATTTGATCTGCTTGGAGTCACACAATAATTGTTAGACCTCTCCTTGGGCGAGATGGTCTGGAAAGAAAGGAGCCTACTTTTAATCAAAAGAATGTTGACATGGATCGCCTTGGGTGATGTCAGCTGGATCCCTGGAAGTTTCAGTCTTCCTAAAAGTACAATTTTTTAGTTACGATTTTCTTGCCTTCTTTCTACCTCTCTTCTATTTTTGCTACCCGACCTCACACTGCAGTATTTTCTCTGTAATTAGATGTAATTATTGTGAAATGTAGTGAGGCACTTTTATCTAATGAAAATCAAACAAGAATTTCCAGAAGTGTCTCTACTCCAGGGTCTACAATTGTCATGTGGCTGGGGGTAACCGTATCCACTAATTATAAACAGAACTAGAGAGGAAAGCGTGGGCAGTTATTTGTACTTCAAATGGCTTCACAAGATGCATGGGATGTACAGAAATCCAGAGAAATGTGTCAAAGTAGACTGCTGCAAACGCTGCGAAGGCAACTGAGGAGCCGAGCCCAGGCCAGCCCGCCTCTTTAGCTTGAAGTGCTTTGGGGCTAGGCCTGCGCCTCTCTGGCTCTTCCACACTTTTCACAGTCCTCGGCCTGCACCACCCCTCCGGGAGTTTGCTCAGTCTCCGCCCCCGCCCGGCTCCGCCCCTTGTCGCTCTGGCCCCGCCCACTCGGCTCCTCCCTCCCACTCCTGGCCGGGTCCTCCCAGCCCTGGCCCCGCCCCCGCGCGGCGCCTCGTCCGCTCCCCCTCTCAGGGCCTGGGCCCACGGCTGAGGGGCGGGGCGGAGGAGCCACAGTGGGGAACGGGAGGGAGATCCGCCACGGAGTTACGGGAAAGTTGGTCCGAGTTCCCGGAGTTTCCCCCTGTGGTTACCCGGGCTCGGCTGGCCGGTGCCCCGGCTCCTTTCCTCCCTCCGGCCTTCAGGGTCCACCCGGTCACTGTTTCTGCTCGGGACCGCCATGGAGCCTCCGCCGGCGCCTAGGAGGTGAGGAGCGCGGGCGCGGGGAGGCGAAGGGACGGCGACGGCGGCCGCGGGCGGGGGCGGCTAGGCCGGACCAGCCTCCCGAGACC
>NW_004955417.1:14343735-14381086 GCF_000276665.1 Chinchilla lanigera | reverse complement strand
GGCCGGCGGGACCTGGCGCGCGGGAAGCAGGGTGCGCAGCGCCGGCTCCGCGGCCCGGGAGGGGTCCCCGCGTGGCAAGTTCGCGAGGGCCGCAGGCCTAAAGCGGGGACACGGTCTTCTTACAGCCATGCAGGCTTTCTTTTCAAATGTTCTTCATAATAGTGCCTCTCCCCCTGTTTTGGGGGAAAAGTGGATTGTTTATTTACATTTTAAGGAATTAAGTATTAATAGCTACACTGTGTGAAACTTACTGAGGCTGTGCTGCTCTGACAGGTGTTCCCCTCGCCCCTCAAGTTGGAAGGAATTTATGGATGCGAGACAGTGGGATCCTTAAATTAGAACCCCTCCCCCGTGCAGTTTTGCATGTAAAAATAGTGATGCTTTAGTGTGGCATTTATTGTTAGTTTATATTTAGTCGTTGATATAGTGGAAGTGTCTGCATACAAAGTAGATGTGTTCGAACTATTACCGTGCTCTTAGGAAGCTAAATCAATCATTGATGTAACTTCATAATGTGTATTGCTTCCCCTGAAAGAAGAACTCAAGTAATTGTTTGATGCTGGATAAAACATTTAACTTCAGTCTTTCATTTTTAACTTGTGAAAATAAGGGTACTAATCTCTCTCAGAGAGTGCTGTTGTGAAGATTAAAGAGTTCATGTGGTGTGATACCTAGATGAAAGGTGTATTCAAAAATGTGGAATAATTAAAAAGGTAAGGACTTTGGGACCTATTGTGAGTTGTGTGACTGAATATGTGAACCTTGAGGCCTGGAATCCATCTGTTCAGGTAAAAAAAAGGGAGGACTTGTAGAGATTTCCAAGTCAACTCTGGAAGCAAGTCAACTGATAGATTTTTTCTAGCATTTTGTGAGGTGTCTGTCTTTCAGTACTCACTGGGCCTCATTTTAATACTGTGGAAGAAAGACAAGAACATTTTTCTATATGATTTGGAAAAATTACAACAAGGTAATGCTATTGGCCAACTTTGTAGGAGTTACCAGTTTCAGTATAGGTGTAAGAGAATCCCTGCCTTTGCAGAGATGTTTGACAACCTTGAGGAGTCAGGGGAAGGTGTGAGTAGTAATTCCATGGTGATTTGTACTTTTCAAAGTGGTAGGTGCTTGTACATTTAACAGACTTACTTTTAACTCTCTTCAGAGACTTATATTAATAAAGAAAGGCATTTCTTTCTAGGTTTTTTTCTTTCCCCCTATGTTGCCTAGGCTGGACTTGAACTGTAGGGCTCAAGCTATCCTCCCACCTCAGCTTCTAATAGTAGCTGTACTATAGGCATGCACTCCGGTTTAGGAAGGCATTTCTGAAGAGCATAAGATATGTGGTATTAATCCTACATATTTGAATATTTCTTTAAAATTTTTTTCATAGCATTTTTATGTTTATAGTCTGTAATCCTTACAAGAAGCCTATAGAGTAGGTTGAATTACAGGCAGTAATCCTATAGATGAGTATGCTAGATTTGCTGCATAGAAGGCTATGATAGAAGTTATTGATAGAGTTCTTTGTGTTACTCCTTTTGATCATTACTTTTAATAATAAAGCATAGCTACCACTTGCGAGGGTGTATTATTTGCCAAGAGATTTATACAGTAATGCATCATTTAATAATGAGATTTGCACTGAGAAACTTGTGAGGTGATTTTGTTGTGCAAATACTGTAGTGTACTTACATGAGGCTACATAGAAGACTAGAAGACTACAATGTCACTTTCCAGTGTAATTTTCCACACTGTCATATATCATCAACTGAAACATTATGTGGTGTGTGACCATATATATATGTTTACTTTAATTATCTTAGGAAATAGTAATCCTGGTTTTGCTGATTACTCTGCTATTCTAAATTAAAACTTCTTTGTTTGCAAAATGATTGTGGGAATTAAATGAGGTCATATGTAAAGCACTTAGCACAGTATCTGTAATTATTCAATACTGTTGGTAATTTGTGTTTTCCTTATTAAATGAGGCTCAGAGAGATTAAACAACTTGGTCAAATGGAGAAGGTGCCAGAAATTTTAGTCCTGATCGGCCTGAAAGGGTGTGTACTCTTTTATGTACAGTGATGCCTTTTTGAAACTTACTTTCTGAGCATTCCATTGTATAGTGGTCTTTTTTTTACAATCTCTTTGTCCTCTTTGCATATTTGCTTCTTAATCTCTGTAAGAATACCATTTAGCTCTTCTACCTTGAGGAGTACTTCCTTCGTGTTCAGACATGCAGTCAGATATATGTTGCTGATGTTCTAGACTATGACCAGCAGCTCTTGACATTTTAAATTTTTTGTGTGTAGGACTACTATTTCATTATGCTATCTAGTTTTTTACCCCATACTACCAAATTTTCCATTAAAAAGTCTGTAGATTCATTATTTTCCTCCCTTTTTCATTCCCAAGATTACTCCATTCCAGGGTATTATGATGCGTAACCCTTGAATTGAAGCAATACCTTCTAACTGGTTACTTTAGTGCAATTGTTTTCAAAAATAATTTAACAGATAAAACAGCAGAAGGGCTTCAGTCGGAGTAAGGATAGGGCCATGGGACGTGGTTGTTGGATTTTTGTTCTTTTTTCCCTTTATTGTCCCACAAAACCTATAGAACGCAATTTGCTTTAGTTTATCCTGCATGTGGCTTCTGAGTTTATTTTGCTGACACATCACTTAAATTATGTTACTATTTTGGGGGAGGTAGTTAGGAATGTACTTTTCTATTTTTTCGAGGCATCCCTTACCTTATCCCAGTCTTAACCCTCAGCCTTATGTTAATGTTCTTCAAGGTGAATCTGTTTTCATAAAATTTCCATGTTGTTCTTCGTTTAGGTTGTAGGCTCTGGGTACTCCCAACTTTGCCTTCGTTCATACTTTTCCTTTAGAAAAGTTTGTGTTAGTTTTTGACTGTAATCTGTTTTACTCTTCCTTCAAGGCTTGTTTCATAAAGTATCTTCTTTTTTTCTTTTCTTTTTTTTTTTTTTTGTTTGAGACAGGGTCTCACAGTGTAGTTCAGGCTGGCCTTGAAGTCATTAAGCAGCCCAGGCTGCCCTTAAACTCTGGACAGTCCTGCCTCAGCTTCCTGAGTGCTGGCATTATAGGTGGATGCCATCATGCCTGGCTGTCAGAGTACAGTATGGAGGGTGCGGACAGGGTCTCGCTGTGTAGTTCAGACTGGCCTTGAACTCACTATGTAGCCTAGCCTGGCCTTAAACTCACAGTGATGCTCCTGCCTCAGCTTTCCAAGTGCTGGAATTATAGGCGTGCACCACCATGCTGGCTGGGTGCCATACTTTTAGCCTGAAATATTTCTTTGTATTTCTAGTATGATACTCATTTAATTATATGCCATCTTTCTATTTTTTGTTTTTCAAAATTTTAGCCATACAAAAGATAGTGAGGACTAATTTAATGAATAATATATGAATCATCAGCAAGCTTAAACAGAAAAATATTATCAATACTTTGAACCTCCCTGTGTGTATATCTCTCTTTCCATTGCCCAAAGGGTTGGATCAGTGTGCTGAATTGGATATTTGTGTTTCCTATTCATGTCTTTATATTTTTAGCATGTCTATTTACACATTTATATCCATATCACATGCATATACACTTGTGTAGTGTTAGGCTTAGCTTTGTCACTGACTTTGAAATTTGGTTCTTTGAGTATCATTCTCTTGAAGTTGGAAATTCCAGTGTGCAGCTAAGTTTAAAAATCGTAATGTAGAGTTTGAGGTAATCTGTAAAGCACCTCTTATTCTTATATTTATCAATTTGGTTTCCTTAACAAGGGTTGTGTAAACAGGCAATAAGTGTGGTCATCTTTGTCACTGACTTGAGGTACCAGAATGACTTTTGGTTCCTCAGATTTCCTTAACAGGTCTGTCACAGAGGTCTTTAGAACTATAACTCACGTTGTTGGAGGATATGTTGTCTTATACAGTACTTGTCAAAGAAGGGGACTGACTATCATTGCATCAGGGAGAAATATTTTACCAGACAGGTCTTCTTCCCTAACTAGATTACAAGATTAGTAGTTACTTAAAATTTTCTGATCACGGTATAACTGGAAGAAAAATTGATGTGGAACAATGCAAATACTGGATGGATAGTAAGTGAGTAAGTTATTTAACCATATTCTCAAGTCACAGGAGCAGAGTTTTTGGATTTAAGTTATAGTTAGATTCTGTGGCAATTAAAAAAAATATGAACAGGTAGTTTGGGGGAAGTAATGTTGAAGATTGAAGTAAAAATTTTGGGGTTTCAAAATACATTCACACAAATGAAAAGTGGTGGTAAGAAAACAATTAGGACAGCAAATGTATTTATGAATAGATGGATTATCAGTTGGAAGACAGGTTATTATAGTTGAAAAAGCAAAGGTAGAAGGATGGGGATACAGGAGGGTACAGTAGAAAGTATTCATGTGTTCCTTAACATGAAGAGCCCTCCTAAGCCTACAGCATACATACCCCTAGGCCAAGAATTAGAAATGGAGATAGATGACAAAACTCTTAACTCTCAGGAGTTGAGTTATTGGGAAACAGAACTCTTAGAAAACAAATCACCTAGACTGCAGCTTTAGGGAGGAGGGCCTAGGGGAAGTTTCCTATTTTATTTTTGTGGTGCTGGGGATTGAATCCAGGGCCTTACACATGCTACACATGTGCCTTACCAACTGGCTACACCCATAGCCTAGAAATTTTCCATTTTAGAGGCAGGTCAGTGACTAAAATGTCCAGAGTGTCCAAGGAGAAAAGAACCCAGCTAAAAAGGAATACTGTATCTCTTTGAGTTAACAGCCTGCTGCTAAAACATATGCTATCTTTTCTTTAGCTTTTCTTCATTAAAATAGGATAGTGTGAATTCTATTAGAGTTGGTGTAAGCCCTGCAGGTGATAACAGTCAGTTGATGTTGACTCTCTTCTTGGAGGGAGGGAATGTGACATGAAATCTGTTGCAGTTTAAGGTGAACAGACTTGAGATCACATTCTGGAAACAGAGAAACCAGTCATTTTATCTAACTATCGATCTATCTGTCTGTCTGTCTATCTATCTGTCTATCTATCTATCTATCTATCTTTTTTCAGACGGGTCTCACTATGCAGTTCAGGCTGGCCTTAAGCTCACTTTGTAGCCCAGGCTGGTCTCGAACTCTCAACGATCCTCCTGCCTCAGCCTCCCGAGTGCTGGGGTTGCAGGCGTGCGAAAACAGGCCTGGCTTACCAGTCATTTTAATAAGTGTGGTCATCCCTGTCACTGACTTGAGGTGCCAGAATAACTTTTGGTTCCTCAGATTTCCTTAACAGGTTTGTCACAAAAGTCTTGAGAACTATAACTCACATTGTTGGAGGATGTGTAGTTTTATACACTACTTGTCAAAGAGAGGACTGAAGAAGTCATTAGGTGACTTTAGGCTATCCATTGTTCTTTAAGGGGATGAAATGTAGAATGTACAAGCACTGAAGTATTTGTTGGAAATATAAAGGAAAACATAATTCTACCTATCACAAGGTGGGTTGAAATTTGCTTTTCTGAAGTAATCTTATGCTTATTCCCTGAAGTTTTAATAGTAAAATGTTTAAATTAAACACTGTTTTTTGTTTGAATTGTAAGAAAAAAAAATGAGTGCTTAGAATTTATGGAGAATTTCAATTTTCTGGTTTCAGAGAAGTCTGTGTTGAACTAGAGGTACTGTCATTCAGACCATCATACATTAGTGGATTTCAAAATATACCTTTTCTTTGACGTTGCTTCTGAGAATCAGTATCTATATGAAATAAAAGTTTTGTAAGGTGTACCATGTATTCTGATTTTTTCTGTATTCCATTTTGTTTACTTTCATTAAAAATTATGATCATGATCCTCCAAATTATTTTCATGACTCATTAATGGGCTATGATCTGGGGTTTGAAAAACGTTGGTGTATTTTTTTAGTGAAGTCAGGAAACGTTTGCTTTTGTTTTCACCCTCATACTTAGTAAAGGTGATGACATTACTAAAGGACTGCAGAGTGGTATTAATGTAATAACTTATATACTCAATAAAGATACTCTTTTAAGATTAGAAAGAAAAGAAGTAGAGATAGAAGAAGCTAGTATTTAAAAACTACTGTATTTGAAACAATTTATATATATCCCAATTAAAGTATGGGAAGATGCAAAAGGATTATTTGTGATGTCTTGACAGTTTACGGAGGAAAATATACTGTGTGAAAGTTGTGGCGAGGCACAGGCTCATTTGCCTTTTTGTGTATCTAGACTGACCCTATGCATTGTAAACATCCACTATAATTATAATGACCTCATTTCTGACTCCCTAGCAGCTCCACCCTGTCTAGTCTTTACAGTTTTGCTTTAAAGGGAAAGCTGATGCCATCTGATAGAAACTAATGCCATCTGAGAGAAACTTTTTAACTTAGCCCTCAGCTGTATTTTGTTGTGATTTTATTTGAATTGTCTCATGTGTATTAGAACTAGTCTAATTTCAAGAAACCTTTAGCTCTTAGAACAAAGATTTTATATTTAAAAGGTTTTTGCTCTTTATAATTTGGGAGATAAATCTTTCTCAGATGGCAAGGGGATCAAGAGATGGAGGGAGAGGGAGGTAAGAGAGGGAAAAGGGATAAAAAAGGAATTCAGCTGTGTTATGTACACATATCAACAAGGAACACAAACATTATGTACTGCAAATGTACTAATAAACAATTTAGAAAGATGTTTTACTGTAATTATTTTCTATATAGTTTCAAGTTGAATAAATGAAAGTAGCAAATCTGTAAAATGACATAGATGAATATATAAAGAAAGCAAGTTTATTTTTACATGCTATGGTACTAAAATTCAGATTACTCTGAATTGTTAAAAGTATATCAGAGTTTATAACTTGAAACATAGCTTCACAGAAAAGTGAGAATTACCAAAAGCTGTTACCATAATAATTAGTACAGGTAGTTTGTATTGGGTTCTGAATTAGTCTAGAGATTTCCGATACCAGATATCTTAGTAAAGAGGTGACTTAAGTAAATTTTTCAGATATTTCTTTTTCTGTCTATTAGTATTTTGATACACACATATTTACATAATTGGGAAAATTGTTGAGCATTTGTAAGAATGGAGTGGTTTCTGCATTCAAAATATAGTGTACCTTTGTCCAGCTTACCTGTTCATTTTTAGGATTTTTGGTTTTCTGAAACTATAGGACCTGGAGTCCTGTAATTAGAAAGGAATGCAAATTAAGCTTCCTTTTGTAATTCAGGTGAACTTTTATATATTTGAGGAAAGCATAAGCAGAAGATAACAGGCAACTAATTTCCTCGACTCGCTCTGTAGCCACATAGTCTGTCTGTTGGGTTGCTCATTCTGTTTATTTTGAAAACTGGTTTTCTTCATAATCACTGCTCATGGCAGAAATTGACTACCAGGCTTGGGCTTGTTGGTTTGCTCATTCATACATTCTGTATTTTTTTAATTTACTGCCTTCCAAATTTAGATGCTGAGTGCACTGGTAAATGAAACAGATGGGATTATTGTCCTCATTGAACATACAGTCTAGTTGGAGCTTGAGCTATGGTAGAAATAGTATGTATTGATAAGGGAAAAATGGTGGAACATGCCTAATAAGGTAGTTGGAAGAGGCTTCTCTGAGAAGATATATAAGGTGCAACATGATGCTGAGAAATTATCCATGTGAGTAGCTGGAGAAAAGTATTCTGCGCAGGGGGAGAAACCATGAGAAGGCCTCAGGGGGAAAGAATTTAGCATGCAGGAGGAATTGAAATGAGGCCATTGTGACTGAGTTGTAGAATGAGATAAAGTAGCTAGGGATGAAGTCAGAAATGAACCGAGATTCAATGATAGGCAATGGAAAAGAATTTGGATTTAAGTCAGAGTGCCATGGCTGTCATTGAAGATTTGTAAGCAGAATTTTAAGCAATTTATATTTTAAAAAGGTCATTCTGGTTGTGTTGGGTAGAGTAGGTTGCTGAGGGTTAAGAATAAAAAAGGAAACGGGGCTGTTGCAGTATTTCATTGCTAGAGATGGTAGAGAAGCAGAAACATTTAAGTTTAGTCAGAAATGAAGGACTTGATGATATACTAAATGTAAGAAATGAGCAAGAAAGAATGATCAGTCCTGGCTACCATGCCTTAGGTTTGAGCAACTTGGGGGTTGGGGGAAAACTAAAAGAGGAACAGGTTTGGATATCTATAGCCCTCTTGGAATTACATACTCCCAAGAAAGTGAATTTTAGTGGCCCAAAATGTGCTATTAGGTGGTTCCCTTAGAGGAGGAAGTGGATAGGGAGGAAATCATGGGCACTGGTTTCCTTTTTTAACCTCTTGCTATCACCAGGTTAAAGAATGGGAACATACCTAGTCTTTGTAACCTGGTTTTTTTTTAAAGGAAAATCTTTTTTAAAAAATGTTTTGATGCAGTATAATTTATTTATTTTTATATTGGGGATCGGACCCAGAAACTTGGCACTGAACTGCATGCCTATCCACCCTCCCACTTTTTTTGCCGGGGGCGGGGGGGTACCTAAGTCTCACTAAGTATCTAAATTTCCAGGTTGGGCTTGAACTTGTGGTCTTTCTACCTAAGCCTCCCAAAGTGCTGAGGTTACAAGTGTGCACAACCACACCGGTCTTTATATTGCAGTAGAAAACACCAATAACAAATATGTGGCTTGGTGAGTGGTTATAAGGCAGATCACCTTTGTAAGCACTACTCAGGTTGAGGAATAGAACTTTGGCACACTCCCTAGTAACCTCTTTCCTTCACAGAAGCTTTCCACATAGGTAACTATTATCCAGATGTTTCTGTCAGTAGCCGAGATGTGCATTGTTAGCCTTGCTGATTAAAAAGCAGTTTCAATATAAATTGTCACTTAAATTTTACATTGGCCATACCCCTTTTATTTTTCTTTTCTAGTTTAAGAACCTAGGTTATTTGAATTGTTGTTCCTCAGAACCTCCATTTTGCTGACAGCTTGCGGAAGATCCAGCTCATTGTATTCGTTTGTCCTCTGTATTTCCTGCAAATGGGCAACTGGATCTAGAGATGGGCCAGACTCAAGTTTAGTCCCTCTGGCATTGTTATAGGTGGTGTTTCACAAAGCAGTAGGGATCTCTTAAAGGCTAATTGATCTTTTTTGGTAAAAAAAGCTTTTAATGGTTAGTGGTATTTCTGTTAATTCATTAGACGTTGCTAAAAGGCTAAATTTTAAGTAGTTCATTTTGTTTTCACTTATTAATTGGGATTGTTTTATATTTTCTGTTTGGTTTCCTACCTAGTGGTAGCATTTATAAAGGAAAGATAGGACAAATGCTTGTATTTTCCCCATTATTTATCAATTTTCAACATAACGAACGAGTTCTATCTCTTCCTGTAAAGGGGACCAGTTTTTCTTTGTTTCAGTTTTGAGCTGATGGCTTTTAACATACTTGATGGATTTTAATCCATTGCAGTTGTTGTCACTGAAACTCAGAATTGTTGTGTTTTGGTCAGTGAGAATTTTTTCAGGAGAGAACACAGCTCAACTGGACTTTGATAGCTTCCTTGCTGAATGTTGTGATAAAATATTCAGGGCTCACCTTATACATTTCCAGTTACAGATCTGCGATCAGTAATTTCTCCAAGAAGCCTTAGTTTCTTTTAATGAGAAGTGGTATTTCGAGATACTAACTTGGGCCCTAATAGCTTGTTATTTTTAATAGCTTTTGCTTCATAGAAGAACTGAGTAATTCTCTTTTTTTTGTGATCAATCTTACATTCTTATGTCTGGTGACTGAGCAACTTCATTGAAGATAACAGTATGTAATGTAGCAACCATTAAATCCTATCATTTTGTTTTGAGGTCATGTCTCATTTTTGTAGTTTTTGTGTTTTGATTTTGTCTTCATTGCTGTTTTGTTATTTTTTTTAATTTTTAAAATAAAATAATTCTTTCAGACTGTGGGATATTCTGTCAAAAATATGATGGCACTATCACTTACACATTTATTTCTTAATTTGAATCAGAAATTGGGTGTGTACAAACTCAAATTATGTGGTAGACTATTAAGAGTGGACTTTTAGTTTCATTTTCTCTCGTCTACTTAGTCTGATTACCCTTTAACCCACTATTAACCTAATAATCAGCATTAGTACCTAATATTTCTTTCTCATATTTGTGTTTTAAGTGAGCTGAGTGTGTTCTTAAAAGGAAAGGACGTAGAAAAGAAAACTATACCAAACAATAACACTGTTAATGAGGTCAGATTTCAGGCCTTTTTTTTTTTGGTCCTGGGAATTGAACTTGTGTCCTTGAGCTATATCCCTAGCCCAGGCCTTGTTTTTTTAAAGACTCCAAGCATTATTTTTTCGGTAGATCTTTTAGTCTGCCTTGTCTTTTACACATTACAGTGTATCTGTGTATAAACAAAGAAAAGGCAATTTAAAACTGCTTTATAAATCCACTCCAATGTGTAGTATAGTGAATTGTGAAATGAAACAATCCAGATATCAAAAGTTATTCCCTGTGAGTTTTTTTTTTTTTTTTGGTTTTTCTCCGGTACTGGGAACCGAACTCACGACCTTGCGCTTGCCAGGCAGGCGCTTTTGCCGCTGAGCTAAATCCCCAGCCCCTCCCTGTGAGTTTTGATATTAGCATTTATTGTGGTTTGAATAAATAAAATGAGGTATTTAGCTCAGTAACGCAGTTGGTAATTTGCATTTGTCAATGTGTCACATCACTCTATATAACTTTTGTATGCTTACTATGTTAAAGAATGTTTGATTATACCTATAAATTGATATGTGAATTATTCTGTCATCTTGCAATCAAATAGCAACAATGAGCACTCTTTCAATAATCTGCCATTTTCAGTAATGCTATACTAAAAATTTTTTATTAACAAAATTTGGATGATAGGAGTTGGAGAGAAATGATTGCTCTGACTAAAATTTATACTTTATAGAATTCTAAAGAACTAGAGTAAAGTTAAGTAATGGAATTCCATAAAACTCCAGTGGAAATGAAAAATAAACATTAATTATTGAGAAGAAAGGTTTTTTTTTCAATAATTTCAATTTCCTGGCAGATTAAGTTTTCTGTTCATGTGTTTACTTCTCATTATATATTCCTCCCTGTTTAAAATTTACAGAAGATAATTCAGCCACTAGGCCAATGCTAGAAAACAGGACAACTCCCCCACTGACTCCAGCATTTGAGTAGGCAGTTTTGATGAATGTTTATTAAAAAGATAAAACAACCTGCAGGTGATGTTTAGGAGATTGCCAAAATAGCAATACAGTGAAACCTTTAAAGATACTTAGCATTATTAGGAAGTAGAGTATATTATGTAACAGATTTTCCAGATAGGTGGAGTAAACTACTCTAACCATTATACTTTAACATATAGAAAAAATACTTTTAACAGAATAATTTTGAGGAAAATCATTCCGCAATGAGGACACATGACCCTGTCTTCGGAGACTCATCATTTATATGTTTTCTTGATTTAGTTGTACATTCAGTGAAGTGCATGCTTTATGTGTGTTTGAAACATTTTTTATTGCATGTGGCTTTTTTCCTGTTAAATGTAATTTTGTCCTTTTCTTTTACTGTTATGTCATTTTTTGTTACGGTACCCTCTAAACTACTACTTACCTTGGAAATAATTACCCAATCTGACATAATATCCATCCCTCTAAGTACAGTACATACTCTTTATGTCAGTTTTTGCTTACTAGAGGCCTTTTTTGTTTAGGTTCATAATTACATACTGAAAATTGTCTTTTGACTAAGAACATTATTATTCGGTAAAGAAGGAGAGAGAAAAAAACTGTGCTAAATATTCCTGTGGGTTTGTTTATCCCCCCCACTCCCCCCCCCGCCTAAATGGTGCTGAGGGTTGAACCCAGGGCCTTGTCAAAACCATATCTAAAATTCAATATTTGCAATTTTTTTTTAACAGCATGATTTTACTTTTAAAAGCGCACAAAATTCCCAAGTCAAAAAAAAATCGCCATTTTTGAAGCATTATGTGCGTAGGATTTAGGGTATTTCCAAGCTAATTGAAATGTGAGAGTATTTATACCTGTTTATAAAGGACAGTATTATACTTTTGCAATTTATATTTCATTTCCTTTGAGTATTTAGGCACTTCATCAATTTTATAATCATTTTTCCTATAAGATTAGGAAATTAAACTTTTATTTTCATTGTTAAAAAACAAAGCAAAACAAAAAACCAGGTAAAAATACTCCAAGTTTAAAAGACTAAAAATTATGTTTTAAAAAAACACCAAAATCGTGAGCTGTTTCTTTCCTCCCCTCTGTTTGTAATCAGCAACTGAAATGCTGAGATGACTTCCTATGTGTTGTTGGCTGTGTAATCATCTAACACCAAGAAGTCAAGCAAAATAATGTCTGTTTGTTCAGACAGCTGGAAGCAGCCAATACCCAATGCTCCCCCATTTCTGCTCTTGAGAACCTATTAAAAATTTATTGAAAGTCAGAGAATAGAACTCATTACATGAGAAAAATGTTTTAGTATTGGAGTTTAAACTTTTTTTGCAATTACAGTTGTATTAATGTATTATGTTGGGGTATTACTGCAATTAACTAATATTTTGCTAGGTATAGGGAGTTAAATATGGGAAGTTGTGAGGGTACACAGACTAAATCTTCATATTTATTATGCAAAATTTGAGGTTTGTGGAAGTAATGAGGAAAAATATACATATATGAGTGAATCCAGTTTTTAAGTATGAGTAGTTTCTTTGGTACAAATCATTGTGGCTTATTCACATGATAGGTCCATGGGTAGACTTTGGTTAAGTTTTTTGTAGAAGCATCCTCTTTTCTTTTTTCTAAATCAAGTAAGGACTTTGTTATTTTTCTTAGTTCTGAAATATGGGTATGGTTAAATGCTTAAGAATCTTTATAATGAATCAGATTAAACTTATAAGCCTTTTATAGGTGTACATATTTCTTAGAGCATTTAAAATTTTTATTTTAGGGGCTGGGGATTTAGCTCAGCGGCACAGCTCCTGCCCGGCAAGCGCAAGGTCGTGAGTTTGATCCCCGGTACTGGAAAAAAACCAAAAAAAACCAAACAAACAAAATTTTTATCTTAACAGAATATGAATATGTTGGAACATTTTCAGTTTGTTGTAAATATAATTTCTGGTCTTGTGATTTTTTAAAAAAAAATTTTGTATTAGCACATTTAAAGTACATAATGATTACGTTCACCATGGGGAGCACATGTACAAAACATACCTTAATTCTTTTTATGTGTTCTGCTGCTGCTATCCCTTTCCCCTTCGTCCATCTCTGGTCTTCCCTTTTGCAAAAAGTCTATTTTCCTGTTTACTATTATCTATCTTTTATTTTACTCTTTATACTTGGGGTGACTTTTTTTTTTTTTGCCTTTTTGAGACAGGGTTTCACTGTGCAGTTCAGGCTGGCCTTCAACTCACTCTGGCTTCAAACTTGCAGTGATCTTCCTGCCTTAGCCACGCAAGTCTTGGCATTACAGGTGTGCGCCACCATGTCTCGCCTTCTTGAGGTGACTTTTGTTATTTGGAAATTAGTTATTAAGAAAGTGACTGTAGTAACATGTCTTTAGGGATAGAGAATATGCTACAGTGTTTGTTTAACTTTGAATAGGTTTGTTACAAGAAATTAAAATGAGTAATAGCACTTTCTAGTTGATAGTAAGTGGAAAAAATTCATAGGAAACAAATGTAATCATGTAATTGTGACTTACTAAATAGTTACTGTTAGTAGTGATCAACTACTAACAGCATAGGCTTTAGCAACTTGCTAAATAGCTACTGCAATAGTGATACAGCTGCTAATTGCAAAGGCTTTAGTGACCACACTGTTAGTAACTGTATCACTACTGCTGGAAATGTGCCAGAAGAAAGATTTGAAAATTATGGAGGTGAAATCAGAAGAAAAAATGAATTTGTTCTCACAGAAATTTTTTTCACTTCTATGGGTTTACTAGGATCTCTTCTCCATTATTATTTTCCTGAGAGACCTAAAGGGCATATCACAATTATCCTTGATTAGAGAGCTAGAGCTGGTTGTATAGAAAGCCTTCTTATGTGTTTTAAAAGTCTTAACCAGAACAAACAATCCAAATAAAAACAGCCAAAGGATTTGAATAGACATTTCTCTAAAGAAGATACACAGATGACCAATGGACATATGAGAATATACTCAACATCATTATTAGTCCATGAGATGTTACGTACTCATAATCATGGTTATGATTTTTTGAAAAAAGCGAAAAAGCAGAACCAAAAAATTAAAAGTGTTGCTTAAGATATGGAGGAATGAAACTTAATGCATTGCTAATGGAAGTCATTGTGGAAAATAGTATGGAGTTTCCTCAAAAAATTAAACAGAAAATTACCATATGATCTAGTAATTCCACTTTTGGATATATACTCAAAACAACTGAAAACAGGAACCTGCAAAGATACCTGTGTGCCAATGTTTACAGTGTGTATACTAACCAAAAAGTGGAGGAAACCCAACCGTTCATCAGCAGATGAATGCATAAGCAAGATGCATTAATCCTGATATGCCAACTTTATTGTTAAGAAACACCTGGGAGATTAGTGAAGCATGCTTCTGGGTGTCTGGGTGGGTCATTGAGGTGAGGCCTTGACTACTATATATGGACCCTTCCCATTTCTTTCTGCACTGCTCCCCTGTTCTGTCTCCCTGAGCAGTTTTGCTCCACCGTGTACTTATGGCAGGAATTTCTACCTTGTCGACTACTGACCATGTACAGAATCTGCTGAAACCATGAGTTAAATTAAATCTTTTGTCCTTGAAATTGTTTGGATATTAGGTATTGCATTTCAGTGATGGGAAAACTGATTAATATAGTAGTGTATATATATATATATATATATATATATATATATATATATATATATATATATATATATATATATATATATACAGTTGAATATTATGAGCCTTAAAAGGAGTGAAATAATGATAGATGTTACAACATGGGTGAATCTTGAAAACAGTATGCTGAATGAAATAAGCTGGGCATGAAAGGACAAATATTGTTTGATTCCACTAAAATAGTCAAATTCATAGAGATAGAAAATTGGTGATTATCAGGGATTTAAAGGAAGAGGGTTTGGAAAGCTGTTGTTTAGTAAGAGTTTTGGTTTGGGATGATACAAGAAAAACACTCTTCATATACTTCTGATACAAAATGTGTAGGCTTTTTTTCTGCTGCACCAACTGGTTCTCCAACTCTGGATACTGTCTGGGTGCCCTACAGTTTAATTCAATTCTGACCCTAACTAGTTAATCTCAGGTCTCACAGATTAAGGGCTCAGTTGAACAATATTACCACCACTTCCTATGGCAGTTGTAACAAATCCCAGGCCTCTGGTACTTCTGACTGATTTGACTATATATCAGGATTGGTAGTTTGCTACCATCATTGGTAGAACTCAGGGAAACACTTTACTTATTATCAGTTTATTATTAAGGATACAGTAGTCCCTTATTATGTGCAATGGACATGTTCCAATATGCCTGTAAATGCCTGAAACAGCAGGTAGTATTGAACCCTATATGTTTTATTTTTCCCTAAATATACATTCCTGTGATAAAGTTTAATTTATAAATTTGGCATAATGAGAGATTAAACCAATAATAATAAAATGGAACAGTTACAACAGTATAATATAAAAGTTTCTGCTTTAGGGACGTTATAAGTAAAATAAGGCTTCTTGAACGTAAGCACTGTGATATGTGGTAGTCATTCTGATAACTACTGAGTATTGGCTGGGTAGTGTATACACTGTGGATACATTGGATGAAGGATAATTCACATCCTTGGCAAGTCAGCAGTGTGTGCAATTTAGAACTTATGAATTGTTTTATTTCTAGAATTTTTCTGTTTGATATGTTTGGACTGTGGTTGACTACAAGTAAGTGAAACGATGGATAATTGAAACTAAGGAAAGAAAAACCACAGATATTGAGGTTGTGAAGCCTAACTACTCTATACAGCTGAACAACCAGCTGGGAAGGTACATAGGGTGAGATCAGAAAGGTCTTAGCAGACTCTTAACAGAGTAAAAGTGCCTTGTCCTCCTAGCTATGGACTTGAAATCATTCACTACTGATGATTAAGTCAATCTAGAGCACCTCTCCTCTCCCTGGAGCTGGAGTGGTGGTAGGTGGAGCTAAAAGCTCTAGCCCCTAATTACAGTGATTTTATCAGTCCTGTCTATGTACTTGATTTACCATAAAAACCGTCAACTGAGCCATAGCACCAGCTTGCTGCATTTTATAATATGGCAGTAGGTCCACTTTAAATTTTTTGAGGAACTTCTATAATGTTTTCCATAATGCTTGTACAGGACCAATTTACATTCCTGCCAAGACTATGTAAGGGTTCCCTTTTCTGAACATTTTCCCTAGCAGTTGTCCTTTAGATAATGGCCATTTTAACTGGAACAAGGGAATATATCCGTGTGATTTTGATATGCATTTCCCTAATGTTTTTAGTAGGGCATTTTTTTCATATGCCTGTTAGCTATACATATGTCTTCTTTTGAGAAATGTCTGTTTAGGTTTTTTTTTTTTTTTTTTTTTTTTTTGGTTTTTCTCTGGTACCGGGAACTGAACTCACGACCTTGCGCATGCCAGGCAAGCGCTTTTGCCGCTGAGCTAAATCCCCAGCTGTTTAGGTCTTTTGCCTCATTTTAAGTCAGATCATTATTATTTTGCTATTGAGTGTTTGGAATTCCTTATATATTCTGGCTATTAACACCTTGTCAGATGTATAATTTGCAGATATTTTGTCCCATTCTGTAATACTGTCTCTTCATTTTGCTATTTCTTTTGCTTTCCTAAAGCCTTGTAGTTTAATGTACTCCCATCTGTCTGTTTTTGCCTTGTCTTCTGCACTTATGGGGTCTTTTCCAACAATGTCCTGAAGCATTTCCTTTGTTTTTTTTCCTAGTAGTTTCATAGTTTTGGGGCTTACACCTAAGTCTTTAATTCATTTTGAATTGATTTTTTTTTCTTTTCTTTTCTTTTTTTTTTTTTTTTTTTTTTTTGGTTTGTTTGTTTTTTTCCAGTACTGGGAATCGAACTTAGGACCTTGCGCTTGCCAGGCAAGTGCTGTGCTGCTGAGCTAAATCCCCAGCCTGTTGAGTTGATTTTTGTATATAATGAGAAAGAGGGGTTTAGTGTCATTATTCTGCATGTGAATACAAAATTTTCCTAGCACCATTTACTGGAAAGACTGTCCTTTTTCCGTTTTGTCTTTCGGGTACCATTGTTGAAAATTGGCTTGTGCTGTACATGTATGTTTACTTCTGGTTCCTCTATTTTTTTCCATTGGTCTATGCCCCTCTCCCTGGGGATTGAAACTTGCACTGAACTATCTCTAGTACTTTTTAAATCTTTTATTTTTGAAACATGGTCTTGCCCCCCACCCCCACTGTTAATTCCTTGTCTAGTTTGGGTATGGGGTAATGCTAGCCTTTTAGAATGTGTTTGGAAGAATTTCTTTATTCTTCAGGCTTTTTTTTGGTATAATTTAAGAAGAATTGGCATTAATTCTTGTACAAATGTTTGGTATTAAGACAGTGTCTTCAGCAGTGGAGACATTGGATTATGAGTTTTGCTTTAATAGACTTTGTTTTTATTACTGATGCAATCTCATTACTTATTTCTGTGCTCAGGTTTCTTCTTTCTTCATGATTCAATTTTGGGAAAGTATATTTCCCAATTTTGGGAAAATATACTTTGTCCACTTCTAAGCTATTAAGTTTTTGGTGTATAGTTGTTTGTAATCTCTAAGACCCTTTGTGTATCTATGTTGTCAGTGATAATGTTTTTTTGTCACTGATCTATTTGAGTCTTCTTTCTCTTTTTTTAGCCTAAGTATTGTAGATTTTAGTTATCTTTTTGAAGAGCGAGTTCTTTATCTTATTGATCTTTTATATTTTTAAAATTTTTTGTTTATTTCTGCTGTGTTCTTTTTTTCTTCTGTCCCTTTTGGGTTTGGTTTGTTCTTGTAGTTCTTTGAGATGTATCCTTGAATTGTTTAGTTGAGTTTTTTCTGCCTTTCTTGATGTAGGCACTGATAGCTATAAATGCTCTTCTTTAAACAGCTTTTGCTGTATCTCATAGATATTTTAAAATTTGTTTTTCAATTTTTATTTGTTTGAAGAAGTTTTAAAATTTCCTTCCAATTTCATCCTTGATCCATTGATTGTTCAAGACTAAGGTATTTAATATCCATATGTTTGTGTAATTTTGAAAGTTTCTTGTTACTGATTTCTAATTTTATTGCATTATGGTTGGAAAAGTTACTCAATATGATGTCAGTTTTAAAAAATTTGTTGAATGTTATGTTGTAGCTTATCATGAGAATATTCCATGTGCTATTGAGAAGAATGTGTATTCTGCAGCTCTTAGAAGCAGTGTTCTGTAGATACCTGGTACGTACATTTGGTCCAGGGTGAAGTTAATTCTACCATTTCTTTGTGACTTTCAGCTGGATGATCTTTCCATTGCTGAATATGGGATGCTAATATCTTCTACTATTATAGTATTGGGGTCTGACTCTCTTTTGACCTAAGTTTTATTTGATAAAAGTATGGGTTACTCTTGCTTTCTACTGTATTCTATTTGTATGGAATATCTTTTTCCATTCCTTCACCTTCGGTCAATGCATATCCATAGAGATGAAGTGAGTTTGTTCAACATGTAGTTGACTGTTTATTAAAAATTAATTCATTCTTTTAATTAGAGAATTTAAACCATTTATATTTAAGGTAATTTTTAACAGGTAAGGTCTTACTGTACCATTCTGTAGCTTGTTTTCTAATTTTATTGTAGTTCCTTTATTCCTGTCTTCTTTTGTGGTTAAATGCTTTTCTCTGTTAGTCAGTTTTGATTTCTTGCTTATTATTTTTGGTGTGTCTGTTGCAGTCTTTTGAAAACTGTCTTTTGAATATAACAAACTGTTTTGAAATGATTGCAAAGATAGGAAAACAAACAAAACCAAAACATACTAGTAAAAAACTTTATCCTTGTACTCTATTCCTTCCTGTATTTTTTTTTATTCTTGTTTTACATCTTTATATATTGACTGCTCCTTAGCATATTATTATGAAGTAAATTATTACTTAGTGTCAGAATATTTTTGGTCATATCTTTAAGGAAGTAGTTAACTTTGACAAGCAGAGAAAAAAGAAGGAAGATCATGTAAGAGAGGGTAACATACAGAGCTGTGGTCTCTTTTATCTCATAGTAAAGAAATAGCTGTCAGTCTCCTCTCAAATCAATTTTAAAGTCCTCCTTTTCATTTTATTCTTTCAGTTTTTGACTGTATTTCTGAGTACCATCTTTCCTTCCCATGTCTTATTTTTTGCATCATGTACAAATAACTATACTACCTGCTTTTTATTTTGCAGTGATTATGTGTGTGTGTGTGTGTGTGTTATGTATAAGTTCAGGAGCTCTGAGGAGTTATCTACTGTAGTTAGACAGCAGAAATAAATTCCACAGTTAGTTGGAGTATCTTGTATATAGTGAGAAATAATTATTTTTTCAAAATATATCTGAATTTGATACTCACTTCAAATTTACCATTAACTTTTAAAGCCCAGATCCTCATCACCATATTTCTGGGTTGGAAGAAATGAAAGTATCTCCTAGTTTGCAGTTTTCCTGCTTTCTTTTATATTATGAAATTCAGCTAAGTATGACATTTGGAAGATTAGGAAGAAATCCCTTGAAGACCAGTATGTCAGCTATTAGCATAACCACTATAATGCACTTCAGAATTTTATCCCTGTGGCTCTCCCAAACCACATTTTCCTAATAACATAATTGAATGCCATTTACCTAGACTGCCTGTCGTCTCATAATATGTTGTGATGATTTGGAATCAAGGATGCATGAAACAAGTTAAAAGTTCATTTTGTCAATATATCTTGACTGCATAATAGTGTGGTACAGAAGAAAAAGAGAAACTATTAAACCCTGTTCTCCAGGAGCTCATGGGTTAGTGGCCATAATAATATATTTCAAAGTAGTGATAAGGAGTTAAAGAGGAGAAACTCCTGTGATCATTTATAAGAGAATATCTACCTTAAAAGCTATGAGTGACGTATAATACTCAATGTAGGAAATGATGGGAACGGTTGAGGGTGCTTTGGTATTTACTAGCTTGCAAACTCTGAGAGGTGCCACATCATACTTTGGAAAGAACTGAGGAAATCATGTAAACCTTAGTTTTCTTATCTATAACTAAGAATATTCTGTTAACCACCAAAAAGGTTATTGTAGTAATTACATAAGGAAATGCTTATTAAATACTTAGTACAGTGCCATAAAAGCACATAATGTTAACTACATTCATGATAAGCTTTTATGTATTTGTTTTTTTTCCCCAATAGATTAGGAGCCTGTTGATTGACAAATTTCTTTGCATTTACAAACAGGTGGCTTGTTGTCAACAAATTCAATAAGTGTACATTGGATAAATATAATAAATTAACTTTTTAATGCTGGCTTTATAATTCTTTTGTACCCATATTAAAGATTTAATTTAGAAATATTAACTTACTTTTTTTTTTTTTTTTTGCTACTGGGAATCAAACTCAGGATCTTGGGCTTGCCAAGCAGGCAGGCGCTTGTTCCCCTGAGCTATATCCCTGGCTCTTAATTTTTCTTAAAGGTAGTAAGGCTGTACTTCTACTAAGCAATAGTAAAATTCAGTCTAAGAATAAGACTGATGAACAAATACTATTTTTATTATTTCTGTTTGCTTTGGTCAATTTATTCAACCTGTAAAAGAGACCTTTTTTCAGTATGTTAAAGGATTCTATTGAATGCATTTTATAAAATAATTATTGAATTATGCAAATATATTTTGTTACAAGATACAGTTTTAAAACTTTTACTTTGATTATAGAAATAATTAACTTTTATTTTAGAAATATTACAAAACCGATGCTTAGAGGAAAATCACCCACCAAGTCAAACTTTGTTGCCAGTAATCCTGAAGTATTTATGTGCAACAAATACTTGAGTTTTTGTTATATCTCAGACATAGTTTTTGGTGCAGGGATATAGTAGTGAACAAAATAAAGTGTCAGTATTTTGTTGTAAGCACACACATGAACACATACAGCTACATTTAAATAAAAATGGAAATGGTTTAATTTTGTACACATTGTTTTATAATCTGCTTTTTATTCCCTCTTAGAAATGTTTAATGAACTTGTTTTATATGTGAGTTTTCTACAACATGGTTTTAAGTGGCTACTTGGTATCTCATCAAATGGTTGTTTCATAATTAATTAACATCTATTTTTGGATGTGTAATTTGTTTCTAGATTGTTATAATTTGTAGTAAATACCTTTCTTTCTCTCTTTCTTTTTCCTTTCCTTTCTTTCTGTACTGGGGATTGAACTCAAGGCCTTCACATTAAGTGACATCCAAGCCTTTTAAAATTTTTGAAATTTTCAGACAGGGGCTCTCCAAGTCTCTTAAGCTGCCCAGGCTGAGCTCAAATTTGTGATCTTCCTTTCTGGGCCTTCCAGAATTGTAGGATTATAGGTATGCACCACAACACCCAGCTTGTTTCTAGTTATTTCTGAGAACAATTTAGCTTAATTTGCTTCCTGGTGTTTACTCTTTAAAAATCTTTGTATTATGGAAAACTTTAAATATAGTTCTGTAGAGAGTGAACCTCTTATGTTCCTTTCACACAGTTTCAGTAACTGTCAATTTCTAGCCAATTTTGCATAATTTTTATTCCAGTTTTGTCCCTCAGTCTTTATTTTGAAGTAGTCTCAGATATCATATTATCTATGTGAATATTTATCTCTAAATAGTAAGAATATTAAACAGTTTATGACAACAATTAAAATGTAGTACTGCCTCCAAATTATTAAATATTGCAGAGAATTTGAGAAAACTGAGACTGGTCTATCCAAGATCCTCTGTCCTCCATAGAAGACTTAGAAAACTTTGTACTGAAATCCAGAAGAAAATATTAAAGAAGTTTGTACATCAGACATTTATAATGTTTAATAATGTGAGAGCAGACTGCTGTTATCCTTTGAGTCCATATATTACTATCAGTATAGTAGATGATCTTCCTTATTTGATGAAATAGTCAGATGATGGCTATCTTTGTGCTAAATGCTATAGTAGCTTAGTGATATATAAAAAATAGGGTTATTTGTTTCAGAACAAATTTATTTTCTCATAGTTTTGGAGGCTGGGAGGTCCAAGGTCAAGATGCTGGCAGTTTCTATTGTTTAGTGATGGCTGTTCTCTATTTCCAAGATGACACCTTGTCACAGAGGAATGCTGTGTCCTCAAGTGGCAGAAGGCTGAAGGGCAAGCGAGCTAAATGCTGTGTGAAACATCTTTAATAAAGGGCTTCATCCCGTTCATGGGGAAGGAACCCTCATGACCTAATCACCTGTTAAAGGCTCCCCTTCTCAATACAGCATGTCAGCCATTTAATTTTAACAGCTCAGTTTGCAAGCTAGTGGGTACATTTAAACCATAGCAGTAGGTTTTGTTTTATTTATTTATTTATTTTTGTCTTTTTGAGACAGGGTCTCACTGTGCAGTTCAGGCTGGCCTTGAGCTCAATTTGTAGCCCAGGCTGGTCTTGAACTTGCAATGATCCTCCTGCCTCAGCCTCCCGAGTGCTGGGAATACAGGCATGCGCCACCACGCCCGGCTAATAGGTTTTATTTTAAAAAGGCAACTCTGGGCTATATCTGTCTAAGCATATAATAAGTCCTATCTCAGCTGTATGAGAGAGATGACT
Organism: Chinchilla lanigera; assembly: GCF_000276665.1. Lineage (NCBI taxonomy): Eukaryota > Metazoa > Chordata > Mammalia > Rodentia > Chinchillidae > Chinchilla > Chinchilla lanigera. Next base: position 14,358,228 of record NW_004955417.1, on the reverse strand, counting down.
TATGGGTGACTTGCTCTCCACAGAATTACCTAGAACCTACAAGAGTTTGTGCTCTAAAGGCACTCAAGTCAAGAATAACTGGTTTTGGACTGTGTTAAAAACATTATATTTATTATGGGAGTATGAAATGTTAAAATTCACCATATGTCAAAGTTAGATGAAACTATGCTGATTGTCTGCCATGTCAGGAAAATAGGCAGACAATATAAAAAATGCTTTAATTAAACCATAACTGAAAAGATCAATTTCATTTAAAACACCAGAAAGAGAAAGAGGAAATGAAGACACAATGACATAAATATGAATTGTTTCCAGAATAAATCAAGTGTTTTCATTTGACAGATACAGCAAAAATACAGATATTTTTGGCTAAATTAGTAACATTTCAGTTGTTCTAGATGTTGAGAATATAAGATGTGTAAACTAACAGGAAACTAATAGGAAAATAAGATGTGTAAACTCATTGTGTTTGCTGGATTCATTTGTGGGATCTGTGACTTGTTTAAGTGACCCAGCTTATACACTTGGTTTGAAGAAAATTTTTGTAATTCCTGAGGAATTAAGTAATGGTTAGATTACTTTCTGGCTCCATAGTAAAGAGATTTGTTAATATAATGTTGCCTCCATCACTATGTCATGTGCATAGCTCATGTTGAGTTACTTTTGAGTCATTCTTTTTGTTGCTGGGACAATATGCTGGACATTCACAATTTAAAGGAGAAAAGGCTTCTTTTAGCTTATGTTTTCAGAAGTTTTGATGCATAGTCAGCTGGCTCCAAGGCAGAAACATCATGGTGGAAGGGCATGGTAGAAGAAAGCTGATTACCTCATTGTACTGTGCTTTGGCACAGGAGAAGAGCCAGAGGAAGGGGCCAAGGACCAGATATAGTCCCTAAAGTCATACCCCCATAACTTACCAAGACACACCCAGAAGTGTATTTTACTAATCTTCTGGACATCTCTCAAGCCAGTCAAGTTATAATCATGATTAACAATGGTACCAAACAAACAAAAGCTGAGAGGATTTAGCACCACCAGACCTTTCCTAAAGGAAATGCTAAAGGGAGTTCTTTGAACTAAAAGAAAGGGATGTTGACAAGTAAGAAGAAAATATTCACAGGTACAAAACTCACTGGTAAGTATAACTATACAGATTCACAAAGCTCCAATATTATAAACATGGTACATAAACCATACAGATGTATTTTTTATCTTTAGTATTAAGACTAAAAACGACAAAAATTGTAATTACATTCATATGTTATGAGATAGAAAATATAAAAAGATGTGAAATGGGACATCAAAATGTGGGGAGTAATAGGGTGGAATTACAGTGTTTTATTAGTATTTTTTTTATTATGTTTTGGTCATTGTCCATTTTTGGTGTCGGATAATACTGGCCTCGTAAATAGAATTTGGAAATCTCTTCAGTTCTTTAGAAGAGTTTGAGGAGGTTAGTGTTAATTTTTCTTTAACTGTTTGACAGAATTCCCCAATGAAGGCATCTGGTTTTGGACTTGTCTTTGTTGGAAATTTTTGGTTACTACCTAATGTAGTAATAAGTATAGGTCTGTCCATATATTTTGGTATATAATGTAGTAATAAGTATAGCTCTGTCCATATATTTTGTTTTTCTTTGTGATTCATTCTTGGCAGATTTTATGTTTCTGGAGTTTATTTCTTTTAGGTTATCTAATTTGTTGTTATATAATAATATATAATATATAATTGTTGTTTTTAATGGTCTAATCATCATTTTGTTTTTGTGACATCAAATGTAATGTCCCTCCTTTTATTTCTTATTTTAGTTATTTGGGTTTTCTCTTCTTTTCTTAGTCTTGGTCTATTGATATTTTTGTATTATTTTCTTATTTTATATTTTATCTTATTTTATATTTTATCTTTCCTCTACTGTTTTTCCTCTAACCTTTATTATTTCCTTGCTTAGGTTAATTTTATTTTGTTCCTTGTCTTCTGGTTCTTTGTGACATAAAGTTCATTTGAGATTTTGTTTTATTTTTACATGTTTACTTCTGTACTCTCCTGTCTGTACAGTGTTAGCTCTATCTCATAAACTTTGGTATATTGTGTTGGCACTATTATTTGTCTTGAGTTTTTAAAAAATTTCTTTGTGATTTCTTCATGATCCTTTTGTTAAGAGTGAGCTGTTTCAATTTCAGCTATTTGTGAATGTTCGTATTTTTTTCCTAGTATTGATGTCTGGTTTCATTCTATTGAGGTTGGTGAAGATACTTTGTATGATTGCAGTCTTCTTAAATTTGCTAAGACTTGTCTTATGGCCTAAACGTGTTGTTTATCTTGGGGAATGTTCCATGTATTCTTGAGAAGAAAGTGTGTTGCACTGTTTTTGGAGGGGATTATACTTTTACTGTTACTCTTGAATATTTCATATTTGCCTTGGTCATAATTTCTTTTTAGCTTGAAGATTTTTTTTTTTAGCTATTCATTTGTTATGAAAGTTTCGACACAAATTGTCTCGCCTGTTTTGTTTGCTAAGTTTTAAAAATTTAACCTTTGATTTTTGAAGAATTTTCCATTGGTTTTATTAATATTTTAGATTGTTATTTTCTTTTGGCACTTTAAGGGTGTCATTGTGACTTGGCTTGTTTAGTATCTGACAAGACATCTGTAGTCATCTTTATTTTTGTCTTTGTGTAAGTAATAGGTCTTTCTTGTGACTACTTGTAGTGTTCTTCCACAGTGGTGTTCTATATTTTGATTTAGTATCTCTCTCTTTTTTTTTTTTTTTTAATGCTTTCTCTATCTTCCTTCCACCTCCTTGTTTGTCTTTTCAGGTTTGTTGAATTGTTGCATCTCTTGGTTTATTGTTTTCATAAAATTTGGGAAATATTTGACTTTCCTTCTTTCTCTCCTCCCTTCCCGGGTACCTATCTGTTCATCTATTTCTCTTTCTTTTTCATTTGGAACTCAGGCTTTTTCATTCTTTCCTTTTTTTTTTCAACTTTTTCTTCTCCCAGTAGCTCATCTTTTCTGCTGTATTGTCTAATCTGCCTTTAATCCTAGCCAGTGACAATTTTATTTGTGATATCTTATTTATTTCTTAAATTTCCATTTAACTTCCCCCGTCTTTCATTTACTTTATCATCTCTGAGTACACGAGGCATGTTCATAATACCGTTTCATAATATACTTATTAATTTTACCCTGTTGGTGAAACTGAGAAAAAAGATTCTCTCCTGTATTATTTGTGGGAGAATAAATTGGTAGAAACCCTACTGAAACAATTTACTGATATCTATTAATGCAGTAATCCACCCTTATCCATGGGACATGCATTCCAGGACTTCCAATAAATGTGTGAAACTGTGAACCGTATGTATATTGTGTTTTTCTTATACATACACACTGATAGCAAAGTTGATTTATAAATTAGGCACAGTAAGAGATGAACAACAATAAAATTGGAGCAATTATAACAATTGACAGTAATAAGATGTGCTCTCATCTCAAAATACCTCGTTGTACTTTCATCTTTTCACTTAAAGGAAGCACTTTGAGATAGCTAAATCAACAGCATTACTAATCTTATGGTTTAGGGCCATTATTTAGTAAAATATGGGTTTCTTGAATGCATGCACTGTTACGTCACAGATGATCTGTAACCCAGATGGCTATTATGTGATTGATGGGCAGGGAGCATATACAGTGTATGTATACTGGACAGCAGGATGATTCACATCCTGGCAGGGGTAGCCAATGAGAGTCTGCATGTTACTCAGAGAAGTGTACAGTTGAAAACTTATGTGGCCAGGGATCTATCTAGCTCAGCAGCATGACGCCTGCCTGCCAAGTGTGAGGTCCTGAGTTCGATTCCTGGTTCAAAAGAAAAACAACTCATGAATTGTTTATTTTTGGAATTTCCCATTTAATATCTTTGGACTCCTGTTAACCTTAGGGAACTGAAACTGTGGAAAGCAAAGTGATAAGGGTGGACTGCTGTACATATATTTGTATACCATACAATAATACCACATATAATAGCCATATTATAATATGATTTTTATAATTACTATATAGTTATAAGAGTGATTTTATGGTAGTTATAGTATAATAACAGTATATATACAAAGGATATATCTATAAATGCTATTTTAAAAGGGGGAGAACAAAGACTACATATTTATATAAAAGATACACAAGAAGCTAATAAAAGGTTATTTTGGGGGGTGTTGCTGGGCACACAAGGAACAGGGGTTGGCAGGAGACTAAATATATACCAGTATACACCTTTGTATATCCTTTGATGTTAGAACTATCTGATTATATTGCCTTTTTAAATTAAAATTTTTATAAAGGATCATAAGGAAAATATTTTTTTCTTCTTTTTTCTTATTAGTAAGCTAAAAAAGCTGAGTGAAGACAGTTTAACTAAGCAGCCTGAAGAAGTTTTTGATGTCTTAGAGAAGCTTGGAGAAGGGTAAGTACAAAAATTTTGAAAGCATTGAAATAATGACAGAACTATTAAAAAACCAGTCTTTCAACTAGAATATATTTGTTTGAATTGAATAAAAACATCAAGTAAATTTGGCAAATAATAATGGAATTTTTTTAAAGATTAGATTATCCCAAATTGAATAAGTGTCTTTCTGTGTGTGTATGTACTAAGAATTGCTATCAGATGGTTTCTAAGTGATTTGTTAGTTCATCCTATATGGCAGACTTGGAATTTGCTGATCAAGTGACATTGGGCCAACTTTTAATGTCTTATTTGGGAAAAGGTAAGTTGTAGGTGTGAACTGAATATCTTAGTGAGAAAAATCAATGTGTATAGGCCGAGGAATACTTAACATGCTTTCAAAATAATAGTAAAGAAACTTTCATTTTGAGCACAGAGAACAGTAGGGAATATTTAATGAAATGACAAAATGTAGGAAGACTTACCAAATAATAACAAACAAATTGACAAGAGCAAGGAAAAGGAAATAGAGAGGAACATGTAAAATAATAAGTTAATCATAAGATGGCAGGAACAAAATCAAGTATATTTTTCACTAAATATTCATTTTCACATTAAAGAAAATATAAAATGTAAAAAAACATTTTGCTTATGTGGAACTCATGTAGAACAAAAAATGGAACTATAAGGCTGTTTCTTCTAAAATTAATACAAAAAAGCAACAAACATACAAAGAAAAATAGGAAAGCTAGAATAACAATGTTTATATTAGACAAATTAAGGATAGTAGGTCCCACCTGAATGAAGAAGGACATTAGACAGTAAAGTACAGCAAAAATATAACAAAATACTTTTGTCACATAATGTGGTAGCCAAATGTATAATGGAAAAACTATTAGTAACATCAAGGGAATTTAATAAAAGTGTAATTGTGTGAGATATTTCAGTTTATCTCTTTCAGAATTAGGCAGATATAACTGAAAAACGGAGATAGAGGGATTAAACATATAATCAATAAATTTGATTATACAAATACATATATAAAGTATTTATGTCTGCATTTTTCTAACTACATACATTCTTGCATTCTTCTTTTTATATTTATGGACATAGAAAAATGACAGATTTTAAAAACAGAGTTTTATACATCATATTTTCTGATTATAGCCTACTAAATTAGAAATAATTACAAAATGACAAAAACCCATATTGATTGGAAATTATGAAACATAATCTGAGGTCACCTGTGGATTGAATTAGCAGAGCTAATTAGGTGAAGTTTTAAATTCTTTTATTACTAATGAAGAAAGGCAAAAAGAAAAAAAAGAATAGTTGGGTAAAGTGGCATACACCTATAATCTCAGCACTTGGAAGGTTTAGGCAGGAGAATCGGGAGTTTGAGGCCAGCCTGGATTTGAGGTTTAAAGCCAGCTTGAGCTACACAATGAAGCTCTGTCCCCACCCCCAAATATATATATGAATGAGAAAATAGTGGAATAAAAAAAGGAATAAGAAAGATTAGGTTAAAGATTAGATTATGCTAATTTGAATAACAGTGTCTTTCTGTGTGTGTATGTACCAAGAACTGCTATCAGGTGGTTTCTGAGTGGTTTGTTAGTTCATCCTATATGGCAGACTTAGAATTTGCTGGTTAAGTGACATTGGGTCAACTTTTAATGTCTTATTTTATTTGGGAAAAGGTTAGTAGGTAGGATTGAATATTAATTTAGGATAATCTAATCTTATTCTTTTGGAATAAGAAAAAAGTTGAAATCACTGATAAGGAAATTATTTTAAGAGTTAAGACCATATTATATGCTGCTCTATGACAACTAATTTGAAAATCCAGAAGAAACAGATTTCCTTACAATATATAAATTAATGTGAATTGAGCACCAAAAAAGTTAAAACTTAAGTAGATCAGTTACCTTAGAGTATGGAAAGGTGATTATATATTTATTAATCAAATACTAGCTCATAGTATCAGTTTTCACAGTAGTTGAATAGTTGGTTGTAGAAACAACCCCAGTATCCATCAGCCGTTGAGTGGATAAACAACACATTATGCCTCCATACGGTGACATTTTAGTCATAAAAAGGAATGAAGTCTTGATAGATGTTATAATGTGGTTGGACCTCAAAAACATTATGCTGAATAAAAGAAGCCAGACACAAAAGGTCTATATGATTCCATTTGTATGAAGTATCCAGAATTTCTGTTGCTCTAACAAAATACCTGAAGTGGGATAATATATAAAGAAAAGAGGTTTGGAATGGTTAAGAGTGGGATTAAAAAAAAGATGTTTTTAGCTTATTTTTTTGGACTGTGAAAGTTCAACATTAATAAGCCCCTTTGACTTGTCCTCTAGTCAGGTCCTCTAGTCAGGTACAAAAACAGCAGGAGTACAGGCAGGGGGCAGAGATCATATGGTAAGACAGGAAGCCAGAGAAGGATTTAGGGGCCAGGCTTGCACTTTTATAGCAGTCTGGTCTCTGGAGAACTAATTCACAGTGTGAGGCCAGCATTAATCCCTTCTGGGGATAATATTGCCAGTGACCTGTTTACCTTGCACTAACTCCTACTTCTTTAAGGTTCTACCGTCTCCCAACATTGTTCCCTTGAGGATGAAGCTTTAACACATGAACCTGTGGGGATACACTTGAACTATATCCAAACCACAGCATGTGTTCTGCAGCATATGTTTTTATCTGCCGATAAAAATTGGCAAAATCTTAACAACATTTTCTGTGTGAATAACAGCTGCTCTTGGGTTAGATTTGTACTCCTCCTCCTGGTGTCTGTGGGGATTTGACTATAATTATAGGTCTGGAAGCAGTGAGGGCTGGTGGTGGAGTGGTCCTGAGAAGGATATGTATTCTCCTCAAAAGTGACTTTATAAGGCGAAGTCATTATAAAGACTTCAGAATTGTGAGTCCAGTTTTCTCATATAGGAGATTAGGGTTGCTTTTGCTTGCAAAGCAGGCCTCCTAGGGTTTGGGGAATCAGGGCACTCAGATTAATGAGAATGCTTAGATGTTCAGTACCAATTACCTGGATACCTCTCTTCAGATTGAATGCCTTAATTTTAACATTACAGACCTGGTAGTGTGTGTATTCAGTTGTGTTTTAATTCATCCAGTAAGCTTACATTGAGTTTGCTTTTCAGAAGTCTTAGCCCTGTGTCTATAGGAGTTAAGAAATTCTTTTGGAGCCTTGAGAAATTTTCTGGTTTTCCTAGTTTTGATCAGGGCACTTAAGTCCTGAGCTTGTTATAACCTGTTCTGTAAATTTTCCAGTGCAAGTAGAAGCAGTAGCCTTTATATAGTCCTGGCACTTCGTTTTCACTGTGCAGTCCATTGATACAGCTACTTGGTCTGGCAGAGCTTTTCTGAGGCTTCAGGCAACTAAGGGTGATAACTGAAGTAACTATTGCCATTGAATTCGAAGACTGTCAATATTCTGTCACTTCATTGTCTTTAGTTTTAAGAAAGAACTACTACAAAATTTCCTTCTTTAAGGCTTTTTCCCCATGAGCTATCTTTTCTTGTCTTTTTTTTTTTTTTTTTGTACTGAGAATTAAACTCAGGACTTTGAGCTTGGCGGGCAGGCATTGTGCCACTGAACTATAGCCCCAGGCTGAGCTATTTTTTCTACTGAAATTATGAGTATAATGGTAGCGGGGATATGGTCAGGAAGATACAAAGCCACTCTATAAACTCTGAGCACAAAGGATTAATGTGAAACTATAAGCTCAAATGAATTGTAGAAGGGCTAGGGATGCAAAAGGCATAGAAGGTATTGCCAGAAGCTGGAGAGGCCAACACTGAAGATCTTGGCACTAAGCCGCAAGTTTCTCAGGAGTTCTGATACTTTGGCAATCCTGAAGAATCTTTGAGATGTTTTCATTAACTATCTCAGTTTATAGGCGTGTGAGGGTTATCAGAAGCTCAGCAGGAAACCACTGTGCATCTCATGTCTACCAATGTTAGTTACAAATACATTACTCTACATTACATTACTCTACTCATACATTACAAATAGAGTAATGGTTTCTCTCTAACTTTCTGCAGTAATATTTATACATGTTCTTGCTGACACATTCTTAACTGGGAACCATTTAGGGAAAGGGTTTCTGGGAAATGGAGTTCCTAGCTTCTCTTTTGGAGTGTTGGAGGAGTCCACAGAAAGGAGTGCTGGTGTTGCTTAACTGACCGTAGATAATCTAGTTCTGAATTCTGTGTTAGTTTTTGTAGGAACATATCCCTATATGTTGAGGGAAGATCTATACACACATACCCTTATCCTCTCCAAAGATGACTTTGGGTATCAGGTTGAATTAAATTAGTTTACAGAGCCCAAAGAAACAAAAGCCCAAAGGGAAAGAATCAAGTTCATTTTGTTGATGTAAACTTCATTACTAATTTGTCACTTTTTGGTAGAAGATTGTGAATTTGAAAGTGAGTCTGAATATAAATTCTGAATATTAGGAAATAACCTATATTTTCCAGTGTTTTGCCTCACTTATCTTTCTCTTCTTTAGAAATAATGTAGGGAGAAGACAGTGATTCTTGGGGTCAGTTTTGAATTCTGGACTTGCTGGCCACTGGTATTTGAGTATGTTTATCATCTTTTATTGATGATAGCTTTCCTCACAATTGAGAGGGACAAATTTGATAATGTGTGTTAACACTTGCTGTTTAGTAAGAATTTGGTAAATGGTAGTAGTTTCAAACCTTCTTTCTAGTTCATAGCAAGTTACAAATGACTTCGTCATTGTTTTTGCTATTTGAAACGTGAATATTTAACTGGCAGAGTTTTAAGAGTTGGAGCAGAGATTTTGAGCAAGTGGTATTTAAATTCTACATCTTTTTATTTGTCTTTGTGTGGTTTTTCTCTTAAGGAGAAAGTGAAAGGAACATCTGGGGAGACCTTAGCTTTGTAACTCAGGGAGAAACAGGAAGCTGGAGATTTCACTGTTTCTCTACCTTTGGTGTTAGGAGGTCTAAGTGGAGAGTTTTAGCTATTCTGTATACTCGGGATAGAGCTGGGACTTTAATATTCTAGAGATTATTTTAATAATAATCTTTAATATTTAATATTATTACTTTTCTCCTAACTTGAGACTTTGGCTGTTTTTAATCTACCTTTCATTCTTAAAATTTTCATTTAGATCTTCTTAGAACTATATTGAAACAATATAGTTCTTAACTTCTCTTGTTTCTTACCTTTTTTGCCATTTAAATAGTTTCAAAGTTGGAAAATACTACGTATGAAAATTCATAGTAGACTTTAATATGATGTTTGATGGGAAAATAATAATATCTTGATTTTTTTTCTTTTTAGATCTTATGGAAGTGTCTTTAAAGCAATACACAAAGAATCTGGCCAAGTTGTTGCTATTAAACAAGTACCTGTTGAGTCAGATCTTCAGGAAATCATCAAAGAAATTTCCATAATGCAACAATGTGACAGGTATGAAGAGGTTTTATTTCTTTGTCCCCATTTTGATAAATTTCATCATTAATGTATAACAAAATGTATTTTCATCATCTACTTAATTTTTTTTCCTGACTTCCCATTGGAAGTGAGACTAATTCTTTAGGAAAGGTGAGGATAGCTTTGTAGAGTTTTCTTTTGGATATATGCCTCTTTGCAAATGTTGTCAGAGCAGCACATACTAGTGACCTGCTTGTCACTTCTTTCTGTAAATCTCTTTACTCTCTCATCCCTCCATTTCTTCACCAAATTTCCTTTTCCTTGTTTCAAATCACATCAGCCCATGCAGTCAGTACTGTAACTTGACATATCAGAACTGTTTGTATGTGTTTGTCTTCCCAACTAGACTGCCAACCCCTCAAGAAGGAAAACAGAATCTTAGTTCTTTTGGTGTTTCTAGCTCCTGGAACACAGCAGGTGTTGAGTAAATGCTCATTGAATGAATTATATTTACATAAAATGTGATTATTTTTAATTACTAAAAACACATATAATATAGAATGTTAAATGGCACACAACAACAAAAAATGATTTTTATCTATGTCTGTCTTAAAAATAGGAAAATTGTTTGAGAATATTCTTCACTACATGTTCCTTTATGTTAGAACCTCAAGCACAATGTCTGTATTCCAGACAGGAAGAAGCAAGTAAAAAGTAGGAAAGAACTTTCTCAGAAACCCTTGGTTAATGTCTTTGTTAGAATTATCTCACATGGTAATTTAGAGTTGATGGATTAAGGAAAGCTGGATATATTGTTACCACTAATCATATCAGATCTTTTTTTGTTTTGTTTTGTTTTGTTTTCCGGTACTGGGAACTGAACTCACGATCTTGTGCTTGCCAGGCAGGCGCTGTGCCGCTGAGCTAAATCCCCAGCCCCACATCTTTCTTAATAAGAAATCCATGAGGTATTTTCTCTCCTAATGGTACATAAAATCTATACAAATTGCGCCATAGTTCTGATTGATTAGGTTTTTTTGACTTTACAATGGTGCAAAATCAATATGCATTCAGTAAATCATACTTTGAATTTTTATCATTTTCTGAGCTGTGGGACAATTTGGGGCTGGGGATAGGGTCTCACTGTATAGTCCAGGCTCACGTTAGACTTACTGTGTAGCCCAGGCTGGCCACCTTGAACTTGAAGAACTCCTGTTGCCTCAGCCTCTGCTGAGTGCTGAGATTACAGGCTTGAGCCCCTATGCCTGGATTAAACAATGCATTTTAAATACTGGGCAGCAACAGTAAGCTGCAGCTCCTGGGGGAAACAGCTGATGCTCTTTACTGTACTGGGTCACTTAGCTGTGATATTTGGCAGATTAGCTGTGTTAAATGCTTCTTCTGACTTAAGTATGGTATTTTCAATTCACAAGGTTGTTTTGGATGTAACTGCAGTATAAATTAAGGAGTGTCTATATGTTCCAGGGGCTTTGGCTAATGAAGTGACTGGGTAATTTTAGACTAACTTCACTGAATCTGTTCATTTTTACTTGGAGTATTTAGATTATGTTATATATTTTCTATAAAAATTTGCATAATTTGACATTCAAATAGTAAAAGAAAAATTTGTAAATTCCTTATTTCCCAGATCAAAATATATAATTTTGCAAAGGTTTCCCAGATCTCGGTATTAATTTGGTAACTTAATGAGAACCAGTTTTACCACTGAGCTGTATCTTTAGGTCTCTATTTAGTTTTTTAACAACAAAATTAAGAATTGTATTTATTCTTTTTTCTGATACTTTTGATCACTTTTCCTTCTCTTTATTCCTTGGAGTGAAGGAATCGTGTTTTTATTTCTTAGAACCCATTGCAATGCCTAACTCTGTAGTTTTGGTTGAAAGAAAGAAAGAAGTAATGCATAAGGAGTAAAGAGAACATTATAGGTTGATGAAACTCTAGGGAACTCAGGTCATGATTCTCATTACACACTTTAAACTTTTAAGGAAAAGTAAAGTATATAAGGGGAAGAAAATATTAATAGAATTCTAGAACTTTTGTACCACTGTATAGCAGAATGCCTTGTGCATATTGGATACTTCTCAAATATTTGTTGAATGAAATAAATCATGAAACAGATACTGATAAAAATGATTCCCGCCTTTTAGATTATACTGTTAAATTCATACTGTAAGTGAAGGCTCAAAAATTACTTAAAATGATTCTAAAAGATGCTAGGAGCCAGTAAAAGTAGGAAATGACAAGTGTGAGCCTTACATGTTAGCTACTAACGACTAGCATTAATGTAGATGTGCTACTAAAATGTGAATGATTATAGTAAGAAAACTGTAAAAGTTGAAAAATTTCCACATAAGACACAGACTAAAATTTTGGTCAGAGAAAATCAGATACATATTTCTGGAATTTATGTATTTTTTAGTATATTCAGTTTTGAATATTTGGCAAATTATCTTGCTTTCTACACTATATGAGGAGACCATAGGAAATATTTTAGTCTTTTATAAAAATTTGTTTTAGTAAATATTAAGCATGTGCTGAATATTGTATTTTGGTTATAAGTACTTGAGGGAGCCCATCTGCTTTATTGCAGAGAATCTTCAATGTTTAGCACCTGGGACAGAGTAGGCATAAATATTTGTTGAATGTGTAAGTCACAGAATGTTACTGATAGACTAGACTTTTGTAGGTCAGATCATTTAGTGCTTTCAAATTGTACTCTGTTCCAAAGAAGTGCGTTTAGAGATTTTGTTTTAAAACTGAAGAATTGAGCAAAATGAGAAACTTCATTGCTGTTGTTTTCTTTTTTATATATCCCAATACATTTTATTTGAATAAAAGGCTTCTGGTGTGAATGCATATTCAAGAGCTATTTTACAGGTACAGGTACAGAAAAAGAAACCTAAAGATTTTACATGAATTGTAAATGAGAGTTCACACTCTGACTCCAGGGCCAGTGTTGAAGAAAACAGTATCTATAAAAGGGTCCCCCACAATTCAGTAACTAAATTTTGGAAGCAGTGTATATGCCTATCAACAGATGAATGAGTAAAGAAAATATGGTGTATATACACAGTGGAATACTACTCAGCCATAAAGAATGATAAATTTGAGTCATTTGTAAGAAAATGGATGTACCTTGAGACCATAATATTAAGGAAAATAAATCAGACTCACAAATATAACTACTGTGTGGTTTCTTTTTTTTTTTTTTTTTTTGGTTTTTTTTTTTTTTTTTTTTTTGGTTTTTTTCCGGTACCGGGAACCGAACTCACGACCTTCAGCTTACCAGGCAGGCGCTTTTGCCGCTGAGCTAAATCCCCAGCCCTGTGGTTTCTTATAAGAGAAAAAGTATGAATAATTTAAAGAGCAAAATAAAAATATAGTAAGAAATAGGGAGATAGGTCCTTTGCCATTGAGAAGAAGGCGAATTAGAGGTAGAGGGAGGGGGAAAGATAAGGGGAAGGGAAAAGAATTAAGATGTGTTATGTCCATGTACCAGCTCCCCACAGAATGTAATCATTATGTTCAGCAAAATGTGTTAATAAACATAAAAGAGAGATCCTAACACTTCTGGGTGAAGCACTCCCAAAGCATTCCTAGGGCAAGAGCTGGACTGCAGTCCTTTTGATTGCTTCCAGCCAGGTAATGCTAATAGAAGTGAACCACAACTGACACAGGCCTTTTCTTTCTGGTGCTTACACTCTAGAGAAGGACCCTGTCCTGTCTAGTTGTACAGAAACATGTCGTTATGAATCAGGGCACATGATTATTCACTTATTAACTCATTCAGTGAATGTGTTTTGAGTACCACCACTTGAGGATAAACCCTCATGTGCTGCTCTCGAGAGATGTAAGGATGAATGAGTCTCCGGTACTGAAGGGGCTTCTAGTGAAGTGGAAGAGACTTGGTGAGTTGGCAGGCTGGTAGAGCTGCAATGGGGAAAATATGGTTATTTGTCCACTGTTGGGGATTTGAGGAAAGCTTCCCCAGGGAGGTCATAATCATGCTGAACTGTAATGGATGAATTAGATTTGCTGGGCAAAGAGGAAAGATGAGCCGTGTTGTAGGAATAGATCATTCCCAGCTGGCCTGCTTGCAGTGTCACTGAGTACTCCCTGCTTCTTCTATAACAGTTACTCCGTCTGTTCTGTTTGCTCAGGTTTCTGGATCAAATTCTATTTGAACACTTTCTGAGGGAAAAACGTTTGAAAAGCCATTTGGTGGGGCTAGTGATGAAATTTGGCAATTTGTATCAACTTATATATATGTTTATGTTATTTTGGATGAGCTAAAAATTAAATTGCAGTGATTGAGAGTTATGTTGGAAATAATTTAGGCTTTGTAGAATATTCACACTACCTTTATAAAAACACTATATTATTCATGTAAAGTTGTGAATTGCTAGTAAGAGTATAGTAGGATGTTGATAAAATTATGTAATGAAAATTAACCATTAGTGTTTTCATTATCACATGCTCATAGAAGGACTTTGAAAAATAAACCTTTAAGCCAGGCATGGTAGTGCACTCCTGCAATCCCAGCACTGGGGAGGCTGAAGCAGGAGGATTGCTTTAAGTTTGAGGCCAGCCTGGGCTA
>NW_004955417.1:14340245-14342569 GCF_000276665.1 Chinchilla lanigera | reverse complement strand
CATCATATCACAGCGATATATGTGCACCCATGTTCATAGCAGTGCACTTTGTAATTGCTAAATTGTGAAAGCACCCCAAATTGTCCACCCACTGAGGATTGGATAAAATAATTGTGGTACTTTTATATAATAGAACACTCAAATTTATTTTTTAACGATTGCTAGTTTTTAATTACCCTTTGTAACCTATGTGCCCTTACATTTTTTTTAAGAAGGAAGAGCAAAAGTCAGTATATATTGTCAGTTCAATTGTATACTTTCTAAATTGGCTCAGTCTCATCATAGATTGTACTTTATTTTTTATTTAACTTTTATTTTTAAATTGACAGATAAAATTACATATTTATAGTATGCAATATGTTTTGAAATACATGTACACTGTGTAACGACTAAACCTAGCTAATAGTGTACAATATGTTTTGAAATACATGTACACTGTATAATGACTAAATCTAGCAAATTAACGTATGCAGTACCACACATATTCATTATTTTTGTGGTGAGAGCACTTAGCATCCAGTTTCTTAGCATTTTTAGAGAATATAGTATTCTTAGCCAGGCACAGTGGCACTGCCCTTAATCCCATCTATTTGAGAGGCTGAGGCAGAAGGATTGAGAGTTCTAGACCAGTGTGGGCAACTTAGCAAGATCTTTTATCAAAAATGGAAATGGACCAGGGGTGTAACTCAGTGGTAGACTGCCCCAGGTTCTATCCCCAATACAGAAGGAAAAAAATGTGTTGTTAATATTGTTAACTGTAGTCATCATGTTGTACAGTAGCTATCTTGGACTTGTTTTTCCTCTCCAACTTCAATTTTGGGTTCTTTGACCATCGTCTCCCTTCTCTACTCCTGCACCCTCAACTGCCCAAGTCCTTGGTAATTGCCATTCTATTATCTGGATCTGTGAGGTTACCTTTTTAAGATTCCACATATGAGTGAGATCATGTGGTTTTTGTCTTTATGTGTTTGTCTTATTTCACTTAAAATACTGTCCCCCAGGTTATTTCATGTTACCATAACTGGTATAGCTTTCTTTTCTGATGTCTGAATAGTATTCCATTGTGTACGTATGCTACATTTACTTATCCATTTGTCTATTGATGGACACTGAGGCTGGTTCTATATCCTGGTTGTTGTGAATAGAACATTTGAATTTCAGTAAAAAGTTTGAACTGCATAATTGAGTCCATATAACTTGTAATGTGAATGGTAGTTAGGTAAGGGGAAAAAAAATTACCCCCTCTCCTCTGTTTTTGAGGTACTGGGTATTGAATTCAAGGCTTCATACATGCTAGGCACCCTAGGCAGGTAGTTCTACCACTGATGGTTGTACCACGTCTAGCCCAAAAGGTACAAATATATAAGAAGAATTTGCAATGTTTTACAATTTTTTCCCTCTTGTTTTTTACTTCTCTCTTTATACTCTGAGTTGTGATCTAGACTAATATAGTTAGGATAAAGAATATGAGTGACCTATGAAGTGGAGATAGGAGTGCAAAGGATGTGATTATAAAGCATAATATGAGAGGTGGCCAAAAAAAGAAAAAAAAAAAAGAAAAGAAAAGAGAGGAAGATAAGATGTTGAAAGTGCTAAGGAAGTAATGAGACAGGAGAATGAAACTGAGAGGGGGATGCTGGGGAGAAAGGCGTAGAACATGGCTCATTATTGTCACCCTAGTTATCAAGGCTTCTGTTTCTGGGTGTAGCCTGTAATTTCACTTGTGTCTTCTTTGACCTTCCAGCTTGTGGAATTTTCAGAGGCATAGCCATTCCCCTATTTAGCATTTTTTTTCTAACATGTGTAGAGAATTGGGTTCTGATGCAACCTGCAAGTCCATAGGTGGATTAGTCAAGATTCTTAGGCATGGGTGAATTAAAATTTTGTGCATTGCTTAAAATTATAATGCATAATCATTGAGCTAGTGTTTCAAATATAATCACCAAGTTAGTGTCTTAAATGAATATGTATATATATATAAATAAATATATAATCACTGAACTAGTGTTTTAGATGAAACTCTTACTCTTCATTCCCAAATTTTAATAATCAGTGGTTAAGAAACAGATGTTAGAACATCTAAATTGTACAGTTAGCTAACGTGTTGACTAGAATGAAATGTATTCACTTTGGCCCCTGACAGTCCTGCACAGGATAATCTTCTTTAAATGCTAATTTGATTGTATTATCTCCATGCATAAGTGGTTTAGTGGTTCCTTATTACCTGAACTTCCTTTCTTCTTTGTTATTAAAGCTTCCTTATTTTTCTCTCTGGCATGTGCCACTAGGCCATGTCTGTTGTTCAGTGAATGCTTTATGATTAA
>NW_004955417.1:14284040-14340145 GCF_000276665.1 Chinchilla lanigera | reverse complement strand
TTTCTTTTGTTTTTTTTTCTGGTACCGGGAATCGAACTCACAACCTTGCGCTTGCCAGGCAGGTGCTGTGCCACTGAGCTAAATCCCCAGTTCTCTATGATTAAATTATTTAAAAATGATACATGAATGAATCAATTGGAATCCATAATATCAATCCTGGTAGAAAAAGACTGAATCACATTTTCTAGGTCTTATTAAAGTGTTAAAAACGATGGCATTAAAATTTCATGTATATCCAGTATACGATTAAAGGGTGACACAGTGGATAAAGCAGAGAAGAAAACTTGCTTACTGATTCCCAACTTGCCAGTGTATATCATTACCAGATACGTGGAATGTGCCTTAAAAAATCCCTTGAAAATGTTTTCTTTGCTGTTTCTACTGCACTCATTCTAATCTAATCCACCAACATTTCTCTTTTAAAATGTATGTTTTGTTATTATCAATTATGATGAGATCAACAGATGAGAGATGACTGGCATGGAAAAAAAATAAAACAATGTAATACAAATAATACAGGTACACTGTTACACTCAACAGATTCCAAAAGAAGGAGGCAGACCACATCATTGGGGGGCTATACAAGGAAGCACTAGATCAGACGAGAGGCAGAACAAGCAAAGAGTATATGGGCTAGAACCTTTATTGTGGCTTTTATGGGAAAGAACAGGTGAGACAGGCTAAAGCAGTGCTCACAGAGATTGGCTAATTGGAATATAGTAATTTCAGTGAACTCCTGGCCTGGGTGTTGTCACTACTTGCATGATACTGGCTCTGGAGTAATTAGGGCAAGGGCATAGTAATTCTGGAGTGTAAATTGGGTGTATGGGTTTGAGAATGATTGGTTTTCATATGAAAAGCATGCTTCAGTCTGATTTGTTAAGTAGGAGTTAGCTAACCTTAAGAGAGTCAGTCTCTCATTTCAGCAAGGTTTCATATATCACCTCATAAAAAATGCAGACAATAAAAAGATGTGCCTATTAAAATCTCCTGCATGCATATAGATTCAAACTTTTTAACTTTCTCCCTGTGTTCAGACCTGTAGCAGCAACCTTACTTGGGTTTTGAAGCCTTTCATGATCAGGTATTTGGCTTCATCTGCAACTCCATTATGCTGTATTATATTGTGCACTCACTTTAATCTAGGTGTGCTCATCTCATTTAGTTTTTCAAAGTGATTTGTTCATTCTTAGAACTTTTATATGGGCAGTTCTTGATGTGTAGATTCTCTGGCCAGGCTAATTTCTAGTCAACCTTTACATCTCTTAGCTCAAGGAGGCCTAAATTTGGGCCCATCTTTTAGTTTGCTTGTTCATTTATTCATTGCTTATTTAGTTTGTACATATGAGAAGGGAGGTACTGAGGTTAAAGTGGAGAGCAAGATTGGCATGTATCTTTATGGAGCTTTTATTCTTCTGGCAAAGGCAGATAAAAGCTAATAGTCAAAAAATTGACAGGTGTAATAAGTACTTCAAAATAAAAAGGGTGTTGGTAATAGAAAATGATGACCAATAAGTAGCCCATTGTACACATATAAGCTGTGGGGTTTAAGCATTTCCTTCTTTTCCAAATCTATGGATTTTGGAATTGACACCATCTCAGTGGATAAATGATATTTTATTGTTAAAACCTACCCATGTCTACTTTCAATTTTTTTTTCACATATTGCAGTTCTTTCTAAGTCAGAAGCTACTATGGAATATGACCATATTTTGCTCCTTCATATGAGCAAAGATCAATATAACTTCAAAAAAAGGTGAATGTGAAATAAAGTTAAAACTACTTTTCTCATAGCGTACCTCCTTTCGTTCTTACTGTGGTTAATAGTTATATTTATGTAGGTTCATTTCTAATGCCAGTGTACCATTTTATGCTGGTGTATGCTGTATGAAGTTTAAAATGGTATGTCTAGTTCATTACTATGTACTAACCATCTAGTCTGAGGCCTGGCCAAAGTAGAGTGAATGAATGAATGTCAAATGATAAAAATTATATTCAGGTATGTGTCCTTAATGTGACTGTTTAATACTAATGTAGTTTTAAATTATTAAGTGTATATTTTATAATGTAGAGTTGTTGAAACATGATGTATCTATTTGATTGTAGACTGATATGAGCTACAAATTATCTTTTAAGGGTTCTTTTTTTTTTTTTTTTTTGAGACAGGTTCTTGCTATGTAGTTCAGGCTGGTCTTGAATTCACTGTGTAGTCTAAGCTGGCCTAAAACTCACAGTGATCCTCTTACCCCAGCTTCCCAAGTGTTGGGATTATAGACATGCGCCACCATGCCTGGCTTTTGACTCACTTCTAAGGGGAGATGTCCTTAATTTTTGTAAAAGTTGCCAATCCTACCCTCAGGATTACTGATTTCTTGGTGTATATGGCAAGATACTCATTTTTATATGCTTCTCAGTGAACATAATCTTGATTTCACTGTTACTTTTAAAATTCCAAATGAGAAAGGTAATATTTAAAGGTTTTTTTCTGAATGATATGCAGTGTGTCTTCTGAAGTGAAGCTCAACTTTGGATCTAGTTTAGTCACTTGTAAAGCTTTGAAAAGACGTATTGGGGGCTGGGGATTTAGCTCAGCGGCACAGTGCCTGCCCAGCAAGCACAAGGTTGTGAGTTTGATCCCTGGTACTGGAAAACTCCCCCACCCTGCCCCCCAAAAAAAAAGAAAAAAAGAAAAGATGTATTGCATCAGAACTTGTAGGTGTTAGACTCATCACAGGTTTTGATAAAAGGCAAGAATAAGAGCACTACTTCCTACTAAATGTTTCTACACAAGTACTCATACCTCAAAAATATGTATATAAAAAAAAAAAGCATTTTTGTGTTTCCTGTGCTTTCAAATTCTGAGTCTATATGTCAGTTTCATTTATTTTAAACAAGTCCTTTTGTTAAATTGTTCAAGTAAAAATATATATATATTTTTTTATCTGCTTTGAGACATGGTTTCATTATGCAGTTCAGGCTGCCCTTGAATTCACTTTGTAGCCCAGGCTATCCTTGAACTCTCAGTGATCCTCCTGCCTCAACCTCCCAAGTGCTAGGATTACAGATGTGCACCACTACACCTGGCTTAAGTGAACATTTTTAAATTCCTAATATATACTTTGCATTCCCAACACGTAGAAAAAGCTGAGTATGTTAGGAAGTGTATGACATAGATGGGAAGTAATAAGAGACATGGGTAAAGAGGTAGCTTTTGAAAGATTCTGAATGTGATTTGAAGCAGTTTAGACCTTTTCTTTGGACAATGGAGAGCCATTGGAGTTTTGTTTTTGTTTTTGTGTTTTAAATCAGGAGAGCAGTGTGATCAGCTTATTTTTATTCTGCTTTAAAGAAAGTAACCTGTCAACTGTATGGAGGAGAAAACTATCAATGGGAAAGCAAGTATGTGCAATTGGTTATGAGGAACAGCAGAAATAAGATTAAATTCTGGCCCAGTAGCCACCTGTTTAGTTCAAGGCCTTAAAATATCCAAACTTCTCTACCTTTGATTTTCAGACTTAACTAAAATTGTACAGGCTCTACTGGGAACTCTTCCCTGATAGCCTCCTCTTAAGCTTCTCTTTTTAATGGTATCTCCATGTATGGTGTCTATCTAAATGTATCTGCATATGAGTTGTGTATGTAAACATAATTTTAAAGTTGAGTGGTTATATATTCATTATATATTAATAACAATATTTTAAAGTTGAGTGTTAATATTTAACTGAATGCAAAATCTTTTAGAAGATTTATGTTAAAATGTTCTCATTAAAGGAAAATAGTTTCATTCATTCCTTATGTTAAATAGTAAGACCTTTGGGGCTGGGGATTTAGCTCAGCAGCAAAAGCGCCTGCCTGGCAAGCACAAGGTCGTGAGTTCGGTTCCCAGTACCGGAGAAAAACCAAAAAAAAAAAAAAAAAAAAAAAAATAGTAAGACCTTTACCAAAATGAAGCATTATTTTCCTTGGGAATCACTCAAAACATTTGGGCCCCCTCTGTTTTATAATCCTGTTAAATTTCATTGATGAATTGAAGCTTAATTATACACAGTTGATGAAGTCTAGATACAGACAATTCAGTGTACAAAAGAAATTAAGTTTACTTATTGGAACATTATGAAATACTCAAAATAGTTCATATTGGGATTAAGAAGAAATATTCTTCGGGAATTAACTAAATGTAATTGTCTCTATGTTTCTTTAGCCCATATGTTGTAAAGTACTATGGCAGTTATTTTAAGAACACAGACCTTTGGATTGTTATGGAGTACTGTGGAGCTGGTTCTGTCTCAGACATAATTAGATTAAGAAACAAGACAGTAAGTATTTCAAAATTGTTTTGCTAATCTCATTTCTAAACATTCCTATTTTAGACTCTGACAAGGTAGTATTCTATTACAAGTAAAATATCAGTGTGAAAAAGAAAATCTTTTAAGTGGTTAAAGGGTTCTAGAAAGAGGTATCTATTTGTGGCAAATTTAAGAATTGTATGCATGTTTATTTATTAGAATAATTTTTAGTAAGTCCCTGAGGTACTACCATGATACTTTTTATCATTTGAATCAGTATATATGTGTGTGTGTGTTTTATTAATGTGAGCTTAATAAATTATGACTAGAATTTTATTTTTAAAGATCATAATGTTTCTGATATTTCCTTATTGTAATCTTTCTGTATTATAATTAATAGCTGGTAGATAATTAAAGAAATTACATATTTTTGAATATTAAAAAACAATTGAACTGGGCATATGTGACTTACTTGTAATTTCAGCACTTTGGGAGTGTGAAACAAGAGGATTGCAAGTTAGAGCCCAGCCTGAGCAGTTTAGTGACTTAGCAAGAGCCTGTCTCAAATAAAAATTTTAAAAAGGCCTGAAGTTGTAGGTCAGTATGAAAGTCTTGGATTCAATCTCCAGTATCACCAAACAAAAAGAAAAAGAATATTTTGCATTTATTTTCACAGATGTCCAGATGTTTAAAAGTGGTAGAGCTAGATAATTTGTTTTTATTTTTGTGAAATCAGCTTAGTGACATGTTACTTTGTAAAAGCTTTTGTTGTTATATTTTAACCTTGAGTAGGAGGTCTATGATATTTGCAAAATATTTTACTTTAGGCTAGCAGTGCATCTGGTTTATTTGGACAATTTCTCAGGACTACAGTGATCTTTTCTATATGTGAGTGGCCAGGAAAAATAGTGGAATAATTATATAGAACAGTAATTCAATTACTGTGTGACATTATTATATGTTGTCAGACATATTTCAGTAAAATACATTCAGAAAAAAATACTTAACTGCTTGAGTCAATTTGTGGTTAACCAAAATCATTTTTAAGTTTGATTGGGGAAATACATTGTAAATTTATCCTACTAATTTTTTTGTCTGTTAGAGAAAATAAATAGGATTTCTTTGTAAAGGATGTGAAACAGAAGTTAAAATAATCCCTGTTTTGACAAAATGGATTAAGTGATCTGTGACATTTTAATTACATATTGTAGAATTTCTGTGGTGCTTAAATAGCATTTATGTAAATAAGATGACTGAAGTGGCAGAACAATGCTTTAATTGAAAATAATTATACTCCAGTTAGAAAACGACTGTAAAATCATTTCAGGGCTAAACTCAATGAATTTGGTGTTTAAGATTATTAAATGGGAGTATGAAGTAAAAGCAGGAGAGATGGAATATTTAAAGTATCTCTTTTTATGTTTTTAAGTGTTAATGCTACTGTTTTAAATGTATAGAAAGTCTTTGATCCAGGAGGTTTATTTCTTGTTGTCAATAACTACAAGCTGTAAAAGTATCTTGTAATTCTTCAAGATAGGTGTGTTCGTGATCATTATTCCCCGAAACTGTCTTCACCAATTATCACAGGAAAGATTTCAACCCTTCATATTCTAAGTTAGAAAACCATTTACTAAGCATGTTGGGGAGTTATACATTTGGAATAGTCTAACTGTTGTTGTCACAGAAGAATTGTCCTTAGTTCTAGGGTGGCATGGGAAAACTCCAATTACCATATATGAAAAAATATCCAGAAGTACACACTAGAGATTGACTGGGAACGAAGGCTTATAGTTTATTGCCTTGATGGCAATGCCTGTAAGATCTCAAGAACATTAACATCTTTCTTTAACCATCATGAGGACATTCCTCATTGTTTATCCATGCTTCTAAGAGTACCATTATTGTTAAGGTTAGCAATATAAGAATGTGTTGGATGTGAGGGTGATCTGGCTGAGACTTCTGTCACCCTATTGATTGCCAGAGTTGATTCAGCTGACCTGGCTGGCTAGGTGGGTGTCCCCTGTCTCCCTCACTGCTCCATGTGCATTCCTGCAGAAGCTGGATGATCAGTGGAAGAGAACGACTATCCCTCCTCCCCTCCATAGAGGAGGACTGTTTCCTTGGTCAAGGGTATGTGAGTAGCTGTACTCTCCTGCTAGAACCTCCAAACAAGCTCTCAAGGATATGTATCATCTCTCTCTCTCTTTTTTTAAATACCTAGACATTGTAAATATTTTATCATTTTATGGGAATATTCACAGGAGTGATAATCTTGATTGTCTGAATTTCAGAGGCTTGGCTGTTACTGATTGGCTAACTTTCAAAAGTGTGACTAGTGAAACAGTTGTCATTTATCTATTAAACCAGGTGTAAAACTCACTCTCAAAGTTGTTTTCATGGTTATAAAACAATAAATCTTTTCCTAAGACTATGACAGTTTTTTTTAGGGCTTATGTGCGTGTTTGTTTTTTAATATGTGCTTTATTCTTTAGTATATACTCTTAAAATAGTACAAGGAATTGTTGCTGTTTTATATTGTCAGTGTTTATATTTATCCATGTACTGTATTTATGCATTTTATTGTTCTTTCTTCCTTTTTACATTTCCAAGTCGCCTGTAGAACTTCCATTTTATATTTCTTTATGTGTGGGTAAAATGGTGACAGTGATAGTATATTTCACTTCAGTTTTGAACTATATAATTGTACTATAAAGAATTTTAGATTGGCAGTTTCATTTAGTGTTTGAAGATATTGTTTCATAATCATCTAAGTTTCCATTTTTACTGATAAATCTTACTGTTGCTTTGTTCATGGTAATCTATCATTTTTTTCTAATTGCTTTTAAGGCTTTTACTTTTAGGTTTCAAACGCTTTACTTTGTTCTACCTGCTTCTACTTTTCTTGGTATTTATTCCTGTGGGGTTCTTACTACATCTTGTTTCTGCATCTTAATGTTGATCATCAGTTTTAGAAAACTCAGTTATCACTCTAAGCAGTATTTTTGGCCCATTCTCTCTTTCGATTCTTGTGAGCTTCAAAATGTATGTACTTTAACTTAGTTTTTCTTTCTTCCTTTCTTTATGTACTTTCTCAGTTTTCTTTTTTCCCCTCCATTCTTCAGTTTTTTCTAATGCATTTTTTAGTACACTAAAAATTTCTTTTCCTGTGTCTGTTCTGCTTTTAAATCATCCACTACATTTTAAATTTTAGTTCAGTGTTTAGATTCTAGAATTTTCATTTAATTATTTTAAAAAGTCTAACTCCATACAAAAATTAAAAATCCTATCGTTTATTTCATAGAACCTACTGTAGTCTATAATTTGTCCAAAAACTTGATTTTCTCAATCTCCTGGGTTTCTGTTTCACTTATCTGTCTTAGTTTTCATGTTTGTTTCTTTGTCTGTGCCTGGTTATCTTTGAAAGAGTGCTAGACATGATGTAAAATATAGCAGAGATTATTTGTGCTGAATGATGACACCTTCTTCAACCATTCTGCTTCTACCTTGTAGCTAGAACTAACAATCCATAGATACCCTTGATCTAATCAGAGTTACTGACAACTTGAATTTGGGCTTTGATCTCCCATTATGGGATATACTCCTTTAGTGTTATGGTATTCAATTTCTTGGCAGGTTTTGATTTCTATTCTTTGTCCTCTTTGTCTTATGAAACATTCAAAAGCTTGCTCTGCTAAGCCTCTTGATCCCTATTCTATAATTTACAGATACCTTGAGAAAAGTGGCCCTTTTTGCTAGGCTTACCTCTTAGGTTTTCTTTTCTCAGATCTTGACTCCAGACAAAAGGCACTGCTTTTGTATCTTTATTAGTTTTCAAACAGACTTTTAAATATAGTTTGTACAGATGTTTTAGTTCTTTTAGTAAGAGAGTGTTCTGAATTATCTAGTATATCATTACCAGAAGTGAAAGGCTTTTCTAGCAGTTTGAATTTTTTAACAGTTAAATCTCAAGCCCACATAGATACCTGGCTCTGTATTTGGGTTCACCGTACAAGCTATTACATTGATTTGTGTGCTTCTATAACAGAAATGTGCTTAAATTAGATGGTGTATTTGATATCTAGCTTACAGTAAGTTACTTTAATTGTCTTTGTTTTTCTTAACTTCCCACATGACTTTTAGACAGAGTTATCAAATTCCACGAAAAGCCTGGCTGGAGTTTTGTGATAATTACATTTAACTTCCTAGATTAATTTGGGTTGATTGTTATTTTCCCATTCATGGTCATCCTGCATTTCTCCTTTTATGTCTTTAAATGTCCTAGTAAATCTTGAAAATTTTGCACATTTTAAATTTGGTTTATTTCTAGGGGTTTTGGCATTTTTATTGCTATCATGAATGATTTTTTAATTATATTTTCTAGTTGGTTAATGGTGATGTATTATTTTTATATATCCTTTTTATTCATTGTTGCTCAGTCCACTTTGCTGTTGGTCCCTTTCTGACTCTTTTGCTTGATTTTGTCATTTGCTTGTTTACTTTCTAAGTAACCTTCTTTTAACTCAATTAATAAGGTCCTATATTGACTTTTGTATTGGTTTTTGTCTAATGGCTACTTAATTTATGTGGTCATTTTAGGAGCTTTATTCTTGCTATCAATTTCCATGCTGTATTTTTGGCAGCTATTTCTTGATGGGGATTTCTCAGATGTTACCTGTTTCCCCTTTAATTTGTCATGTGGAATGTCTATAGAGCCACTGAAATGACTTTTCCTGTGATTAAATTTTTTAAATTAATTCATGTATGGTCTGTGGGTGTAAATTTTTATTTATTTATTTTTTTAAGTTTTTTGGTACAATTTAGGTATGCATAGTGACCACATTTATTATAGGGCATTTGTGTCTGTATATGATATATTTTTTTTTTTCAGGATTTCTTCTTTATTACCACCTAATGAGATCCTCCCCTCTAAAAAAAATATCTCTACACAAATGTATATGGTATATCTTGATTACTCTCTTTTTCCCCATTTCCATCTCCTCTTTTCAAAGCCCCTTCCCCTCTTGGTTCACAGTAAAACTTTATTAACAGCCTTAATATTCACAAATTAAAAAAATGAAAGACATGATTGAAATCCTTATTTTATGATTATTTTGAAGTTGTGACTGAAAACAGTAAAAATACATGTTGAGAATAAGGTCAGATTGGTACTCAGATAAACTCAGGGGTCAATGTTGTTTTGATACAACTTAGTCCTATTCAGATCTGTAATCTTAAACTTAGTTCATGATGTTGTATATACTTCAGATCGCAGCTATTTTAATAGTAAACTTTCACAGTGGACTGGCTAGTTCAGATTACTTCAAACTGTTCTTTTGAATTTAGACTTTTTTTTTTTTACATATACCATGTCTCATTCACTATAGAGACGGAAGAAAATATTGGGTGATGTTGCTAATGTTTCTTAAAATTTTTTTATTTTTTATTTTTATTTAGAGCAGTGACTCTTGTAATACCACCTAGGTAAAAAATTAATACTTTTTTGCGAAATTATGTTTATCTTTGAAAGAAATCTTATTATGAAAAAATGATTCTTGATTTTAAATATTCAATACTTGCCTGTTTTTGATCATATTGTTCCCTTGAAATTTAAAAATTTAAAGTACAGAGAAAAAACAAATTTGATTGTTATATGCTTTTTAAAAAACACGTAAATCACTATTTTTTAGCCTGAAACATAAGCAGTTCTTTTATTGTTTCCATTCTATCTGCACAGTTATATAACTTGTCACTTTTTTATGTACTGTAGATTTCAGCTTTATAGTAAAAACCGACTCCTAGAATAAAAACTAGATCCATATTTTCGTGATTTTGTATCTGCTCTTTATCTTCTCCCCCAACTTTGAGTGTTCTCACTTCCAGTCATAGTGAATTTGCATTCATGAATGTCTAGTTTAAAATACCATCTCTTATTTGAAAAGTTCTTGTTTTCCCAGGAAGTTTGTTGTCTGTTGTAATTTATTGATTAATTGAGTAAGTCTTTATTGCATATTGTTACATAAAGAACCCAATAAGTGGTAACTGCAGTTATTTTAATTTTTACTATATTTTGCTTATTTGGAGTACTGGTCAGACTGAATGTCTTTTGTTTGGTATGTGTGTTGGCTATTCTGTTTCCTTTTTGTTCCTATCTTTTGCCTTTTATTGCTGGTCTTTTTTGAGCAGTTTGCAGAATTTGCTTGATAGCTCTTTACCGGAAAAGATAAGGGATAGATTTGTTTGGGGGTTAATTGGACTTATTCCAGTGATTGTAATTGAGGCTGTGTAGTAAGAGGTAGAGATTGTGTCATATAAGGGCTAATAGTTGATGTGGGCAGATCACTGAGTTGACAGGTAAGATGGTTATGAATGGTAATTGGGACAGAAAATGGTAGTAGCATAGATCTGGATGAAAGTGAAACTCCTAGATTCCAGTGGGTGATAAAAGGTTTCTCTGACTCTCCTGGTTTTACTATGAGTAAAAAATCATTATCATTGAATTCTTTCAGTTTATAAGTATTGAGGGAGCTATAAAGTAACATAGTGACTTAAATTCAAGGTTTCTCTTGTGCTTTTTTTTTTTTTTTTTTGGTACGAGGAATTGAACTCACAACCTTGTGCTTACTGGGCAGGCACTGTACCACTGAGCTTACATCCCCAGCCCAAATTCAAGGTTTCTGTGATCTGACTCATAAACACAGTTCAAAGTATTATTCTATATAAATTTAATACCTGCTTTTTCCCCACAATATTTCCAACCATCTTTTTAAGTTGGTGAAATCTGTTTATAGAGAACCCAGCTATGTTATCCTACACATAGAAATCAGAGTAAAAAATCAGATTTAGTCAGCTTTAGTATTTGGAAGAATAACTGTGGTTGCTTTCACCAAAATTTTAATATTTTTGTCTTAGAAATATTCTAAGTGCCTAGAGTGGGTACTGACACCTAGCGAGCCTTTGATAAATGTTGAATTGAAACATTCCTTTGGCTGTTTATTCTGTTCCCATCTATTTGTTATATTTTTGTGGATAAATTATAATTTACATGGCTGCTACTATTGGTATTATTGTGATTATTGAACAGATATGGCCATATACCAAAGAAGGACCATTAAAAAATGTGTAACTTTTATATACGTAAAATATGAGGATATGTTCTATTATTTCCCTGATTTTTCCAAATTTGTGTAATACTTCAGTGTTAATTTTTTGCTTGTCTTTTAAAAGGTGTTGATAACTTTAACCATAACCATTCTTGATAACTTTAACCATAGAACTTCTTTGGCTTATGAAAAAGAGATCTATGTTTTTTGTTGTTAGTGTAAATTAGTGGAAGCATTAATATTTTTTGAGCAGATAAGTGTCTTCAAGTTAAAAAAAGTTCATTATATTTATGGGAGTAGTGTTTGAAGCTTTCCTTGTTAGAAAATTTTTAAAAAACATTTTACATTAAATGCCATTTAACATCCACACATTTATGCATTTCAGATATATACTGCAGTGTAGAAATGCACAACTCTGAAATTGAAGCTTTTAAAAAAGATAGATTATATTTTTGATTAGAGGCTTTCAGAGTGATCTTTCAATAATTGTAAAGCTGTGCTTTCACATATGGAAGAAATAGAGTCTGTGTCTTAGATGTTTATTATATACTTGGAACCATTTTAAGAAATTGCCTAAGGTTATCCTCTCTCATTTAGGCATACTTCTTGATTTGGCCACTGGTTTTAATTCAACCTAGCATAGTAGAAATAGCATAAGTCCAGATTTTCAACACTATGAATTTTAACTTTGGCTCTTTTACAAACTAGATTTCTGGTGTGGAGGAAAGTAATTTAACTGACACCAACTTCAGTTTCCTCATCTGTTAGGTAATAAGTAACATTTGTATAGTGCTTTACATTTTACTTAGCAGCTTTATTTTACATTGTCAGTTGAATAGAAAATTCTAAACACATTTATTGATCTAGGCCCAGTGTACCTCACCGGAGGAAAAAATAACACTAATAAATGTTGCTGTTTTTGTATGGTCTACATAGTAGATGAGGTAATAGGTATGTCTGAGGTATAGCTATGTAAAAACCTAAATTGAGTTGTGTAAAGAGTTACAAGTTCTTTAGGAGAAGGAGAAGCACTTAGCCTAATTAGTTTAGAGGAAAAGAATTGCTTAGCAGATTCTTGAAAGAGTAGGAGTCATCAAAACAAGCTCCAGAATGGCAGAGGTCCCCCTCCCCTCCCATTTTGTTAGCTTCTGAACAGTGCTTGGCATATCCAGATTTGCCATTATTCTCAGGAAATATTTGTTGAATGATTGAATGGATAAATAAATGAATGAAAGGAGAGAGGGCAAAGGGCATCTTAGAAGAGGGAACAAGTATATACTAAAATTATATTTCTATCTCTAAAGGCCCTCTGTAATACCCTAAGTTACCCAAAAGAGAAAGTGCCCATCATTTGGTTTAAGTGTATTATTTTTCTCATAAGGTCAAAAATCATTGCCATATTTTAGGTTAGGATCATGTTGTTGTTACATAATTTTGTGTTTCCTCCTTTTTTTCTGTATTGAAAAAAGCCATTTATGCTATCTTTATCCTTTTTTTTTTGAGTGTCTTTTAGATTTCTGTTCATTTAATCTGTTTCTTGAAATGTATATGATACTTCTTTGCGATGACATTCTTTAGGGCTTCCTGATTTCTTGTTCTAATGTAGACTCATTGCTTTTTAGGTCTGCTGTACAGCTGCATCCTTGGGATTTCTTTTCACTGGATTCCTTGGTTAGTGCCATCATTTTCTTACGTATTTCCTATTTCCTTGGTTTTCACCTTGTTTTATATTCTGCCTACACTATCTTCTTTATGGTAGAAGAGCAAGAGATAAACTATTCAAGTCCTTGCATATCAAAAAACGCCTTTAATTTGCTTTTGTATTTGGTTGATAACTCATCCAGAATTTTAAATTGAAAATCATTTTTCCCTGGTGTCATAGGCTTTTACCCTACTCTGGAAACTTTTCAGTTTTTTTTCACAAGGAGCAAAATATTTCATAAGGATGTGCCTAGGTGTGAGTTCTTTGTATTAATTATGCATAGCATTAAATAGTTTCTTTTATTGTAAACACTTGTCTTCAGGTTTGGAAATTTTTCTTTGATATTTTCCCCCTATATTTTCTTCTTTGAGTGGTTGACTGTCCAAAAATTTTTTTTGTCTTTCTTTGTACCTTTTTTTTGAGGGGGGGAGTAGAAGTGGTTTATTCTGTTTTATTTTCTGACTCTTCTAACTGAACTTTGTATTTTAGCAGTTGTATTGTAATTTATGAGAACTTTTATTGATGATTCCTTTTCTGTAACAGTGATGCTGATACATGGATGCAAAACTTTTCAAGTTGCTCTAAGAATAATCAGTTTTAAAAAAAAGTTATTTTCTGTTTCTTGAATCATTTCTGTTTCCTCTGGTGCTATTGTTTCACTTATTTTATTTATCCTGGTCCTGCCTTTGGGACTGGAAGGCTGACTAGCTCTCACGGGAAGCACTGGGACAATGCTTTTTGACTGACAGGCCTAATGTGAGGGTGAATGAGTTGGGAGCTTGCTTTTACAGGGACACCCCCCACCCCAGGCTGTTTATGCAGTTTCTTTAGAGATTAGCCCTGCTTCTCCTTTGTCTCATTTTGTTCTAGGGAGTAATGCCAGAAAATATATAATCTAGGTGTACTTGGGAGTAGGTCAGATTCATGGCAAAAACTAATTCTCATTTCATTTTCTTCTTTCCAGCTTCCATGGAAGCGCTAAACTTTCCATCCCTCTTTTCAGTTATGCCCTCTAACCCCATAATTCTAAGCAAGGAAGCTTCCCTGGAGTTTACTTGTTAGATCAGTCCTTTTGTCTCAGATCCCTTCTTTGCCTGCTCTTGACTTTGACTTTTTCCATAGAAATTACCCCAAGTTTATAAGACCTTTCTATGTTGATTCTTTCATTGTTCATTTTGTTTTAAAAAATTCTCTTACCATCAGTTTCACGGAATTTCAAAGAGAGACAAATAATGAACAAATTAACTATAAATTCAGTTTAGTTCTTATACCCGAATCAGTGTTATTAATAACACCCTCCCAGTCATATGTATACTCTATATACTTTCATACCTTTAGGAGTTTAAATTAATATAACTACTTTGAGGAGTAATTTGTTAATCTCTTTTATTTGTGTATTTTTGTACTTCAGGATCCATCTGCTGGTTCTCTTTCTTCTAAACCTTTGAGAAATCTCAGCATGATTATATAGTGAGATTTGAACAAGCATGTTGCCAGAGCAGAAAATTGGAAGCAAATTTAAATGCTGATGGGTAGTAGTTCCTGGACTGGAGACTCACTCTGATTCTTTTTCATTTCCATGATTAGTTCTCTTTGTAGTATTCTGATTGAAACCTTGCAGAGTACCTGATACCCAACTGTACATAGGAAAATTACATTAAAATATCAAGTTTTGTGTTTTAAAACTTACATAATAACATCAGTTTGTTAGAGCACTTGTTAGAATCTATTTTTACCAGCATGAGATGTATTTCTGTAATACAGTATTGGATGGGCCTGGGAGAACAGAGAATAAGGAAGAGGAAATTTCAGACTCAGAATAGTAACTTTTAAGATATATATATATATATACACACACACACACACACACACACATTTTTTTTTTCCTTAAGTCTGGGATAGGCTTGTTATTTTATAGTGGAGATGATTGGTAATTCAGGTTTCCACATTTTCAGAAATATAAAGGACACCTTAAGACCATTCTGCTTGGTATATTCTCAGTGATAGTTTTAAGACATTGGTATTTGTTTCAGCCCATGTCAAACATTTGGTAGGTATTGTAAAAACAGTACTCATATAATACTTGTTGTAGCCAGGTACTTTTCTAAGTGTATTACTATGTGTATATTATTGTATTTAACCTTTATATGAGGATTTAATAACTCTATGAGGTAAGAACTATTATTGATTCATTTTCCAGATGAGAAATGAAATCAGAGTGGAAAGTAGATTATAGGGAAATAAAGGGCTGAAATTATAGCTAATTTCTAGAATTGAGCTATAGTTGTTAAGAGTACAGAATCTAGAGCCAGAAGGCCTAGTTTTGAATTGTGCCTCTGTTTCATATTGTGTGAGCTTGGGCAAGGTTAAAAACTTTTTTGTGACTGAATTTCTTCATCTGCATTAAATGAGATAAGAAAACTACCCTGTAATGAGTTTTTCTGAAGATTACGTATATATTAAGTGTCAGAACAATACTTGGCAGATAAAAAGCTCTGTATTCGCTATTGTTGCCATCATCATCATCCTATTATCTTAGACAGATCAGGTTGCCTTTGGATTGTGAACCTTATCTGTCAGATGTGTTTGGGTAGAATAATACAGAGGATTATGGAACCAAGGACAGAATACTAGCATTCACCATTGAAATGTTCAATAATTGCTATTAATAAATGATATATACAGTCTATAAGATAGAATTTACATTTTTAGGTGCAATGAGTTTTAATATAATGAAGCAATAGGAATATTTTATCTTACTGTTCTTAGAATTATTAATGCCTTACACATAATAGCCTTTATAATAAACATTTGATTTGTGACACTTAAAATATATTGCTTTAAGATATGCTAAAGCATGTAGCATTAATATATATGTTTTGATATTAATTATGTGTTTCAAACAGTTTTTTTTCTTGGTGAAAACATACCAAATTCTTATTATTAAATTTCTTTGTTTTAGTATTATATTATTGCTAATAATAGACATTTTCCTATATTTTCTATTACATAAAATGCTTTTTTGGAGTTTATATTTGCCTGTGTATTACTGGACTAACTCATGTTTGACCTTCCTAGTCACTTTGCTGTATGCTTTCTCTTTGTGTAATAGATACTCATTCATATTGGATTTACAGCTCCTTATATATTGAGTGCTTTTTTGTTGTCTTCTGATCTTTTTCAGGAATCTTTTCATGTGGGAAAGGATTTTAAAATGTCTACCCACTGACCATTTTCACAGTAGAGTATCAGTTGTCTTTGCAGATCAAGGGATTATAAGCAGCGTGTATATATGTGTATTTACATATGGTGTAAGTAGTGAAAGCCTTCGTTTTGAATCACTAGTTATGGGACTTTCTGATAGATTATTAATCTTTTTTTTCTTTGCCAGACATATGCAATCCAGATTTCATGAAAGAGCCTCTCTGCTCATATATATAATAATGGTTAAAATATTCTAGTTATGTTTCCTAATGTATGTACTTTATGTTGAACAGAAGATTTGTATTTTTCTGGAAAAATCCTGTAACTTTTATTGCTTAAAATCTTGAGTATTTTATATCTCATCTTTACTCTTTTGGGTGGGGTGAGGTACAACCCTGAGTAGTAGAAGGGAGTTTTCCTGGTGTTTTCTTCATTTGGAATACCAAAGAGCCCTGTTACATTGTATTCTTTTATGGAAAGAGAGAATTTGTAAATAAACTGGAATATGAGGCTTGAATGGATATGTAAGATTACCTGTAAGCTTACTTATTAGCCTTCATACTTAAGGATTTCAGAGATTGTTGCATATTCCTCAAGTTTCTCTAAACCGTTAATGTTGCAGGAAGGGGTTTTGGTCATTGTTGCATTTGATTATATCATGCATGTCATAAAAAAGAATGGAAACCAAAATATTTGAGGAGTTCTATAAAATGAAGTCTTAGTGAACTATTAATACCATTTAACATAAACCTTTTTTTTTTTTTTTAAAGCTAGAGGAGGTGGTTCTAGGAAAATGAAGGCAAATGGAGAACTTTTTCTTGAAGTATTTGCTTTCCTTTTAAAAAATATGTTTAATGTTTGCTTCGGCAGGACATATACTAAAAAAATTATGGTCTACTTTCTGCCAAGGGGAGAAAATAAAAATCAGTTCTAGATCTGGAATAACCTCTAGAGATAGCAGCTTATGACTTTCTGGAGTTAGTGGCTTATGCTTATCCTCTTTTTCCAGGAACATCACCACTCTTGCTTATTAACTTCAAATCTATGGTATCAGTTTCCACTCTTGTTACAAGTTACAGAAAATCCTAAGTTTTTTGGATTAAGCTGAAACAGAGAATTTATTTGCTAATATAACTAAAAATCTTTGCAGAATTAGTTTGTGGGTGATTGATTCAAGATGAAAGAAATGCCTTTAGTTTTTCTCCTTCTGCTGATATGTCTTCAGTGATTCCACTTTCATGGACTTCTCTCCTGGTTATGATATGGCTGTCAGCAGTTTTCTGTTACATCTTTCTTGTTGAAATCCTGAAAAAAAAAAAAAAAGAGTGATAGTTTTATGTCTTCATTGCTTTAGAATGGGCCATGTGCCCTTTCCGAGTTCATCATTGTGGCCATCGGATTACTAGAACCAGGATGAAGTTGACTACTAGAAATATATCATCTAGGATGGTAAAGTAGCAATTTCCTAAAAGGATAACAGAATGTATCAGCAGAAGAAGGTTGAATGGGTACAAGACTGGCAAAAATATCTTGTCTATGTATATTTACTAAAGCTAGCCAAGAAAACGTAAATGCTTCAGGAACAAAAAGTAATTTAAACACCCATTCTAAAATAACTTCTGAAATGAATGTTAAACTTTGTAAGAGAATCTGATATATCAAAGTCATTGTGCTGTTGATTTTGTGCCTGAGAGCTGATGAGCCCCTGGCTCTTTATTCTGTCACACTAAGGGGCAGTTAAGGTTGAGGCTTCTTAAGAGGCCTCTATATCATCAGTGAAGATTTTCTGTAAGAATTGTCCTAGAAAGTACCTGCTCATGGGGTTTGAAGACCCATGGATCCCTTTTGATGAGAGTGGCTTAACCCTGATTTTATTTGTGGTGTCTCTGGCCCCTTCTCTTATAACTGTTTTTCCACCTTGAGGTATACTACAGTTCTAGGAGAATGAGTCCTTTTTATGTAGCATAGGATTCTTTTTGGTCCCTATCTGGTGTCTCCCACTGAGTGAGATTGACTTCTGAGTGTTCTGCACACTTGTTTTTTAAAGTTCCAAGCCACAGGTGAAAAATTAATAGAAACCCAATGGCTCTCCATTGTAGGATTAGACTATTAGAAGTTTTCATAGCAATCATGTACCATGTCTTAGTCTCTGATTGAATACCTCATACACATCATGCTTCATTACATCTTTTCTAAATTTTTGATTGGATTAAACACATTGTGATTTTTCCACATTACAATACAGTCCCCCAAATATGCCATCCCTTTTGCCTTAACTAAGTAAATTAAGCTTACAAAGGTATTTCTTTGTCTTCCCTTACTGGTTGCTTCTTGGCATTTTTCCCAGTTCTATTTCTCTTTCGTCAGTCAGGCCCACCTTCATACACTTTATTTTTATATTGTACATTCCTGCCTGGGCAGACTGCCTGTCATGCCACATCTGCAGTGAGCCTGTTCTCCCTGTCAGAAGCCCGACCCATCATCGCATACTGTTAAGGGTGGTTATTTGCAGTGCTGTGGTTTAGTGGAAGGGAGCCCTGGATATGGAGCCAGAAGACTGTTTCATTGCCTGGGTTGTTACCTGTTAGTTGTGTGACTCTGGGTACATTATGTTAACCCTATCAACTGAACTTCAGATTCCTAATCCTAATAAAGATCTCATATTATGTTACTTGTCTTACCTACATTAGTGTTTTCTTAAGAGGGACAAAGCAGGTAAGTGCCAGCATTCTGTTTTTTGTTTTTGTTTTTTTTTTTCTGGCAGTACCGGGCATTGAACTGACAACCTTGTGCTTGCCAGGCACTTGCTTATGCCACTGAGCTATATCCCCAGCCCCGTGTCAGCATTCTGTATCCTATGAAGTTTTATACAAAGTGCTACTGTATTACTTTATGGCAAAAACTTTTAAAATGGTAATTTAGTTTTAAATGACTAATGATTTAAGAATTTTATCATGTTTGCTAAAATAATGGATCATTGCCAGAAAGTCCTAGTTAACTGCAGCAAATCAAGAAATGTACATAGGTAAATTTTTCAGAAAATGGAAATTTAGGTCCTCCCATGGCAAATCTTAAATTTTAATAATTTGAAGGAGCTCTTTTAAAATTATCTTGCATGACTATTTGTACTTTTAATCTGTGTGTAGATTCCCCTTGTCTCACTTTTTCATTGTATAATTCAAGGAAACAATTAACATGAGTACATCATAAAAAATTCAGATAGTACAAACAGAGTATAAAAGAGAAAGTTAATATATATTTCTATCCCTACACTTCAATTTTACTTCCCTGAGGTCATGTAAGTTGTGAGTTCTTTCAATTCATATGTGTGTATGTCTTGTTTTATACAAGGAATTCATACTATATGTGGTGTTTTATACCTTGCCTTGTCCTAAACTTCTGATATGCCAGACACCTTTTCACCAGTATGTATAGGTTTTATGTGTTTATAATTCACTGTTTTTAAGGTTTCCTGGATAAAATGAGTATAGCTTTTCAGTTTTTTGTTGTTAAAGTTGCAGAAACTTTTGTACATGTGTCTTGGTATATTTCTATTACAAGAGTCATCAGATACATTCTGAGAAGTGAAATTACTGTGTCAGAGGGCATGTTCATTTTAATAACTTTTTTGGGGGGAGCTGTGAGGCTGCTACTTAATCTATGATTTTTCTTTTAAAGGTTAGGTAATTCAGTTGTGGAAAAAGATTAAATAGGTATAGCACTGAGTCTGCCTCACCTTTGAAAGAGAGATGAATTTTGCTTTTGGTGCCTTCCTGCTTCTAATTTTTTTCTAATCTTGCTTACGATTTTATTATTAATTCTCTTGAAATTTTAAGCAAGCTTATATACTTGCTAGCTATTAGTACAGACTCCTGCAATTACAAATTATTATCTTCTCCACACTAGTTTTTCTACATCTAGGTTCTGGCTTGAGTTTACTGTTAGAATTTTCTTTCTAAAGGTTCAGAGATGATCAAGTCTTTTTTCCACATAAAAATTTATAGCTATATAACACAGATTGGCTGTAATCTAACTTCCCATTTTACACTGTTATCTGTGTATACTACTTTTGAACATAAAGAACCATGCACTTACACTGGACTGCATATATTTTTATGCCTGTTGCCTTTGCATGCAATGATATTTCCTTCTCTCTCTGGCTACTTGATAAACTTTGTTCTTCAGGAGCCGACCCAAAAGTCAGCATTTCTGTGAAACTTTACCTGAGTGGAAAGAATGATGAGGTAAACTGGTTGAAGTTGGCAGGAACTGTGCCATTTAAGGTCTTGAGGGTTTATTAGATGGGTTGGATTTTATTTACAGAGTACTGGAGCTGAGACATAATTTGCTTTAAGAACTGCTGGCCTGGAGTGCTCTTGTAGCTAATCTTGGTATTGTAGGATATACTTAGTATTATAATGAGTTTTTCCCTTTCCATCCCACAAAATTCTGATGATCATGAGACAGGGGCAGTATATCAAGCTTTCAGTAAAATCTTGTTAGTGTTTACCTTCTACAAGTATGTTTAGGTATCAAACTAAGTGATATAGGTAGAGTAGCTGATGATAAGAACTCAGTAATTGTAAAGGTGTTATCACTGGATAGATAAATCCTGACATGAAAAGTATGGGGTGATGTCTTAAAAATGATGAGTTTTGGCCTACATGTTAAAAGCCTATAAAGATTAAAAGTCTATGAAGATTCCTTATGGAATGTCACCAAGAGTGAGACTTAAAATTTTATAAGATGTCCATTTGTTTGAAAAGGGGAACTATGTCTAATTTTTTGTATTCTTGTTATCTAATATATACTAAATATAGAATTAATATGTTGTTTTATATGCATAAATAATTATGTCAGAAAGGTGAAGTGTAAGGTTTTCAAAGACTCATTTTTATTTTTTATTTTTTTATTTTAAAAATAAAAGGAGGGGCTGGGGATTTAGCTCAGTGGCAAAAGCGCCTGCCTGGCAAGCGCAAGGTCGTGAGTTCGGTTCCCGGTACCGGAGAAAAACCAAAAAAAAAATAAATAAATAAATAAAAATAAAAGGAGGAAAACATTAACAGACAGACAACCTTTTACAAAATAGCAAAAGAATAGTACAGACAATACAGAGTTACAAACAAAGTGGTAGGAAATTAACAATGCTTGTTGTATTACATATTGATATCTTCAAAGTGGTTTCTCATGAAAACAGTAGAGACATGCAATATTGATCAGTCAAGGACTCATTAACAGTTTCTTTCAGCAAATAAATAGAAGACAGTAGAACAACTATGTTAACTACCCTGTATATATATACATACAACATTTCTCCTTTCCCTTCTCAAAGACTCATTTTTAGAAAATTAAAATTTTAAATTCTGTATGAACTTACAAAAAGTTCACTTGCATGTGTTTTCATTGACATAAAAACATTAAGGCACTCTGTATATTTTAAAACCATTCGTGCATGTGCCCTTGAGACAAGTTGGTGGGTGCAGTTTTATCAAAACCATATATACAGTGCCATATTAAATGTATCATATTATTACACTAATCATATGACTGTAGAAACAAAAGTAACCAGAGGACTAAAGCCTATCAAAACCATCTTTTTGTTTTTGTACAATGAAATTCTTTTTAAATTTGCCAGTGAATTCATACCAGTATTGAAACCATATGTAGATTTCCGTCTTTTAATGTATCAGCTCCACTATGAAAGTCTTATTTTCATCCCTGCTTGCTGAGTATTTCATTCATGGTTTATAATCTGTCTACCACTCTCCATTTTATTTTTTTAAACAGACTATAAAATGTGATTCAAATGATTTTAAAATGACATCCTCCATTTGTATTGTACCAGAAATGAAATTAAATCTGTGACATATTGAAGATAACCTAATTAAATCCATAAATGAAGTACTGTGTTGATAAAATTTTTCAGATATTAAAAGAATTGTTAGCTGTGGTTTTAAGAATGGATCTGAAACATTTCTGTCTTCTAACTGGTCTTCGGTTACGTCCTTCCTCCTGAAGCAAATCCTCTCTCCTATCCCTGTCCCTCCAGGTGTTTTCAGTATGAACCTGGCTATTTTGAAATAGCTCTGAGCCTTTTAAAATGAATGATATTCTTAAAGAAATGAGAAAGGTACTACTTTCATTGTGTATCGTAATGGGAAGAAATTGCTACTTTTGGTAATTGGTTATGTTTAGATGTAAATAAAATTTGTTAAAACAGAGGATTTGAAAACAAAACTGCCATTTATTTAAGAAAGTTATCATTAGCTTCTTTATTTTTGCTAATAAAATGATCAGCATGTGCCTGAAAGACATGAAGTAAATTTGATTTAAACATCTAGATCAGGGCCTACTATTTAGTATACACTAAATAAATATGTTCCCATCTTTTTCAATGCTCCTTCTCCATTAGTGACACACAGTCTTGTGGAGTGGCAGAAATACTGTTCCTATGCACAGTTCATTAGATTACACTTGTATTTTTAAAAAACGACATGAATTTATTCCTCCACATTTGCTAAGATTTATCTGTATTTTG
The DNA here is from genome assembly GCF_000276665.1 of Chinchilla lanigera. Classification (NCBI taxonomy): domain Eukaryota; kingdom Metazoa; phylum Chordata; class Mammalia; order Rodentia; family Chinchillidae; genus Chinchilla; species Chinchilla lanigera. The sequence continues at coordinate 14,317,315 of NW_004955417.1, read as the reverse complement.
GTGCTGTAGGGCTGAAATTTGATCCATCACTTTCCACAATTTCTTTTCATCTTAATAGAAGGAAGAAAAAGGGGCCTTATTCATCTCTGAATATCATTTTATACTGATTATATTTTTATTTTTCAGTTCATTTGAGCTACTACTGTACTTGTAGTCTTTGTATGGATGGTTTACTACATTTTTTACACAAAGTAATTTTAATGCTACTTGGTCTTTGCTTCTCAAACTTGTATTAACATATTATAGCATCATGAAGTTGAAATGAACATTTCAAATCATGTAGCAAAGCTAGACAGTAAGAGCTCTGGTAAATCTTTTGTTAGCCTTGCTGTGGTTTTGTCCAGTGACTTTATAGCATTGAAACCAGACAGATCTTGAGACCCTGGAGTACAGTAGGTCTCTAATTCTGAACTTTCTGTAGTACAATTCTGGATATAGGATACAAGAAAAGAGATAACAAAGCAGAATTAATGGAGGATTAGGGACTTATGTATTGGTTTGAAATATATTCTTTAGAGGATAACCACTGAAGTCTGGAGAACCAAAAAGATTATTACTGAAGTAATTAAATATGATACAGTTATAGAAACTGATACAGCTTTTGAAACACCTCCAGCTTTTTAATCTTTATAGTTAGGGGATGGAAGAAGAAGAGAAGTCCCAGGCACATATGACAGTACTGTCACCTTGCACACCTTCTGCAGGGTTTCAGTGTGTGGCTATATACAACACTCCTATCTCCCACTCTCAGACCTTGGCTGTGAAACACTAGTTTAGGAAGATTGGGGACACCAGAAGAGGGTATCTCCTTTCTTTTTGCATCAAAGGTCTGTCTCCATTCATTTATTATTTATTGAGTGCTGAGTGTGTGCCAAGCATGGTTCCAAGCATTGTGGATACATGAGTGAACCAAAGAAAGATCCCTGCTGCTAAGGAACCTTTCTTAGTGTAATGCTGTTCGATAGAAATGTGAGACAGGTTACATACAATTTAAAATTTTCTAGTTAGCCACATTTAGAAAGAGACCTTGATTTAATTATTAATTTTAATAATTTATTATTAACATATATCAGTATTATATGAAATAATTAAACACTAACAATATATTTAATATTAATACATTAACATTTAAAAGAATCAGGATATAAATTATTAGCAAGATAGTCTATGTTTCATTTTTGTATTAAGCCCTAGTGCTTAGTGTCTGTTTTACCTTTGTGGCATATTTCATATGCTTAGGAAGCACGTGTAGTTAGTACCTACTGTACTGAGAGTACAGCTTTAGAGCATAGTGCTTACTTTCAATGGACTCTCAGATCAGACCATCACATCTGGTAGAAAATAAGTTCGTAGAAGTACCATCAGTTTCAAATAATCCAGGCTCTTTACTCATAACTGGTAAAGCCTTGCATGATCTAGTCCTTGCCTGTTTCTCAGATTTCATCTAGAGCTAGTCCCTTGTTGGCTCACTAAACTTCAGCCTTCTTTCTTCATCACAAATGTGGTAAATTTTTTCTTAAATCAAGATATTTTTCCCTGCCTCACTTTTATTCTTATTGTGGTAAAATACACATAATGAAATTTGGCATCTTAACCATTTTTAAGTAGTCAGGTCAGTGATATTAAATCCCTTCATAATTTTGGATAACCATCTTCATAACTCTTCTCATCTTGTAAAACTGAAACTTGATATCCATTAAACACTAACTCTCCATTCTCCCCTGCTTCTAGTCCCTGACAACTACCATTTTTTCTGTTTCTGTGATTTTGATTATTCTATCTCATATAAGCAAAATCATACCATGTTTGTCTTACGTTTATAACTAGCTTGTTTCACTTAGCATACTGTCTTTCGTATTCATCTTAGAGCATATTTCAGAATTTCCTTCCTTTTGAAGACAGAATAATTTTCATTTTATGCTGCTTTGGTTATCTGCCCCATCCCCAACTCCCAGTCCAAAGGTTCATATGTTAAAGGCTTACATTGTAAAGGTAATGTATTACATTGTGTAAATCTATACATGTTGAACAATTCTGACATGGCAGAAATAAATTTTACTTGGTACAGTCTTTTGAATGTCCTACTGTATTGGGTTTTCCAGTATTTGTTGAAGATGGTGCCTGAGTGTTCATAAAGTATATTCGTCTGTAGTTTCGTTTTTTTAGGTAGTGTTTTTGATTTTCGGATCAAGGATATATAGGGTGAGTTTTAGAATCTTTCCTTCAGTTTTTTGGAAAAATTTGAAAAGTTGAGTCAAGATGATTTTATCTTTTTTATACCTCTTAGGTTGTGTTATGGTTTACATCTAAAATATCTCCCAAAATTCTTTTGTGTGGAAGGTGATTGGATCATAGGAACACTGTACTTACTAGTGGATTCTTCCCTTGTTGAACAGCTGAGTGTGACCTTAGGAGGTGGGACCTGATTGGATGTAGGTAACTGCAGGCTTGACCTAGGAGGGTGTACATAGTCTTTTTAAAATTTTTTTTATTTTAAAGAGAAAGAAAACCCCCAAATTTCAAAACAAGATAATAGGATAACAATGTTTAATACATTGTGTATTGTTATCTTTAGTTATGCAGAGTAAAAAATAATGACATTTAATTGTCCAAATAATATTAGCACAAACTTTTCTTTTCAATACACTAAGAGAAATTAGTAGTATAACTATCTTAACTGTCTTTTATATATATAAAGATACATATATTGCTTTTCCTTTTCTTCTTTTCTCCATTCCCCCATCTCAGTTTCTCTTCCTTTTGAAATTTCTTCCCATTGAACGTTTTGGATCTTATTTACTCTTTCAGCTTCTCATACTAGGGAGACAGTATGATGTTTACACATGTGCGTCTGGTTTATTTCACTTATAAGTATGGTGTCAGGTTGTATCCATTTACCTATAAAAGTTTATCCTTCTTTATGGCTGAGTAGTATTCCATTGTAGAAAAAGACCACATCTTTTTTGTTAGCAGGTTTTTTTTTTTTTTGGTACTGGGACTTGAACTCAGGACCTTGCGCTGCCAGGCAGGTTTTGTGCCATTCAGCTATATCCACGGCCCCAAGAGCACATCTTTTTTATCCATTCCTTGGTTAATGGGCATTTAGGTTGTTTCAAGATCTATTTATTATAAGTTGTGTTGTTAGAAACATAGGTGCAAATATATTCTTGTGTTACAATGTTTTGAATTCTTCTGGGAAGATAGCCAGAAGGGGAATAGCTGGGTCAAATGGGACCTCCAATCATAGTTTTTAGGGGAATCTCCACACTGATTTCCATAGTTGTTGTACCAGTCTACACTTGCACGAACAGCAGCAAAGGGTTCCTTTTTCTGCACAGCCCCTCCAGCATTTGTTACTGATTTCTTGATAATAGCCATTCTTTTTGGGTGAAGTGACGTCTCAGTGTTGTTTTAATTTACATCTCTCAAATGACCAGTGATGTTGAACATTTTTTTATGTATTTATTTGCCATTTGTATTTCTTATTTATTCTCTGTGATAATTCTTGTGTGATTCGGGTTTTATTCATAAAGTCTTTGCCTACAGCAGTGTTTTCAAGAGTTTTACCTATACTATCTTACAGCAGATTTAATATTTCTGTCTTAATATTTAGATCTTTGATCCATTTTGAATTTAGTTTAGTGCATGGCAAAAGATACGGGTCCAATGTTAATCTTTGGCATGTGCAGAGCCAGTTTTTCCAGCACCATTTATTAAAGAGGCAATCTTTCTTCCAGTAAATGTGTTTGGTACCTTTGTCAAAGATAAAGTGGCTGAGTAGGTCTCAAGTTGTTTCTCTATCTTCTAATCTGTTCCATTGATTTTTTTGGGTCTATTTTTGGCCAGTACCAAGCTGTTTTTATTACATTAGCTTTGTAGTATATTTTCAAGTCAGTGATTGTGGTGCCCCCGTCTTACCTTTGTTGGCCAGAAGTGCCTTCGCTATTCTATGTCTCTTCTGGTTCTCAATGCATTTTAGAATTGTTTGCTCTATTTCAGTGAGATAAGCTGTTAGAATTTTGATCAGAATTGCACTAAATCTGTATAACAGTTTTGGAAGTACGGCTGTTTTGACTATATTGGGTCTTCCTGCCCAAGAGCAGGGGATAGCTTTCCATTTTCTGATATTGGCTTCTATCTCCTTTTTCAGAGTACTGTAGTTTTCAGTGTAGTGGTATTTTACATCCTTCATTAGATTGACTCCTAGGTATTTCATTTTTTTGGATGCTATTGTGGAAGCTGTTGTTTCCCTAATTTCTCTCTCAGTGAGTTTGTTATTCCTGTACAGGAAGGCTATTGATGTGTGAGTGTTGACTTTGTGTACAGCTATGCTACTGAATTTGCTTGTTAAATCTAGCAGTTTTTTAGTGGAGGTTTTGGGTTCTTTTATATAGAGCGTCATGTAATCTGCAAATTATTGTATTTTAACTTCTTTGTTTCCTATTGTTACTCCTTTTATTTCTTTCTCTTGTCTAGTTTCTCTGACTAAAGTTTCCAGGAATATGTTGAATAAAAGTGGAGACAGTGGAAATCCTTGTCTTGTGCCTGATTTTAGAGAGAAAGCTTTCAGTTTTTGTCCCTTTAGTATGATATTAGCTGTTGGTTTGTCATAGATGGCTGTTATCAGCTTCAGATAAAGACCATCTATTCTAATTTTGTGTAGGGTTTTTTTTATTATGAATGGGTGCTGGACTTTGTCAAAAGCTTTTTCTGCATCTATTGAAATGATCATGTGATTTTTGTCTTTGGTTCTGTTGATATGGTGTATTTATTGGTTTGCATATGTTGAACCATCCTTGCATTCCTGGAATCAATCCCACTTGGTCATGCTGTATTATCTTCTTGATTCTTTTTCTCTCACAGGGAATTTTTCTGCCATGCTATCTGCAAACAGTTTTTTTAAAAAAAATATCATTTGTGCTGTCTCCTTTTTCATTGACTCCAATCAATCTCAAGTTACTTTTCTTTGCCTCTTCCAGCAGTTGCTGTATTGATTTCTCATGGTCCCTTGCTGTGTTTAAGAAATCTATCTTTTCATAATTGCTAACTGCAAGCCTGTCTTCTATATCTGAATCCTGTTCTCACATTGGCTTAATTTGCTGCATATACTTTCAATGGAATTTTTATTCTCCTGGATATCTGCTTGAATCTGTCTTATGGATTTCATTTTTTTCCTTTTCTGAGCATTCATGACTTCCACAATTTTCTTAAGCTCTGTTATTCTTTTGTCTGTGTCTGCTCTAGTGTCACTAAACATGGTTTTCATTTTTGGTAACTTCCCAGCATTTGTCTGAGAAATTATTTCCATTTTGATTTTTTCTAGAGCCTCATTCAATTGCTTTGTTTTACCACTTTATAGAGGCCCAGTGGGTGGCTTTTGGATTGTCCCACCTCGTTGCCCTCTGGATTTGCCCTTGGTGAGCTGGATGTTGTAGGGTTGCATCTTGTTTAAGTGTCTTCTCATTTTATTTTATTTTTTGAAGTTTAATTCCTGGAGTGATGCTTGTAAATTGCCTGTGGTGGATTACTTTATTTTTAGTATTTAGAACCTTTATGAAATGACTACTTCTTTGAGGTATCTTCCAGGTATAGCTGGTTTTGGGGTTTTGAGTCTGTTACAAGATCCTACTTCGTCAGTTTGTTGGGGATGCTAAGTTGCTGCCTGTTTGGCCCAGCCCTTGGTTCTTTGGCTGTGCCACAGTATTTTCAGTGACCTTTAGTCATTCTGTCTTGGAAAACCAAGAAGAACAGCTGTTGAGAAGAATTATATCACTTTTCATTATAGTGTACCATCACCAGTGACAGTAGCATTAAACACAGCCTAGAAAACGACAAACTGAGCTAAGAATTTGCCACCTTTAACTATATGAACTAAATTTGTGGTTATATAACAAAATCTAAAAGAAATGAGAAAATATATGCAGTATACAAGTCCTTAATACATCAATTTTGCCCTCAGGGTTTGTTAAAATTTAAAATGTGTTAGGGAGAAAATAGAGAAGTGGAAGAAGAAGAAGAGAATAGAAGTAAGGCTAGAGGACAAAGGGTGATCACGCTAACTTTGACAAACTGGTGCAGAAGGGAAAGAGAGAAGAAAGAGATAAAAAGAACAGAACCCGAACCACAACCATAAAGAGGCTAGAAACCATGTTCACATGCATATAAAAGCAAAATCAAAGAATGAAAGAGAAAAAAAAAAACAAAAACAAAACCACCACAAGAAAAAATAAGAGAGGGGAAAAAAAATCCACTACCAAGTATGTCTCTGCTGTTACTGGTAGAAGACATGTGGAGACGGAGTTCCGATCTGTGTTGATTTATTCCAGCCAGCCAGCAGTAGTGGATAATCTCACTGAGCCTGTACCTTCTGGCTGAGATGAGACTCATTTGGTTTCCAGCTGTCAGTGCATCTTCCATGGGCCTGAGCCCAACTGGGAGCCACTGGATGGAGCCAGCAGCTGCTCCGCATTCTGAGCTGAGTCTACCCCTCTCCAAAATGTCTCCTGGCCCATCTCTTTCTTGCAAGGGATGACTGAAGCCTTAGCACCCACTGCCAGCTAATGCAGTCCTTCATATCTGCTGGTCCCCTCCACTGCTACATCTCTCTGTGGAGGCCTCTGGGGTCACCAGCAGTCACTGTGGTCCACAGGTTTGAATCACTGCTCTCATGCAATGAGTCCTGTCTCCAGGAAAAGGCACTACTGACTACCTGCTTCTTCTTCTTTGAAGTTTTTCTCTTCACTCTTTTCATGGGCTTTAATTTATGCTTCAGATCCTTCCCAGATACAGGGGATCTACTTCTCTCCTTCTTGTGTTCCTCAGGTTGCTGTATTCCAGCATCTGGAGGGTGACTCAGAGAGGCTCTTTCTCTGCTGCTTACCACCCCACCATCTTGGTGTTCCTTTCAGGTGTGCATATTCTTGTCTCCATCTTCTCTCTTCTCTCTGTACTTCCTGGCCATGTGGGATGAGCACCTTTTCCTGTACCATGCCCCTTTGGCATCCTGTTTGCATCTTTGAGCCTGCTAACCATAACTAAAACCATGAAGTAAAGTAAACCTTTCCACCTTTAAATTGCATATGTTAGGTATTTTGTTCCAGCAAGCAGAAAGTAACTAAGGCAGTGAAGAATGTTGTGTTCCCAGATAACTAGTCATATGTTTGACTCCTTGATATCAAGTCCTCAATAAAAATGTCTTCTTTGGGCTGGGGATTTAGCTCAGCGGCAGAGCGCCTGCCTGGCAAGCGCAAGGTCGTGAGTTCGGTTCCTGTTACCGGAGAAAACACCCCCCCCCCAAAAAAAAAAATGTCTTCTCTGATTTGAACCAAGAGTGTCACCCAGTGGTGCAGTGTGACCTTAGTACGCCTGAGAACCTGGGTTCAGTCTCCAGCAGCTGTCCCCCAAACCCTGTGATTAAAAAAAAGAAGAAAAAAGAAAAGGAAAAAAGTCTTAGCAAGTCTCCTTGGATATCTAAAGTAACATTTTAGTTATTCTCTACTTAGATCTTAGCTTTACAGCAGTTGCCACTGAATTCTTCTTGATTTACATAATTTTCTATCAAACTGTGTCTTCTCTTACATATAAAATATAAGCTCCATAAGAGCAGTGCTCATCATTTGAGGTTTTTATAGTGCTTCCATTACATAGGCATGATTGATCAAGTCATTGGGCATTGGTGATCAAATCATGAATCTGGATAGGACTAAAATTTCTAACCTCTTAGCACATGGTGGTTTCCCCTGACAACCAGTCCCCATTCTGAAGCCATGTAAGGTCTACCAAGAATCACTTCATTAGTGTAACTTAGGATAGTTAAAAGGGCATATATTATGAATAATAAAAATCTCCAAGGATTTTAGGAGTGCTTATGACAAAAACCTGGAAAGAAGTCCAAATATATATCTTTTACTATTTTAAAATGTCATTCTGTAGGATTGTTGTAAGATTAAATGAGATTATGCCTGTGAAGTCCTTAGCATCTCTTAGTACAAATAGCAGTGGCTCTACTGCTACAACATAAATGTTTCTTTTTCCCACGTCTTTGTTTTCGACCTTTTCCTTCTTACTCCTTCCATTGACCAACTTTCCTTGTGTATGTATCTTTGTAGTCTTTCTCTGACACTTTCATTTTTGGGTTTTCAGTATTATAGCATATTTAGGTCAGATGTCTAGGACTTGATTAAGGGTGAGTTGGCTGTAAGCAGGAGTAGTGTAGATGTAAGTGCTACATGCAAGAGACTTCTGACAACGCACCCTCTCTCGTATTCTTTCCTTTATGTGAAGTTGTTTGTTTTCATTAATGTTTGTTCCTCAATAGTAGTAGGCGTCAGAGGGAACAGTGTCTGAATTTGGTTTTTTAGGACAAATAGCTGCAGTAGTGCTACCCAAGTGTTAAGATGATGTTAAGAAATAGTGATTTCTTACGGTCATGATGATTCTTGAGATATATCCTTTGCTTTATGGATGACCCTGATGATTTGAAAAAAAAAAAGATGTAATTACCTTTTCATCAGTAATGTGTGCAATAAGAATGACAAAGAATATTATAGGCAGGGAGATTTTCTTGACTATTAACTCTTTAGCCTATTCTGTGATGTTTAATGGCTATGATTAAGAGGTATTTGTTTACTCTGAGTAATGGTGCATGCCTGAAATCCCAGCTACTTGGGAGGTTGAGGCAGGAGGATGCCAAGTTTGAGGCTAGTCAGAGCAACTTAGTGTAAGATCCTGCCTTAAAAGTGATGTAGCTCAGTGATAGAGTGCTTGTGGTTGAAGTATGGGGTTCAGTCCCAGGTTCTACCAAAAAAAAAAAAAAGAAAGAAAGAAAAAAAAGAAGTACCATACTTTTAATGTGTGCTCGCTGGTAAGAATTTATATGACATATTTCAGTAATTTTTAAAAATATTCTTTTCAGTTAACAGAAGATGAAATTGCAACCATTCTAAAATCTACATTGAAAGGATTAGAATATTTGCACTTTATGAGAAAAATACATAGAGATATAAAAGCTGGAAATATTCTCCTCAATACAGAAGGACATGCAAAATTGGCAGATTTTGGAGTGGCTGGTCAGTTAACAGTAAGTTGACTAATGATTTTGATTTATTTGTTCAAGTTTGTGACTAAACTTTGACAATGTTTTTGGGGTATGGAAAGAAACATGTAACTTCATTGTTCTTTTGAAGGAGCCATAATTGATCCAAATTTAAATATTTATTCTATTTGCAATTTAATGGATATTGAATGTTGAAAATACATCTTATCAGAGCGCTTATATATTATAAAAGGGGAGCCATCTTGGTACATTGGTGTTATAGCTTTTATTTTTATAATATTATCTTTAATTAAATGGAGATGTTACTTGTGGTGGTTTAGTTATTTCAAACTTAACCTTCCTAAAAATATAATTTGAAGTTTAGAAAAATAGTCCATTTCCAGTAGAATCTGTGATATTGGAGGGTTTAAAATATGTATTTTAAAGAATATGTTTGGCATACAGATTTTCTTTGTGTTCTTATAGTAATGTTTATGTCTGTGTAATGTTATAACAGGATACAATGGCAAAACGCAATACTGTGATAGGAACTCCATTTTGGATGGCTCCCGAGGTAATTCAAGAAATAGGCTATAATTGTGTGGCTGACATCTGGTCGCTTGGCATTACTTCTATAGAAATGGCTGAAGGAAAACCCCCTTATGCTGATATACATCCGATGAGGGTAAGTAAATTGCAGTTTGCTGAAAATGTTGACCATATAAGTGTTGCAGTTTAGTAATGTCTATGAAAGGAAATTTAATTCATATCAATTTAGAGTCTATATAAAAAGTAGTAAAATTACCTGTCAAAGGTTAGTGACTGTCAGTTTTTCTTCCCCTGCCTTCTTATATGTGAGACTTAAAGAGCTATAAACTGTGTTTGTTTCTGCATTTTTTCCTGCAGAAAAACATAGCTGAATTTGCACTTCAGTGGAAGAGTTGGTAAATCAGTTTTCACTTTCTTACCCACTCTGCATTTTCTACCTTTCTATGGTTTTCTTTCTTTCCTTTATCTTTTTTAATTGAGGGTGATATTAAAAAATTCCTGATTTCTAATATGGCTATCTACCTTCAAGGGAATTAGGTATATTTCTTTAGTCTGTCTTCACTGAAGAAACAGAATTCCTTTGAACACCATTCTGTTTCTGTGAACTCCTTTTCTAGGATTATTTTTGAATTTGAAGTATCTGTCTTCAGATTCAGGTCTGATTTCCTTTGCTTTAGGGTTTGTAAAGATCTGTTTCTTAGATTTATTAATACAATATATATATCTCGATTTCTCATAGATAAGTTCATTTATCTTTGTATACTTACTGCCCTCTAGTGGTGGAAGTTATTTCAAGGTATAGGAATGGAGGAAGAGAGAAAAAGAGAGAATTCATTTGTAGATTGTAGAGTGACTGAAAATATGTATGAAGTAATAGATGTGATATTTTAGAATATTGTGAGGAAGAATAAATTGGAATTATGCATGATCCTACAATGCTATCATACATGAAATTTTAATAATATAGGTAACTATACTGTACTTAAAATATTTAAAATTCTGTGTGCCATACTGAGATATGTTACAGAGCCAATTCTTTGAGCAATACATTTCTATATAAATATATACTGTCTTCCTTGTACATATAGATTCTTTTTGCTGAAATACAAAATAAAAATTACATTGATTCTTTATTTGAAAATAACATGAAAAATTGCAAGGTGAGCATACAAATACCTGAGCCACAAAGCTCATTTATTCTGTGATTATTAGTTATCTGTGGTACTTTTATTTAGGAAATTCGTAGGGTGACGCTCAAATGAGGTATATTTGCACTGAAAGAAGTGAAGCTTATTAAATCATCCAAGTCTTCTAAGTTCTAGAGCTGGGATTTAGTGTAGATCTCATTATTGCAGTTCTGTTTCTTCCCTTTGTAAATCTTAGTTTTCCAAACAAATGATTCATATATCAGTTAGGAAAGAATTGTAAGCTGTGGCCTCTGCAAGAATCTTAAAATACCACTTGAGGAGTCATACATACAAAATAATAAAATGTACCTGGAGATAATAATTTCTGTTAAATATACATAAACTTCCTAGGATTCCAGGTCCATTTTTTTATCTATCACTCTCACTCTAAATTTTACTAAATTTTCAAGTCACAAGATAGATTTTTTATATAGAGCCTCCTTTTTTTTTGGTACTGGGAATTGAACTCAACCTTGCGCTTGCCAGGCAGGTGCTTGAACTACTGAGCTATATCCCTGACCCTAGAGCCTCCTTAAGAGCTTGCGTTTTCTTCAAAAGTGATATATAGGCCTTTTTTTTTTTGGTTTGGGGGGAGGGGGGTGTTTTGAGATAAGGTCTTGCTGTATAGTTTAGGCTGGTCTTGAACTCACAGTGATTCTTCTGCCTCACCTTCCCCAGTGCTGAGATCACAAGTGTATGCCGTCATGACTGGATAATATAGGCCATTCTTGAGTTTGTGGTTCTGTGGATATTTTATCAAGTATTGCCTTACGCATTTTCAAACACAATGTAGTTTTAAGTTTCTATTCAAATGATGTCGTCATTATATAAGTTTTCTTGTGTTTGTGAACTATTTTAAAAATTAGATTATAGAATTGCAAGTATTGGTAAGCTGTCAAGGTCACATAGCAGATACAAGTTTTCCAAAATTTGAATGTTCACTTGGCAGCTCGAATTTTATCATTGACAAGTACTGGTTTATTTTTGTTTTGTTTTCCTTGAAACAACAAGTTTCACTTATTTCATTTTTGAGGAAATGTTGGTCATACACTCAAGCCTGAGTAAGGTTCACGTCACTGTCAATCTTTCAAGTAAAAATGGTATCCTTTAAAAAAGACTACTGCAGCTCTTTCAAACAGTGCTGTTTTTCATGATAACCATTATTCTTTGGTATGTGAGGAAGTGGTTTATGCATATTTCCCATCTTGTCACACAGAATATTCAAAGGTGGAAATTTATTAAGTTAATAATTTTTATTGTTTCATCAGTATTTGCAGTAATTTATGTTGGGAGAGTTCACTGGAGAAAGAAAAGAAGCGCTGCTCAAGAGAGAAAAGATTGTTGAGGACCCACTTGAAATTGGACATTAAAAAATTGTGGTTTATCAAACATAGTTTATCAGATTTCTAGTACTGCTCTGCTGTGGAGTGTATTGTGGCCTTGATAATTCAGGTTTGGGTTTTAATGAGTGCTTTGGAAGGATGGCACTGCAGGGAATTTAAGGGTACGGTTGGGAGAGTAGTTCAGGTAGTTACCAAAGAGCTATAGTCTAGATAGAAGAGAGCAGATGGCACTGGAGAGGTTGAGGAGCTAGACAGTATCCCCTGTTTTGCTGCATAGTAGTCATCTGGCAACCTTTGGAAAAAAGTTCTGATTCTTTCATTGTACTCTGAAATTATTACATTAGAATCTTAAACTTTTTAGTGAAATTAGCAGATAACTAGTAAGTAAGGTATGATAAAGTGGATAAGACATGAAACTGATCAGTGGAATATTAAAATTTTCTTTTTAAATTAAAAACTATTATAACAACTTTGTTTTATGGTATTATAATCTTTGATTTAAAGGGTAGATATGATGAAATGGATTTTTAAAGAATTACCTTATTTCTTAAAGTGAAACAACCAGTCAGTAGTACTGAGATATGAACCTCAATGCTTGTCCGTCTTTTTGCCTTAACACCAAGTAAATACCTTCTTCATTTATATCTCAATTCTATGCATGTAGAGTAGTGACTAGCAAGTACAGTATATGAAATCTACAAGCTATTAGTCTCTTCATTATAATTATTCTTTTAAAATAAGATTCCTCCAAGTTTCCAGTTGGTAGGAAACAGCCAGACTTCAAGTTTTTGTTTTGTTTCTCAGCCACTGTTTCTGTTAGTGATACAGATCAATGAGACAACTAGAAATCTATAAAATTGTCACATAAGGATAAACTACCACAGCAAATACAGCCAAAGAATGCTCTCTTGATATAAATAAAGTCTATTTCACAATTTGCTGCCTGTAAATGACTATCTACAACAGGAGACAAAGATAGGATGTGGTAGAACAGCTTGCCTAGCTTCCAGATATTCTAACCAAACCAATCTTCACTATAGAAGATGCTAATAATTATTTGTCTAGTAAAAGGTCATGAGGAAATACACTTTAAAACATGTAAAGCTTTTTAAACAGTAGGGGTAAAAATGTGCTTATAAATTTATATCCAGCTATTAGATTAAAATTAATAACTAATGGCAAATGGAAGTAAATCTGCTCCTTAATCTTGCTGTACTTTTCCTGGAGAAACATAGCATTTTAATAATGTGAAATAAGTACTTTCCTAAATGCAGGGTAGAAACAGATTAGGGGGAGGTCCCTTCCTTTGTAATGCGTAATAAAACAATATTATAGCTTTTCCACTGCAAATCACATGTCCCTCTTGGAAGATTTGTTGCAGGCATTTAACATGGGGATGAAAGGATGGGAATGGCATAGAGATCAGGTATTATTATTTAGTCTAGCAGAGCATAAATCTCAAATTAAGGTGTTGGCAGTGCTGTACTCCCTCTCTGGGGGCGCCAAGGAGTGTTTATTCTCTTCCAGGTTTTGGTGGCTACTGACAATCCTGAGCTTTTCCTTGAATTGTAATTGTATCATGCCAGTTTCTGCATACGTTTTCACATTGAATTACCCTCTGAGTACCTGTGTCTTTTTCTTTGTCTCAAATTTCTACTTTTCCCTTATGAGTACATTTATCATTTGATTTAGAACCCATTCTGGTAATCCTTTGTTCAAGATCCTTAATTATATGTGCAAAGATTATTTTCATTTCTTCTAAGAAAGAATACATTTAGGGGCTATAGATTTGGACAGTGATGGTAAACCTTTTAGAGCTTTGAATGATAAGAAACAGCTGGCTGCAGCATGTGTGCCATAGGTTTGCCACCACTGGGTAAGGATTAGGATATATCTTTTTGAGGATCCACTTTTCAACCCTCTGCATCTGCTATAATCTGTTCTCCTGTATTTCAGTTAATATATAAAATTTGAGATTAGTGACTAATTAAGATTAATGACCTATATATGACAAAATTTAGCATTATAACTATTTTTCAGTGTACATGTCATTGGTATTAAGTACATTTGCATTGTCCAGCAACTATCACTGGTGTTAATTACCAGAAATACTTTAATCACTCTAAACTGAAACTGTACTCATTAGACAATAGCTCTTCATATCCTCTTGTTCCAGTACTTGGTAACCACTATTTACTTTTTGTCTTTATGAGTTTTGATATTCTAATGCCCTTTTAAGAGCAGATTCATACAATACTATATATATTTTGTGTATGGACTTTGGCAAAATTAGTTTAATGATTTCGTGGTTCAGCCATGTTGTAGCATTTAGTAGAAATTCCTTCCTTTTAAAGTCTGAATAATTTTCATTGTGTATGTGTACTGTAATTTGATTATTCATTCATCTGTTGATGGATAGTTGGATTTCTTTCACCTTTTGGCTACTGTGAGGCATGCTACTCTGAAGATAGCTATCTAGTCGTTTCTGAGATCCTGCTGCCAGTTCTTTTGGAGATACACTATACCTCTAGTGCAGTTGCCACATCTTACAGTAATTCTATGTTTAAATTTTTGAGAAACCTCTATTCTACTTTATACGCAACTGTACAATGTCATATTCCCACCCACATTGTGCAAGGGTTCCAGTTTTCCACATTTGTGTCAATACTCATTTATTTTCTGTTTTTTGTTTGCTTATAACCATTGTAATGGTGTGGGTTTACTGTGGGTTTGAATTGCATTTCCCAGATGACTAGTGATGTTGAGCATCATTTTATGTGCTTATCCATCACTTGTGTAATCATCTTTTTGAAGATTGTCTACCCAAGGTTGTCATCCCAGGTGCCCCTTGCCCACCATCTCCCATTCTGGGTTTTAAACTTTGAACCTTGTGCATGCTAGGTGAGCAGTCTACCATTGAGCTACATAAATCTCTGGCCTCTTTCAGTTTTTAGATCAGATGGCTTTTTGTTGTTGTTGAGTTTCTGGCCTCATTTTTATTGTTTCTTTCTAATATTGGTCTCTTTTCTCATTGCTGGTATAAATCTTCTGGACTTTGACTTTTATATCTCTTCGTTGTCCAGCCAATTTTCCTCTCTGTCATTTTCTGCATACCCAATTCTAATGCTCAGTCTAAGTCCCCTTGGATTTCTTCGTTTGTAATCAGTTCATCTAAAATTCTTTGAATTAGAATAGTTTCTACTTTGTTTATATGTAAATGACCTGTTTACCAAGTAGGGGATTCTTTAATCATTAATGTGTGCTTTATGTACTAGTTGTGTTCTGAAGAAGTTGTGTAAATATATATGTGCAAATCAGCATTTTAAGTAATTTGAATTTTTAATAACTTTTTAAATGAATCCTTCAGTAATGAAAATACTGCTTTTGAAGCTTTATCTGTCATGTGGGATGACATACTCATGTTATCTGTGATTTAATTATTAATATTTGAGTGTTTTCAATAGCAATATTAAAATGGAAGAAATTCGTATTCTCATGTGGAGGTAGAGAATTTGGCCTTAAGACCAGTTGGAGAGTACTGTTTATCTGCTTTCCTACATTGGTTGTTTTGTATTAGAGAAACTAAATGTCATTGAGGTGTGGATGTTTGCATTTGAGGACAAGTAATCTGGAATTGTCTTCCTTATTACTTCCTTTCCCCTGTCCTTTATTTTCTTCTATAAATATTTAGTGTATATTTATCATGTTCCAATAGGGCTTTGAAGCAGTGTGAAGCAGAGCAGCCATATTCCCTATAATCTTCAGTCCAGATGACTTAACATTCTAATGTTACAGTTATTTAGCTTTCAATTTGTTGAAAGAGAAAGGGGTAGATAAATGTTGTTTATAAGACTATTATACACTGTAACTACTTTTATGGATCATATGTCTATTGATAAAATTATTACTACTTTGTCATTGCAGTAGTTCTCTTTAGCTGAGGTTTTACTTTGTGTGTGCAGTTGCAATTACCCATGGTCAAGCACCACCACCCAAAAAAAAATAAAGGAAAAATTCCAGAAATAAATAATTGATAAGATTTAAGTCACACCCCATTCTGAATAGTGTGATGAAATCTCACATGGTTCTGGCTGGTGGTGAGTCTTCTCCTTGTCCAGCATATCCATGCTGTTTTTGTTACCTGTTCGTCATTTGGTAGCTGACTTGGTCTTCAGACTGTTTGTGAGGTACTGTATCATAGTGCTTGTGTTCAGGCGACCCTTACATGGTAGTCTACCTCTATATCTCAACATCTAGATCACTCATTTCACTTTTCATCGCGGAGGTGTTGTATGATATCATATCATCACAAAAAGGGTAAGTACATGTAATAAGATACTTTGAAAGGAAGATCACATTCGCATAACTTTTGTTACAGTATATTGTTATCAACATTCTATTTTATTATTTTTTTAAATCTCTTAATGTACTTAAACTTGGTCACAGGTATATGTATATAGGAAATTACATAGTATGAACAAGGTTTGATATTATTCATAGTTTCAGGCATCCACTGGAGTTAAGTGGAGACTACTACGTACATGTCTTCATCTTCCTTTATTTTCTTCTTCCTCCAGCCACTTTTCTTTTCCTGTATCCTCACAGTTTGCCCCCTTCATCTTTAGCTTTCTTTCCATGTACTTTACTTCTTTAATTTTAACTCATATTACCCCCTTCTTCCATCTCCCCTGTTTATTTTAGGTGGTACTATGTTTCGGTTAATGATATTTTCAGATCAGAGGTAGCCAAAGATCTACATGAATAGGACAAATTTGATCATTGGAGAATTTTAGTACTACTTTCGGGAAAGGTGGTTTTTTACTCCATTTCAAAGACAGAGTTCCTTTGTCTTGTGTTCCTGATACACATGGGAGGCATTCCACCTCCCCCTTGGGGGATTAAGCCTTATTTCAGTTACAGTTCAACATATTTCTGTCCAGTCAGTTATTCTTCAAGAGATGAACAAACAAGAAAAACAGCATAAACAGATCTCAGCTTCTCTTGATGGAGACTGCTGGGGTCACTACTGAAGGCTTACACAGGAAAGAGGAATTCCCACTTTAATCTACTCAAACTTGCTGTTGGCATTGCTAGGTACTCTGTAAATATGATTAATTTGGTAACTATTGAGGAAGCAGTATCATTTTCCTACTAACATACAAATTACATGAACGTGAATTGTAGCTTTGGAACCTGTTTACATTAAGTATTGCTTAGAATAAAGCAGTAAGAATTACACTACAATCCATTTTTAAAAAGATTTGTGAGGACATTGACAAATGCAGTATTTCTCTATGTTTGTGTGGGGTAGTTTAAAGGAAACAAATTGGTGATTGAAAGGTGGCATTCACATTTCATGTTTTTAAAAACATTTATTTATTTTTATTAGTACAATAAAATTCAAGGTATTTTATTCATCATGGGGAATTTTCACCTGTATATATCTTAGTTCCTTTCTTTCCCATTCCCTCCCCTTTCTTCAACCCTTCTTCCCATCCTCATTTACAAAAGCTGTTTCCATGTTTTTCCTTCAGTTCTCTCTTTTATGAACCCTCCTTTTTTCCCCTTCCTGTTTGACTAAGTTCTTTCTACTTCCCAATATCTATCCTCTGCTTTGCTACCTATTTACACCTTGGGTTTCTCACATAAGAGAAACAGTGTGATATTTAAACTTGTGTGTCTGATTTATTTCACTTAAGATTATGGTCTCGAATTGTATTCATTTATCTAAAAAATGCCTCCAGTTTATCCTTCTTTATAGTGGAGTAGTACTCCATTGTGTTTAAATACCACATTTTCTTTATCTGTTCATCTGTTGATGTGTATGTGGCTATTTCCAAGATTTAGCTATTATAAATTGTGCTGCTATAAACATGAATGTGCATATATCACTGTAATATTGATGTCTAACTTTTTCAGGGAAGATACCTAGAAGGGGAATAGCTAAGTCAAATGGAACCTCTAGTTTGAGTTTTTTGAGGAATCTCCATACTGATTTTCATAGTAGTTGTACCAATTTACACTCCCACCAACAGTGGAGAAAGATTTCTTTTTCCCCTTAGCCTCCTTAGCATGTTAATGGTTGTTTTCTTGATGATAAACATTCTTTCTAGAATGAGACGGAGTCTCAGTGTTGTTTTAATTTGCATTTCTTGAATGACCAGTGAGGTTGAACACTTTTTTGTGTGTTATTTGCTGTTTATACTTCATCATCTGAGAAGTGTCTTTTACTAGGGGTATCTAATTTTTTTGAGTTCTTTATATGCTTTAGATACTAATCCTCTTATCTGAGGAGTAGCTGGCAAAATTTTTCTTTCATTCTGTAGGTTGTCTCTTCATTCCATTGGTGGTTTCCTTTGCTGTGCAGAAGCTTTTTAATTTGTTGTGATCCTATTTGTTGATTCTTTGTATTATTTCCTGTGCGACTGGTTTTGTTCATAAAGTCTACCTACACCTATGTCTTTAAGAGTTTTATGTATTCTGTCTTCCAGCAGATTAAGTATTTCTGTTTCAATATTTAGGTCTTTGATCTATTTTTATTTTAGTTTAGTGCACAGTGAAGATATGGGTCAAGATTTAATCTTTGAGGGCTGGAGATTTAGCTCAGTGGCGCAGCGCCTGCCTGGCAAGCATCGGGTCGTGAGTTTGATTCCCGGTACGGGGGGGGGGGGGGGGATAAAAGATTTAATCTTTGACGTGTGGAAAGCCAGTTTTCCCAGCACCATTCATTAGAGGCTATCTTTTTTTCCAGTGAGGGTGTTTGGTTCTTGTCAAAGATAAAGTAGCTGGGTGTGCTTGGAGTTGTTTCTCCATCTTCTGTTCTGTTTCATTCTTCTTCAAGTCTGTTTTTTTTTTTTTTTTTTTGGCCAATACCATGCGTTTTTAAACATCACTGTAGCTTTGTAATATAACTTCACATTTCATTTTTTAAAAATTGTAGTCCACAGTATGAAATGTGTTTCACATTTTGATACATTATACACATACATACATATATACAAGATGCACATACACGACTGAAACGAAATATATATGAAACAGTATTTTTGTTATTTGTCATCTACTGTGATTTCTATTTTATTATAGTTTTTAATTCTTTTATTGTTTCCTTCTTTTGTTAAAAAGTTGGTGACCAGTTCACTAAACTTTGTGACTCAATGATGATTTGTAGCTTGAATCTGTAGAGCAAGAATCACTGAACTAGGCTTTGGAAATCTGAATTCTAAAACCATGTTGCTATTGAGTAGTGATACGACTTAGTGTTTGAGACTGCTGAGTTTTAAATCAGTTTTGTTGTCTGTGAATTAGTTGTAATGGGTCCTTAGAGTATTGTTTGGGAAGATCAAATGTGTATGAGCAATATATGTTATATTAAATACTGTAAGAATATTAATTGTATTATGAAGTTATTTTTCAAGTTTAGTACAAATTTTTGAAGAAGATACCTATTTAATAATACCATTGTTTAGAACTTCGGACTGAGAGGAGGAAGCAGTTAGGTGTTTATCATTATCTGACATTGTTTTGGAGCAGTTAGTAAGATGATAGAGATACTATTAGGACCTTGCACAATACTAAAGGAATTATTGCTTTTGTATTGGAACCTGCTTAGTGTCATTCTCTTCCTAGCCAAAAAGAGTTGCTTACTGGAAACAGTGGGGACATAGGAAATTATGAGACTAGAGATACCTTCTCTCTCTTTTTAAATGACAATAAGCAAATATTTTTTACTTCTTAATTTTAAACTGAATATTAGCTCAATGTTGAAAACTACAGTGTATAAGAGGATAGAGTGAACTTTTTCTGGGGCAGGGCTCACTGGACTCCTTGAAATTTCACTTAAATACTGATGTTTGTGTAGATGTGCATTTTACTCATAAGATAGTTCATCATTTTCATCAATAAAAATAGAGGCTACTTGAAAGAAGTATTTCTTCATCTAAAAGGATAGTCATTCTGACTGCAGTGACACAGAATCTCAGTTTTTGGCACCTTTGTTGAGAATCACATGACTGCCTCCAGCATTGCTCTTTTTGCACATGATTTCTTTGGGTTGTTAGGTTCTTTTGTGCTTCACATGAATTTTAATATTGCTTTTTTCTAGTTCTGTGAAGAATGTCATTGGTATTTTGATGAGAATTATCTTGAATTTTGATGATGACATTCAAGATTGATTTCAGTAAATATGAATTGTCTCAATTTGTGAACATGGGCAATCTTCTCACCATCTAGTGGTGTCAGTTTCTTTTTTAGAGTTTTATAATTTTCATTGTAGAAGTCTTTCAAGTCCTTCACTGATTTACTTCTGGTATTTCCTTTATTATTTTTTGAGGCTATTGTAAATGGAACTGTTTTCCTGATTTCTTTCTCAGTGAGGTTGTTACTGGTGTATAGAAAAGTTACTGATTTCATATATTGATTTTGTGTCCTGCTACTTTGCTAAATTTGTTTTTTCAGATCTAACAGTTTTTGGTAAAGTCTGAAGGGTTGTCCCAGTATAGAGTCATATATGTAAACAGGGATAATTTGACTTTTTCCTTTCTATTTGTACCCTTTTATTTCTCTGTCTTGCAGGATGGTTCTGGCTAAAATTTGAAGTATATGTCAAGTAACAGTGGTGGTAGCAGACACCTTGTCTCCTTCCTGGTTTTAGAGAAAATGTTTTCAGTTTCCCCCATTCAATATGATGTTGGCTGTGTATAGCTTTATCATGTTAAGATGTGATCTTTCTATACTTAATTTTTTCAGGACTTTTATCATAAAAGGATGCTGTTCTATCAAAAGGTTTCTTTGCATCTACTGAGATGATCATGTGATTTTTATCTTTGAGTCTGTTCTGTAAAGGTCTGTTAAGTCCATTTGATCTATAATGTATTTAAATTTTGATCTCTTTCTTTTTCTTTTCCTCTCATTTGCTTGTCTAGATGAGAGATCCGTTGTTTAGAATGGGATATTGAAGTCACCCACTACTGTTGTATTGTCTGTTCATTTATGTTCAGCAGTGTTTGTTTCATAAATTGGGTACTCTGACATGTGGTGGCTATATATTTATGATCATTACAACTTTTTGTTTGATTATTCTCTTTATCACTATGTACTGACTTTCTCTCTTCTGATTTTGATTTTAAGTGTCTTTTGTTAGGTAGAATATAGCTATTCTTGCTTGATTTTGGATTCCATTTACTTAGAATATCATTTTCCATCCTTTTACTTTCAGTCTATGTATGTTTTTGCCAGTGAGGTAAGTTTCTTGCAAATAGCAAATTACTGGGTTTTGTTTTTTAATTCGGCTAACTACTGTGCTTCCCACTCCTCACCCTGGTACTAGTGATTGAACTCAGGGCCTTCACATTGGACTACATCCCCAGTCCTTTTTAAAAATTATTTTTTATTTTGAGATAGGGTCTTGCTAAGTTGCCCAGTCAGGGCACAAGCTTATGATCTTTCTGCCTCAGGCTCTCACACTTCTGTGATTACAGGTGCATTCCACCATGCCTGGCTGCTAGTGTGTATTTTTTAATTGGAGATTTAAGACCATTTACATTCAGGGTTATTATTAAAAGATATGTTTTAAAAACCTTTGACGGTTGCTTTTCTGACATTTGCTTCTTTCATAATTCTCGTTTGCTTATCTGTTCTTGCTCTTCTGTATGTCTTCTGCAGTGCTGGCTTAGTGGTCATGAATCCTTTAGTTTATGCTTGCCTTGGAAAATCTTTATTTTTCCTTCAATTCTAAAAGATAGTTTTGCCAGACATAGTAATCTGTGTTGGCAGTCCTTTTCTTTCAGTGCACGGAGTATATCATTGCATGCCATCCTGACCATTGTTTTAGAGGTTTTGCTGAGCAGTCTGAAGTTATTGTGATGAATTTGCCTGTGTAAGTGGTTTGAGTTAGTTAATGAAGAATTAGTAGCCTTTGGAATAATCATGTTGTCTTGTTTTTTCGTATTTCTCTGTTTCTGTTTTGAGAATTGTGCATTTGTTGGGATGGATATCTCTTTGACTTTTCTATGAGCAGCCTTCTTTTGAGGGTTCAAGCCTTAGTTTTCTGACTGCTCAGATAGAAATTAGATAAAAGTAAACAAAAAACAAATGAACAACAACAAAAAAAGTGATTTCAATCAATCTCCTATACTTAGATGTTCGAATTAGGAGTTTCTTTCTAGAACCTGTAGTAATGCAATCCTATCATGTATGGAGGAGTGGTAATGAGTTGCACCTGGGGCCAGTTTTATTTTCTCCTGGCTCCTATATAATAGGCTGGTGCTGTGAGTGGTGAATTCTGCCTTGCTTTTTCCACTGGGCGGAGCTGCTCAGTGGTATGTTGTTTGCCTTCAGGTTGTATTTATTCTAGAGCGTTGTTTTTGTTGTTTATTTCCTGCTGTACATGTAGACGTGTGGGCCAATTAGGCACCCACTTCTCCGGAGGGCCTTCCTAACTAAGCATGTGGGAGCATGGCTCAAATCTAAGGAGAGGCATATCAGAGAGTAGAGGAAGTAGATCGACCACCTGAGTTTTGTGGTGGAGGGAGACAGCTGTGGGAACCAGGCAGTCAGTTGGGCTGGATCCTGGCACTTTCAGACCTAATTCTCTCAGAAAACTACACTCAATTTCTCTTGCTCCTCACCACAGAGGTCAGTGCTGCCAACTGTTTTGTTTTCTACAGTCTGAGTGCCCCAGTGCTTAAATTTTTCAGAGGGTCCGTGACTAACCTCCCTTTTCTTGACTGTCTTGTGTGGCTCTCTCCCACATACTCCTACTTATCCACACAATATCTGAGTCTGAAGCACTAAGTGCCCCTCTCCAGATGTAGCCTGGCTAATAGCTCTCCTGGCTAATAGCACTGTATATGGTGAACCCTAAGTGGATTTCTACTCCAAAACTAGCCTGCCATGCAGGAAGAGTCACTTTTCAACTAAAAAGCACATACTAAATTTACAGTTTATAGTAACTGTGAATTTCTCCTATGGCTAAAGTTGCTGGTCTGTTATTTATCATTAGGCCTGCCAACCCTCTGCAGGCTTACCTTGGCTTAGGTAGTAAGCCCCCTCAGGGAATTACAGTTAGCATTGTGGACGAGGTACTTTGGTGTGCATTTCCTGTTTCCCTTTGCTTTTTAGATTTCTTGTCACCTCTTTCTTCTGGATCTAGGTTTTAAATGAAGGTGTGTTTCATTTTTCTATCTAATTAAGCCTAGGGTGGTCACTTATACATAAGGGTATCCAATAAATATTTTTGTTGCACATGTTCTTGATTCGCTTTTCTTTCTCAGTGATACTTTTCTGGTGTTAATACTGAAAGCTGACATGCGTGGATTCTTCTTTTTTATGATAATAAATGGTGTATTTATAAGTTAGAATAAGAGCCAGTGAAATAAAATAATTAAATGCTAATCAAATACAACTTGAAAGACCTATCATCCTTTATATCTTGCCTTTTAGTCTTTTACATAGTTCAACTTATTTTTTTCAGACCTAAATTTTAAATTGATATAGCTCATTATTTTATTTTTTGAATTTTTTAGATCTGTTATCTTATTGAAGGAGATCAGGAAGACTATTGAGCACTCTTATTGTTGGCCTCTCAACACTGTCACTTGGTTTACTAATAGGATGTAATTGCTATTGAAGATTTTTGTCTAAAAATCAGTGGTGTACGGTTACTATCATTGTAGGTTTCATTTTGAACTAGTCATAGTACTATGCTGTAGACCAGTGGTGGCGAACCATGAAACACATGCTGCAGTGGGCTGTTTGTATCATTGAAAGCTCTAAAAAGTTCACCATCACTGCTATAGACCTAAACTAGCATTAGTCTTTGAAGACATTAATAGCTAGGAGTGTGTGGGTTGGGAGCTTGGGAGGTATGTTGTGAGCAGGTGTTGACCCATGAAACACTTGAAAATTTATAATATTTTTGAGGAGAAAGCTATCAAGTTTGACTTTTGAAATTATGAATAATGACATATATTTTAAAATTTAGACAAGACATACTTAACATATGTATGCATTTTAATTAAATTTCTGCAGAATAAAATTCTTCAGCTAACCCAGAAGATTTATGAACAATCATTGATTCTTTATTTGATTATGTTTAGGTTCTCTCACCCTCCCTCCCCCGCCCTCATTGTGTGTGTGCACTGTGCTGGGTGTCAAGCCTAGGACCTTGTGCATGGTAAGCGTGTACTGTACCACTAAGCCCACCTTAGGTTTAACTATAACTTATACATGAATAAAGCCATCTTCATTACATCTGGGATCATTTAAATACTGTAATTACATGTGGTTGTGGTATGTAATGAAAGGTAAGGAATAAATGATCAGAGGTGACTGTAGGCATTGCAATAAGTGACTTATAAACTGAAGGTTACCATTTTAATTGCAAGGCTTGTGAATCTCTTAAATTCTGTAATCAAATGAATGATATCAAAGGAAGAAGTAATTTAACATAACAATTGTGGCTTATACTGAACATATGTTCCTGTTAATAAGTTGCATTATGATCTTTAAGGACTTGTAAGTAGTTAGTACATTTTGGTTCATTTGATACCCACAGTTTTTCTTAATTTTTATTAGTGAGTTGTTACAGTGGTTAACAAGAAATACACAGATTTAAGTTGCAATCGTTTTCCCAGGGTTATATGATCTAACTTCACAAGCTTCTTGAACATATGTAGATGCTTTTCTATTTTGCTTTAGTTATGACATACAATTGATATAGGCAAGCATGAAAGCTTGGGCAAATTTTCCTTGCTTTTTCTGGATCTTACTCAGGTTCTGTGGTATTTATGTAAAACCCAATTTTGTTACTTGGGAATGCATGTTGAAATTATCATGTGCACTGTTTTGCTGTAGGCCCATTGGCACTGCCACAAAGGTAATACACTGCCAGTAGGCCATTTCCTTGTCGGCTGCATTTACAATTTAATAGAAATATTACATGACTTTTTAAACAAGTGTTTTGGCAGGGAGGAAATGGCAGATTCCATACAAACAAGCATAGCTTCCTTTCCTTAACCACACTCCAGCTACTCAAGAAATTGTAGTTGGTTTCAAGTTTGGAGGTTTAGGGGTAGAATGGGAAGTCAGGTTGAAACAGGAATGACATTGATATTTACTATAAAATAGTTATATATTTTTAACTGCTGGATTTTATTACTATATAGTTTCAGTGAGTGAGAACTAGTATACTTATACATTAGAGCTGAGATTAGTTTTATGCAGTTTACCCACTGGGAATACCTGGTTTTGATTGGTTTGAAAGGTCAAGATCACCAGATATCTTCTAAGAGTAATGTTGCTTTTAATAGATTTGGTTTTTGTAGCCTTGGCTTCGTTGCATACTTGTTTGATTTTTCATGACTTGTGCCTAAACCTAATTCTCTTACATCAACTGTGATTGTGTCTTCAAGATGAATCATTTTTGGGACTAAAGAATATAGAAAAGAAATTTGATAGACTTGTTAACACTAGCATAATGGGATTTCTATCATGTCTTTTGGTCAGTCTGTTATTGTTCTGCTATTTATTTCAAAACTGGAAAGGTCAGGTTTACATTTTTTTTTTTTTTAATTTGGAAGCTGTTACATCACATTCCAGCCCTATTTTGTTTAGTTTCTGGATGTTAAATCATTTATGGTTTCAGATAAAATTGTGTCCTCTTTGATTCTAAAGTAGTTCATACTTTTAGAAACTGTCTAAAGGGACAAATTATGCTTTACTTTTCAGTCTTTTCTGTGGCAACATTCTACTTTCTAGTAGAGATGCTAAGGTTTTCTTATATAGGGAATACTGACAATTTATAGTTAGTCCTTTATTCTTCTTCTTTATTGCTTCTGACTTCTTAGCCAGCTTACCTGGCAGCTGTTATTAAGTTATTTTGCTGTAGTGTGGTAGAGACTGGCATTGGGTGTGTTCTTACAGCCATCATAGCATTGGCTTTTGTTATTTTCCATGTTTCAGTTTGTTGGTAATGGACATATGGACATCATATGTTCCACAGAGTACTGTACAAAGCCAATTTGAACTGTTTCCATTTGCCTGCAGTCCAATCATGATATTTATTTTTCCATGGCACTTACCCAGATTATCCATACCTCCTGCTTAGCTTGTGTCACTGCCACCATGGACTGTATTTTTTTTTTTTTTTTGATTGCCTCCATTTTTTTTCACAGTGTCTAATTGCCTTTTCCCCTTAGCTCTCTTTGGATAACATTGGTTGATGTTTATAAAAGATCCCAAGATCTTTTAGATAACAGATACTCAGGTGCATAATAGTATAATAGCTAGTTTTTTGTTTACACATGAGGAAAGTTTTATATTGTCTCATAGACTGGAATTGAATAGTCTACTGAAAAAATTAGAAGAGTAACAATATGGTTTTAGATAGTATTGCCTACTTTTTAATATAAAAAATGACAACTATGTGATCTGAGAGCCCCTTTGATATATCAAATAAAGTCATATTTTTTTTCTTGCATTTTGAAGGTGAGATCCTACATGTTCCTTCTTTGGTTTGAGAAAATATAGCTACAGATTTTTTAAAATAAATAATTATAAACAATGTGGAACTATAGTTGTTCTTCAGCTCTCTAGCTCTATGTAAAGTTGTTTCTAGGTATTGTTTTCCAGAATATGAATAAAGGAGTTGTCATCATTTTATGATAATTGGTGAGACAAGTACTATTGTGAGTGTGTTGTGGATTAACTAACATGCATTGATTCATTTTTTTTTCTGCAAATTTTACTGAATACCTACTATGTGCTAGGGACTGTTTTATTTAGGTGCTGAGAATGGAACAATACAAGGAAAAGTGAAATCTCTTCATAGTGGCTTTATAAGCTAAGGAAAGAGAAACATGGAGAAAATAAATATGATATATGTTGTATTAAGTAGTAGTAAATAATTACAGTAAAACAAAACAGGAGAATTAGACAGGAAATCTCAAATGAGGGGTGGAGGGCCTGATATATTTGTGTTGCATCACCAGTGTTGGCCTAATCAGGAAGGTGACTGACTTACTTTTCCCTCATTGCTGAGACACAATACCTGATACCCAAAGTTAAAGGGGAAAAGGTTTATTTAGCTCACAGTGGGTGGAAGTTTCAGTCCATCATCAGCAGGCTTCAAGGCAGGGCGATGTGGCAGAGAGGCAACCATTCATGGCAACAGGAGATACCAAAAGCAACAAGAGAGGAGGAAGACAGACAAACCTCTTTCAGTCCCTTATAATTTATGCAGACTATGTGCCCTAGGGTGGGTGGAGTACTCACACTTAATCCTAGCATTGTACTATGAATCAATCACAGACTAGATTCAGGCACCTTCAAAAAGCCTGCATGAGGCTTTAGGGGGACATCTAAGCACAAACTATAACATTCTTCCCCTGACCCCCTAAAGACTCATGTACATCCCTTTATGCAAAAGACATTTTGTTCATCTCCAAGAGTTGCCAAAGTCCTAACAGTCTCAGCATTGCTGAAAAGTCAGAGTCTAAAGTCTACTTTGAAATTTAAGGCAGATTTTTAGCTGTGAGCACCTGTACAAATGAAAAGAAAGTTAAATAGGTAAACATTCAATGGCACAAGATAAACATTGTCATTCCCAAAGTTACAAACATGGAGATACAAAAAATGGGGCCAAAGCAAGTCCAAACTCCAGCAGGGCAAACAGTAAGTCCTGTAGTTCCATGTGCAGCATCTGAGGCAATCTGTGACAGGACGTGAACTTCAAAGGGCTTGGTTGGCTTCTCTCCTATGGCACGTCCAGTGATTGTAGCTCCCATGGCTTTTATCTTGGGCCTGGCCTGCTTCTTCCTTGCAGTTTCCATTAGATAAGCCATGTTCCTGGTTTCTCCTATCTTCTGGGGTCTGCACTGTACCTTTGGCTTCACACTCAAAACTTCACACACTGCCCTCTCAGGGACACACTCCCTGGCCTTCCAGACCTACTGAAATCTGGGTGGAAGCTTTCCTAAACCCACAACTCTTCCATTCTACATGCACATAAAACCAGCACCACATGGATAATGTCGAAAGTTTCAACTTTCTTTTCATTTGTACAGCTGGAGCAGTAGCCTGGCTTCCCTCTCTCAGCTGTAGGGGTCAAGTGCTTGGATCACTGAGCACTCTGAATCCAATTCTGAGGAACAAATTCTCTATGCTGCTGCCATTCTGGAACATGGTGCCCCATGGCTTTTCTCAGACTAAAGTCACTTTTGCAATTTTGAGGCTGCAAAAGGATGGAGTCCTGCTGCTGCTTTTGATGCCTTCAGCCCATCTTTTCTATTCTCATGCTCCTTCTCAGCAATCAAGATTTCCTCTGCTCTATCTTCGCAGTCCACAGCCGTCCTTACTGGAGCTTCCTTTCTGCAAACTCACATTTTACATCCTTGTGCTGAGCTCTTTGCTCTTGATTCTCAACATAAATCTGGCTAAAAGCTCTCAGTAGTAACCATGCCACTGCCTCACATTTGACTGCCTTGCAATTTCTTCTGCCAGATTCAATCTGCTGCCGTTAATCTCTGTCTCAGACAAAGTCTCTGGACATGTGTTTTGCTAGACAAACTATTTGCGAAGACATAGCACATGACATCTGGCGTCCAAGAGCCAGTGCAGTCCTCCTTCCCATCAGAAACCTCCTGAGCCTGGTCTTTATCTGCTTTGCAGTCTTCTGAGCTCTGACCAGAATCTCCCATGTGGAACAACTAAAGTGTTCCAGCTCTACATTTTCAACCATCATCTCTGAATTATTCCAAACTCTTCCTACAAGCCATTACCAAAGGCTCCTGAACCACATGGTCAGGTATATTCATAGCAACAACCCCACTGCTGGTACCAAATTCTGTTTTAGTTGCTTTTCTCTCATTGCTGAGACAAAATACCCAACACCCAGAATTAAAGAGGAAAAGGTTTATTTAGCTCATGGTGTGTAGAGGTTTCAGTCCATAATCAGCTGGCTCCAAGGCAGAGTGGTGTGGTGGAGGGGTAACTATTCATGGTGGCAGAAGATAGCAAAAGCAACAGGAGAAGAGGAGAAAGAGACAAGCCTCTTTCATTCCCTTATAATTTATGCAAACTATCTGCCCTAGGGTGGGTGTAGTACTCACATCTTTAATTCTAGCATTGGCCTATGAATCAGTCCTAGCATTGGGCTATGAATCAGTCACAAATTCTAGATTCAGGCACCTTCACAAAGTGCACCCCCATGACTGCATGAAGATTTACAGGAACATCTAGACACAAACCATAACAATGACTCTTAAAAACCCTAAAGGAAATGACTGTATCTAGGTATAGAATGTACAAGGTAGAGACAACTTAGTTCAGTGGCACTGAAGTGTGGGTGTGCCTGTGATTCCTGGTGCAAATCATATCCATATTTGAATGTGAAAATCCATGCTTCACTTTTTATTGTGAATTGAAAAGTCACTGATGATTTTTGAGTAGTGGAGTGACATGAGAATAGCCTTAGGGCGGTAAGGTTGGAATCATGTAGACTAGTTAAGAGATTTTTGCATAAACTGAGCAACAGATGATAAGAATAGTAATAGCAGTAAAAATAGTTGGATTCTGATACATTTTTAAAGTGGATTAACAGGATTTATTGATGGATTAGGTACACAAGAAAACTGACAATGCCAAAAAAGTTATTCTGCAATTCTTTCAAAAATGGTCTTTCTGCTCTACCAAAATATAAGTGGAAAGACAGAAAGTGAATGGAATCCAGAGTTTTATTCTTCCAGGGAACCCAACCCTTAAATGTAATTCATGTTTGTTATAGACAGGAAGGAAAAGTGTAAAAGGGAGAAAGGAAAGTATAAAGAAAAATTACTTATGTTACTTAGAGGTTTACAGTTAACTTTTTTTGATGCATGATATTTTGTTTGCTTTACATATCTACTATAATCATAACATACTATATTTTATGAGAGTAAATTGTTTTATAATTTTCTTCTTCCATGTAACACTGTATCTTGGCGACTTCCCTGTATCTTTAAGTTTTTGAACTTAAAATATTTTAAAAATGGTTTACATGAAATAATTTCATACATGTTCTACTTTTATGATGTTTTAATGAATAGCTTTATTTAAGGCAAAACAAAACAACTTACGTGAAGAAGCCATTATTAGTCATTAGTCCTAAAGTATATGAAATTGTCCTTGGTTTTAATTTTCCATACATATGTTATCCATTAATTATCATAAATTATACCATTCTGATGACAACTTTTAAAAATAAGGCATAGCATATCAGTTCTTCATGGATTTCATTTTTGTTTCTTTTCTATAAATGTTTCTGTGTAGAATTTAAAAAACTCTCTATTAGAATTTTTTAGACTTAAGAAACTGATATTTACATTGCAATTTATACATCCTATCTTTAAGTTTGTATCAGTAAGCATTCTTAACCAGCTGAATGATTACATCAAGCCCAAATAATTAACCATATCAGAAAACATGCAATTAATAATGACCAGATTGTTAGATACTTCCTTCTAGCAGTACAATAATTTTAAAAAGAAAACATTCTGAGTGCTTTTTTCATTTAAAGTGTATTTTATCTGCCAAAAAATACAAATGTGGTTTTTTTAACCTTGAATACTGATACATACATACATGTGCAATAAGGAAGTACTGCTCTTTTCCCAGCTATTTAGTTTACTGGAGTGAACAGAATTATTGTCCCACTACTTGACTCTTTTTGGTGTCTCTTCTGCAGGTGGTATTCTGCATTTATAAAACATTTTGCAGAGTTTCAGGATGAAAAGTTTTGCAGAGGTCCTTGGAGATGGGAGGTGGTGGTGAAGGACCATATAACAATTATCCCGGAGACTTGGAGGAGGGAGGTAAAAGAAAGGCCAGAAAGAGAATTTCTTGGTTTAGGCAAAAGAGAAAAGAGTTTTAAGGATATGATTAATGACCTTTTACAAGTGTTTGCCTTTTTTGCCTTTCGTGTGGATAGTCTGAATAGGTTATCAGTTCGGAGGTCATGGTTAACTTTTAGGACTGTAATTTAGTCAAGTGCTAGGGAAAAAGCCAGTTACTTGAAGGATCATGGAATGACTGGTAGAGGGATAGACACAGCATGGACAGGCTATTTGAGGTGTTTGTCAGCTGAAAATAGTTAAATTGGCAGGAAATGTGAAGGTATCAGGGTCAAGAGTAACTACATTACTCCCTCCGGGCTTTGATAAATTCTACATCTGCCTCTATAAATTTAACTTTTAGGTAACTCATAAGTAGAATCATATAATATTAGTCCTTTTCTGGCTTCTTTAATATAGTATAGTGCCTTCTAGCTTCATCCATGTTTTAGCATATATGAGAATTTCATTCCCTTTTAAGGCTGAGTAATATTCCATTGTATGTATATGTCACATTTTGTTTATCCCTTCATCACTTGGAGTGTTTCCCCTTTCTTGGTTACTATAAATAATGCTGCTGTGAATGTTAGTGTACAAATATATCTGAGTCTTCTTTTCATTGTTCTAGGTATACACCCAGAAATGGAATTGCTGGAAAACATGGTGATTCTATGCTTGGTTTTGTGAGGAATCACCATACTGTTTTTCATATGTCATTTCAAATCATTTTATTTTATTTTATAGTGATTACTAGGTTTTTATTTTCTTTGCCTTTCTTTGTTCTTTTTCTTTCTTTTCTTTTCTTTCTTTTCTTTTTTTTCTTTTCTTTTCTTTTCTTTTCTTTTCTTTTCTTTTCTTTTCTTTTCTTTTCTTTTCTTTCATCTTTTTGAGACAGGGTCTCACTATGCAGTTCAGGCTGGCTTTGAGCTCACTTTGTAGTCCAGGATGGCCTCGAACTCACAACAATCCTCCTGCCTTAGCCTTCCGACTGCAGGTGTGCACCACTACACCTGGCTAGTCAGCTCATGTTTTAAATTTAGACGTATAAGATACAAGGGCATACAGAACACATATTTTTATTCAAAATTTTATAGAACTTAACTGAGTATAATAGTGTGTTCCTGAATAGTCCTACTCAGGAGGCTGAGACAGAAGGATCTGTTGAGCCCAGGAATTCGAGGTCAGCTTGGGGAACACAGTGAAACTTTCTCTGAAAAGCAAAACAATAAAAGATTATGGAACTCATGAGATACAAGAAAATCACATCTCTGTGTTTGGAGTGAATCACATTTATGTACTAATAGATGACTTATTTGCTTCAGGATCTTCACAGAAAAAGTTAATACATGCATATAGTTTACAGAATGTATCAATTTATGAAGAAATCACAAGTCAGTTCCTATACAGTTACAGAAGTTAAAAGATCAAATCTTAAACCCCTTTACCTCAAATAAAAAGCAGTTAGAAGAAATTATAAGACAGTATCAACTGGTTTCACTAAAGAAAAAACACAAAATGTTCTAAAAGCAAGAGCAAAATGTTCTAAAACCTCTTTCTTTTCTAAGTCTGCTAGGGCCTGCAGAAGAGATAGTGATATTCAGGTAACTAGTTCGATGACATATAGATGAGAAATTTTATGTAAAACAAATTGAGTCATAATTTCAGTATATTATCAGGTATTTGGTACTGCTATAGAAAATGTCTTTCACAAACAATAAAAAATTGACATCTAAAAATCTCAGCATTTATCTCATTGAAGTTTTATCATTTTATTTCCACATAATATAAGAGATTTTATTTCCTGCTATCTTGGTATGTGTATGGATAGCTGCATTGCTATTATGTTTTTCATATGAACTGTTTATTGAATTCATGGCATTTTCATTTCTGTGTAACTGCAATTAAATTTATCTTTGCTTTTTTCCTTCTAGTGGGAGGTCAGATTTATTTTCCTTAGGTAGATTTAGACTATGGCTTTCCTGGGATGCTTTGAGTAAAGAATTATCTTGGCCTGCATATAATATCTATAATCTCATTAATGTATATAGATATGCACATAGGAATATATAGGTAACAAATGTGTATAAGTAATAAAACTTTTAAAAATAATTTTATTATATGTATACAGCTAACAAAAGTCCCTTTAAAAAGTAGTTTTTATTATAACAAAAAAGAGGGCCATATGAACATAAAAGTGGTGGGATAATTGACTGTGAAACTAATGCACCATTGGTTCAGTGGAAGTGGTTGGAATTCTCCATTTTTAAGGTGCATCAGGAATTTTTGATGTAATTTT
>NW_004955417.1:14169800-14283940 GCF_000276665.1 Chinchilla lanigera | reverse complement strand
TTTTTTTTTTTTTTTTTTGGTTTTTCTCCGGTACCGGGAACCGAACTCACGACCTTGCGCTTGCCAGGCAGGTGCTTTGCCGCTGAGCTAAATCCCTAGCCCCCTACTCTTAAGTACTTTAAGAGAAAAGTACCTTAAGAGAAGATAGAACCTTTTCTCTAAAATTTCTACCTTTAAAATTTGGATCACTGCTGCTTGTTAGTCAAATATTTTAATGTATGTGTTTTACCTGCCATCTTGTTCTTTGACTAGTAAAACGTATGTGCTTGATCCTTGAAAATTATTTACAAGTGTATGTGCTCCTGAAAAGCAGTGGCATGAGTAAAGTGTGATTGTAAAGCAAGGGATGCTTTTCTCTGCAAAAATAGGGGGTATAAAAATCTACAAAGGAGACATGATCAAATTTTTAAGTTGAATGTCTGATTGCAACTTTATACATTCCAAAAATTAATAAATAAGCAACCATTTATTTTCTAACGATGATATACATGTACTTATAGCAACATTATGAGCAAAAAAACTATTTGATATGTTTTTATACTCCTATACCACACCTGCTAAAAAACTATGTTATTAAATTATTTTAGGAAATAATACAAACCTAAGTTTAATAAATAAGAAAAGTGACATATCTGCTTAACAATAAATGCCTGTCTTAGGTACACACATGTATAGGTAGGTTGAAATATTTTTGCCAGTAATTGATGAGTTTTACTTGCCAAGTCACACAAGCCCACTTAACATCTGAGACTGGACTGTGTGGTGGGAGTGGGAGGCGGGGTTAGGACTGTGCAGCACCCTTCCTCACACAGTGTTCTGTTGTTGCCTGTGCAGCCCCACCTGCACCTTTGCCAGGCACTGCACATGGAGTCATGAAAAACATTACTAAAAATCACATAATAAGGTTAAAAATTTATGATCTTGTGGGGCTGCTTTTCTGATTGTCCAGGGACACATGGAATTAGGATGCTAAGTTTCTCCTTAAGGAGTTTATCCTTATGTTCATGCAGGCTGTCTACTAAACTTAAGTAAATGTTTCTGAAGTTGGGCAAGTAACAGAAATATAAGAAAGTTCTTACGACAGAAAACTTTATTGTATAATTCATTCCTTAGTTTCCTTTTTCCTTACCAAAAGTATGCTTCTAAGCATTTTTACATATTCTTTAATAATTGACTTTTTTCACATTTAAAATCATTAACTTGCTTAAGATTTAGTGAGCTTTTAGTCCAGCCTAAAGATTTTATATTAAAGCTACTGATTTCTCTTTGTATCTAGATTGTTGCTTACCACAAGTCAATTTCTTTTTTTCCATTTCTGTCCATTTTATACAGTGAAATGAATAGTTATTTTTAAATATTTGTCAATGTGAAACCCACAAAAAGAGTTGAAAAGTCACTTATTACCGCAGTTATCTAGTGAAGATATAGGTGGAGGCACTATGTTTGAAAGATGCTGGGTGCTAGAGCTCTCTTTGAACATTTCCCTGTTTCATTAGTGAGCTATTTTTCCTCTTCAAGGAAAGCCGTCTTGAATCTGTCTATCCTTTAGGCGCCTTAAAGGGTCAGGCCTTAAACAGAATACTGTAGAAGGAAGGTTAGTGAGGCGCCAGGGAAGAAGCAGGTTTGTTTGACCCTTGTGACTCGGGGAATGGTACTGAGTTACTTAGATAAGTAAAACATTGCTTACTTCTGATGAAGATCTTATGTTCCCTTATTAAATTATTTTTGGGATATATTGTTGACTACATGAAGTACCTTAAGAGAAAATAGAACCTTTTCTCTAAAATTTCTACCTTTAAAATTTGGATCACTGCTGCTTGTTAGTCAAATATTTTAATGTATGTGTTTTACCTGTCATCTTGTTCTTTGACTAGTAAAACGTATAAATCTTCCTGAATTTGATCTGACCAAAAATATACAAGCTTGAAAGTCAGCTAAGATTATTTTGTAGGCTTGGCAAGACACAGGAGTCTTTCCTGGACCATAGAACCTTAGGGTACTTTATGAATAGGTTCCTTTAACATACTCTGGTTCTAGCAGGAAGAGTTACACTTCATTCTTCTGGCAAAGCAGTTTATCATAAATAGAAATCTAGGTTAGTAGGTTTTTGTTTTTATGAGGTAAGTAGAGAATGTTAGACAAAAAGAATTTAATAAAATGTCAAGATTTCTAAAATTTAAATAGTTAAATTTAGGTGTTTATTCTCACCTAGTATATTGCTTAAGAGACACATCATTAGTGAATTGAGGCTGATTTGTCATTTAACTTAAAATAAGATGTAAAATACTTTGTACCTACTGGAGTAACAAAAAGTCTGAGTCTTTTGCTTTAAACTCTGTTTATATGAATCACAAGAAAAGATTAATTTGGCACGTGTAATCAAGTAGCAGAACCAGTTTGAAAGCTGGACACAATTGAAACCTAATTGGAATTAAATAGAAAACATTTATTTCATATTTCTAAATGAGGTTTTAATTAAAGTGGCTCATCTTTTTTTTTGACATGTCTTTGCAAAGGAAATTTGAAACACACTTCAGTTGATGGTTGGCTTTCTCTGACTTTGATTAATCACTTTCAAAGTAAGCAGTAGACCAGTACAGTAATTTTATAATTATACACAAGTGAGATTATTTGAAACCTTAACTAACATAACTGTAAAGGAAGTTTTATATTGGTCAGTGTTACATAATGCTGTGTATTTTCATTTTTGATTTAAATACAAGTACTAATCTGAAAAGAAATCTGTTTCTATTATTTTTGCAAATGTAACTTCATGGGGAAAGGTTTTAAATTTTTAGTTTCTAAAACATTTGTCTATAATACTGAAAACTTTAAGCTAGTTTGAAAACTAGCTATGAAATTCTCAGTGTGGTTAAGTATTGGAAAGAATCCAACTGACTGTAACTTACAATTCTATACTAATGAACCTATTTGTATGTCCCTAGAGCACTGCTAAAAATAAAACTTTGAACTCTCTGAAAGATTTGAAATGACAATAGAATTTGTTTTTGATCAGAATAAAAGAAGTCTCCTCAGTGCAAGATTAAAATGCCATACCAGTTTAAAAATTTTTCAAGTTTTCTAATTTAATAATACTGAAGAATGTATGCCAAATTTTACCCACCTATTTAGAATCCTCACTGGAATCAAAATACTGAACTCTTTCTGCAGGACTCTTGTACAGTCCTAATCAAAACTATTAACCTTATTCAATGTCACCTATTTACAAATTTCTTCTATGTTCATCTCTTAGATTAAAACGTAACAAAGTAAAGTATGTTTTGTCACTGATACTGCACAAGGAAGAAAGTGTCTTAATGCTGTTATTTTAAAACATTGATTAATTGATATATTAAGAGACATTTGCTTCATCTAAGAGGGAGAAAGTACTGTTTAATGGTAGGAGTATTTATATTTTTAATACTGAAATAAGTTATTGAATGTTTTTGTGGAGGAAACTTCAGTTTGTAGCACTAAAGATTATATTATAATTGGAAAGGTTAAGCTTTTCATAATATTACTGATTGCATAACTTTTTTTCTTGTGTATTACGACCATGTTTCTTTTGTGCTCGATTTTTAAAACTGCATAAGCCCGGACCATAGTTAAAGGTTTCAGAAAGGTCTATTAAAGATTATGCTTGCTCTTCTTGTTTTGACTTGCCTTATAAATTCATTGCATTTTTAAAACGATGCTGCATATTTAATGAAAGAAAGCTTTTTAAAAGGAAGTGTTGCCAATCAGTCTAAATTTGTTACAGTTAAAATTTGATGGTCTGCAGATAATTTATAATCCTTTTCTTATTAAAAATATTGTCAAATTTATAGTAGTATCAGTTAGAAAGTTTATGGAAACATTGTTTAAGGTGGTTTAAAATAGAACTAAATCTTTAATTTGAATTTGATGGCACCTGTTTTCATTTTGTTTCCTCGGCAACACCACTGATATCAAAATTGCCTATAGACCACCCTGATTTTAGAGAGGAATGAAATCATTCTGGTTTTTAAAAATTTCATTCTTTTTACTGACTAAATATTTAAACAGTTATAAAACATCTGTCAGAGTTTGTGAACTCACTTTGGAGTAAAAGAGTTTAGGACACATAACTGGAAGTTTTGCATAAATATCCCTGAGTAATTTTAGTTTCTCTTTCTTAGTTATGCTAAAATTTCTACTAGAAATAGGATTTAAAATAAGAAAACTGACTGACAGCAACAAGAGGAAAACAATCTGGACTTAAAAATTTGTCTTGGAAAGCTCTGCTTTCTCTTATCCATTTATTGAGAATTGAGTTTTTAAAAAAAATGACAGTATGGGTCTCCATTTTTGGAAGGTTCTGAGCAATCAAGGTATGTGGATTAAGCTTTACACCATTGAGATTCCTATGGGAGACAGGTAAAGCAGCCAGAAATCTTTTCTAATAGGCTCTGCACTTTTATTTTTCTTGTTCTATCATTAGTTCATGTATTTGGGACATCATGAAATGTCATTATTCTGTTTCAGTTGTGACCAGTGGAGACTCAATGCAATAAAATAAATGGTTAAAATTACTGATTTTTCTTGTCCAAAATTAGGTATCTTGTATAGGCAGTTTCTTTGATCAAATGGGATTTGTTTGGTGTTCTCCAAAGAAAAATTCACGTGAGAATACTTCAATTTGTATTGAAAGAATTAGGTGTATAGCTCAGCAAATCTTTGTCTAAATTTGTCTTATATTTTGAGGAGCATTTGGTTAAATAATCACCTCTTTCCTTAAGGTTTTTTGAGTGTGTGTGTGTTTGCATGTATATAATTTTTATTTTTGTGACATAAAAAGTCTTTTCTTGGATGAATCAGAAATTTTTAGCATTTTTTTGATATATACTAAACGATTGTATCAGGATAAGGAGATCATTCCAGTATAGAGGAATGCAAATTTTCTTCCAAGGTACATCAATTATTAGGAGAAATTTACTTCTTTGCAATGTCCATTCATTTGGAAGGGATTAGGAAATCTTGTGTTGATGTTCCCCTAAAAACCTTGATGGCTTCTATAACTAGCTACATGTTCTTCAATATGAAAAATAAAAGAAGTGATTTATCATTTTAAAAACTAATCTTATAGTAAAAAGGAATGCAGAATATCACTTTTAGTACATGTCAAATCATGGTTTTGTTGATTCTATATAAAGGGATACCTAATCAAGTCAGGTTTGGAGACTCCTGTAAATATTTCCATGGCAGGCAATAATCTATGAACCAAATAGGAAAACCTTTCTAGATTACAAGTTTCTCCCACTTTAATGGGAGAAATTTGAAAGAATATGGCTGAGGGACTGATTCTAAGAAATAAATTTGAGAATGTTTTTCAGCGTTCATATGGAGAAAGCTGTTACATCAGCATTTATTGAGCATGAGATATTATTAAAACCTTTGGCTTCCAAATTATGACATGCAACAGGTATTTTGTCTATAAAATGGTCTATTTCTTTACCTGTAAGAAAAATTCTGATACATATTTTCTATTGTAATGCTCCATTCTTTTTAAACAAATTAAATTATGGCAAAAAATATAACAAAATTTACCATCTTAACCATTTATATGTTATTATGTAACAGATCTCCAGAAATTTTTCATCTTGCAAAATTGAACTTCTGTACTCATTAAACAAGTATTTCCTAATATCCCTTACCGTAACTCCTGGTTACCACTGTTCTATTTTCTGCATTTATGACTTTATTACTTGGTTACCTCATATAAGTGAAATTACATAGTACTATATTTGTCTTTTTTGTGGCTGACTTATTTCATTTAGTGTAATGTCCTCAAGGTTCATTCATATTCTAGCACTGGATAGGTTGTCCTTTTTAAGGCTAAATAGTACTGATTGTATGTATGAAATTTCATTCATTTTATGATTTTGTTTTTAATGTAGATGTTTCTTTTTGTCACTCATTAAGTTTATCTTTTGGTTTTAGCTTATTTGGGGGATGTAAACCATTTTGTCTGACTTATCCTTTGAAGTCATATTAATGGTTATATTTTCTGTCTGCTTTGTGGCCATCTTGCTAATTCTACATTGCTATACTAATTATTCATTTAGAAATCTTTGAGTTATTTTAGTAGTTTCCTTAGATATTTAATTTTTTTGAATTTTGAAAAGAAACTGGGACTTAGCTAGTTAAATAATTATCAGTGATGAAGTGAATATATTTTTTTCCCAATAGCATACAAACTCCATGCTACACCAGTTTAAATTATAGCACCTAACACCGCCTCAAGGCTTGTGACATAACTTTTCAACTGAGCAATGCTTAATTTGTTATGAAAGTGAAAGAAAAGTTAAGTAATTCCATCAAAATTGTGCTGCTGACATCTGTTTCTTATAATACTTTAGTAATATGATAAGAATTAAAAGCATTGTGTGATTACTGGTTTCTGATTCCCATGATAGTAAACTGTAGATGACTTGTCTTTCCTTTGTGAATCATTTATATATGTGAGGTATTATTAAGTCCAAATGGAAAAGAAATGTAGTATTGAGGGACACTAAAGAGCTTCTTTCTGACACAGTCCTCTTAGAATACCTCATATCTTTTATGTTACTCTTGAATTTTGCAAAAAAAAAAAAATTGTACTGAAGAATTTAATACAGTTACATTTAGGGCATAATTTTTTTCTAAAGCCACATAGTATTTTAACATACACAGGTCAGCAATTTAATCCATTGCTTGTAAGTTTTCTTTAAATTGATAGTACTAAAGAAGAGATAAGGCCTTCAAGATCAAAATTTCTTTGGAGGTAATAAAAGTATTTGCAAATGCCTGAAAATCCAAAGTTAGGTGGCAAGAGGGAAGAAAACAGTGTAGAAGTTGGTATTTGCTTAAGATAATGGTAATAAGGGAGAAAAGAAATATCAGAGAGGAAGAAAGTGAAATAGAGAAGAAAGAAGAATAAGATAGTTAACAGAAAGTGAAGATATATTTACTGAGAAAAAGAGAAGAGAGTCCTAGAGAGAGTTCATAACTTCACACATAGTTTAGGATGGTTGCCTGTTGACCTCTCAGAACTATGAATAGAACTCTTTTATGAGATATTTTAGAAATGCTTTAGTTTGCTATTGTTGCTGAGCAACTTTGTCACTGGTGTATCTTTGGGGTTATCTTAAGAGTAACCTTGTAGATACTAATCTCCGCAGTGCTGCCTTTTCAGTTAACTCTCTGGGCTATTCTGCTTGACTTGGATCAAGTATGCTTGGCTCCAAAGCTCATTTTCTTTCACTACACAATCCAGCTTCTAGCAGGAATTACTTTTTTGGAATTATCCTTTGTCCTATAACTTTGTTGAACTCTTTTAATTCAAGTAGTAAATTGATATTCTTGGCTAAAACAGTCTGTGATCATGTGATGTATATAAATTTGTGTTTTTAAAAGCCGCCTTTGAAATCTTTTTTTTTTTTTTTGGTACTGAAAATTGAACTCACAACGTCATGCTTGCCAGACTGGTGCTGTGCCGCTAAGCTGTATCCCCAGCCCAGAGATCTTGACATATAAAAATTACATATGAGGTATAAAAGCTTTACATTTTATTAATTATTTTTGGTTTTTTGAAACAGAGTCTTGCCCTGTAATTCAGGCTGGCCTTGAACTTACTGTGTAGGCCAGGCTGACCTCGAACTCACCACAGTTCTTCTGCCTTAACATCTCAAGTGGTGGGGTTACAGGCATGTGTTACCATGCCTGGTAAATTCATATTTTTCTTTTGTTTCCATTTTTCTATTATAATATTAAGGCAAGATACTGATTCTCTTAAATTGTACTTTCCTCATATACAAAATATACTCCATAGATTTTTTGTTATTGGAGGCTTAAGAATTAGATGAAAGATTGTACATAAAAGATCCAAAATAATATAGGTAGTGGATAGTACCAATAGAGGTAGTATATACTGCAGTGATGGCAAACCTTTTAGAACTTTCAGTGATACAAAGAGCCCACTGTAGCTCATGTGCCATAGGTTTGCTGCCACTAGTATAAAGACACTGTAGTTTTACTTCCATCTTCATGGAGAATGTCTGTTTCTCCTAGTGTTTGGTTTTAGGGAGTTTTTTGAAAAACACATTAAGATTTTCAATACCCTTTAATTTATGTTTTAACATTTTAATCCTGAGTACTTTGATTAATTCTTGATTAATAGAATGATACACTGTAATCATTTTTCTGTAGATAGAAGGAATTGCTTTTTGAGCTACATGGTGTAAAGCTGAAACTATGTGTATAATAAAAGTACTAAGTTTATAAAATATGTTCTTAAACATTCCTTTTTGTGGCAGTTTCATTTTCCAGGAATTTATTCCTTCATATTACCAACCCTATGTCTCCTGCCTGTCTTTGCCTTCTTCTACTGTTTCATAGAATGCCATCTTATAAATGATGACATATAAAAATTATATATGATTGACATAAAAATTATATATGAGATATAAAAATGACTAGCAATGTGGAATAATGACTAAGAGCTAGGTAGCTTGACTCAACTATTTACATGCTATTTTGCCCTGGGAAAATCAATATCTCTGTTTTTCAGTTTCCTTAATTACAACATTTTTACTTCCCTCAGTTGTAACTACCTAATAAGATTGTTTAGGATTGACTGATTTAATGCATAATCAGATATGTTGAACAGCACCTGTTACATAGTATATATTTTATTAAATGACTTAACTAGTATACTATTTGTATGTCAGATGAAATATATTTTTAGATACGTAAAGTTTGATAAAATATGTTGATTCACTTCATTTGAGGCAAATACTTAAACGAACTAGCGAAATAGCCAATGAATCAGAACTGGCTTTGAAAGGTTATGAAGAAAAGAGGAAACAGTTTTAAGGAGTGAATCTTCCAATATATGTGACCAAATCAAATGAAAAGTTTAGAGTTACTAAATAAGAATTCTTGAAATATAAAAAAGATAATAATTAATAGCCTTTTACCAAAAATAATTTATTGAAAGAATTAAAGAAATAGTTTATAAGAGATCATCAAATTGAAGAAGGAAGATTAGATGGATTAGAAAAATTAGAACATTACATTAGTAGATGCTGAAAAGTATAAAATTTAACACCTTTCCTGAATGTATATACAATAAAGTATATAAAAACAAACAAAATAAAATATTATCAAAATAACATCCATTTTGTGAAATGTTAAGCTATTTCTAATAAGTTATGCCATTTCTTATTGTTCGTTGTTTAGTTTGTTATAACATGTTCAGTAAGGTGAAAAAAATGGAATAATAAGTTGCAAACATTAGAACAAAGAGAAAGAGTATTTTCTTTTACTGATATGAGTGTATGTTAGAATATCTAAAATAGACCAGTGAAAGATTACTGGACTTAATAAGAGAATTTGATAAATAGCTATATATAAGATATATACAGAAGAATCAGTGGTCTTCCTCCATGCTGGTAATAGTGCTATTAAAGAAAAGTTGAAAAAAATCAGTTAAAAGTACTTTCAAAAACAATAAAGTACTTGGGATTGT
This sequence comes from Chinchilla lanigera, assembly GCF_000276665.1. NCBI lineage: Eukaryota > Metazoa > Chordata > Mammalia > Rodentia > Chinchillidae > Chinchilla > Chinchilla lanigera. The sequence goes on along the minus strand of NW_004955417.1, from coordinate 14,274,414 downwards.
AGTTTTCATAGGGAACACTAGGCAGTAAATATAATAAAGTGTTAAGTGCTTTGGACATGAGAAAAAAATTAGTACAGGGTAAGAAGGATATAGAGAGTTTGAGTGTACACATTTATAATTTTAAATATGGTGGTCAGGATCCGCTTGAGAAGGTGCTATTTGAAAAAGAATTGAAGGTATTGTGGGAGCAAACAGTGCATATACATGGGGATACTATTCCAGGCAGAAGGAATTGGCCATAGAAAGCCTTTGTATGTTTGGAGAACAAAAAGAAGCAGTGAACAAGTAGGTGATATGATCAGAGAAGTCAGGTAAATAAGGAAGGTAATGGTAGAGGTAGGTCACATCAGAAAGCAACCTTTGTTTGCATTGAGTAGCAGAGTGATAAGATCTGATTTATATTTTTGAAGAATTAATTACTCTGGTTTTGTTGAGAAAACATTGTGGTGCAGGTGGGCAAAAGTAGACGGAAGTAGACCAAGTTGAGACGCTATTGCAGTAGTCCAAGTGAGAGGTGATGGTGGCATACATTAGTTTGGGGGTAATGGAAATGACCTGTTCAGATTTTGGGTGTATTTTGAAATTGGAATCAACAGAATTTCCTGCAGAGTGAATATGGGGTTTACAATAAAGAAGAGTTAAGTTAGCTAGAAAGAGTAATCATGGGGGCAAAAAGAGAGGAAAGAAAAATGTGAAAGATGGAACAAAGGGTATAAGAAGGATAAAACAACACAGAAAGTGTACCTCTAGTTTTAGTCCTTAGCAAAAGTAAGTGTATGTGTATGTGTGTCCTCCTTTTACATAAGGCTTGCTTTGTATAGATAATTATATTGAGTTATTTTAGCAAATGTAGAAAAGGAAAAATGTGTGTCTTTGGGAATTAAGTCACGTACATTAAAATTAGTATAGAAAGTAGTCTATAAGAAAATGAGATAACGAATAGAAATTCTTATCTAGAGTGGTTAAGATCAAAGAAAAGATTAAAAAAAAAAAAAAAAAGAAAAGAAAAGATTCAAAGGAGAGAGACTTTCTCTTTCACCTGGTAAAAGACCTTGAAAGAGGGCTTTAAATGTTAGGAAGCAGTAACTTATTGCATAAAACTTGGGATTTTCTTTCCTTAATTCTAAATGGATGGTGATTGTTTGGACAATGATAAAGGTAAGAGGAGGAGGAAACTGTTATTGTTGTTGATGGAAGTTGTGCCAAGAGAAAAGACTGCTGGAACCTTTAACAGATTTCAGGTGCTTCTGGGTAGCATATGGGAATTTAAGGAAAAACATTAATTTTTTTCACTTAACTTCTGGGGAAACTCCAAGAGTAAATTATTCTGGATTACTGGTCAGTGGAATGGCATATGCTCAGTTTGGCAGAGTGTACCTGTTGGAGAAACAAGAAAGCTTGTACTCTTTTTTAGTGTTCTGATGTTGTACTTTCTGGAACAAGCTGTTTGCCAGGTAATTGTAAGATCTGTAAAAGGAAATTGGAACTAGAAGTTAAGTCTGTTCTCCATTTTATCTATCTATTAAGATTGCTTATATCAAAAATTTTGTGTTGATTAATATTTTTGTTTAATTAATTATTCTCAATGATATTGACTAAATTGAATTCTCCCTCATTAAAGAGTAAACACAGTTACTCAGAACTATACTTCATTTGGCTTTTATTGGCCATCAGTTAGGATGGCCCTTTCTAGGCTGAACTGGTGAGTTGAATATTTAAGTGGTGGCACATTTTTCTTGTTGTGAACTTATAGGTGTATGTTTTTGCAGTAAAGTTTTCTGAAATTTTAGATTAACTTCAAGGGTGGGAGAAGAGTCTAGAAGACACTGCTCGTAGAGGTGGAAGAAGGAGTAGGAAGGCAAGAACAAACAGGATTAATTAGATAATTTTTAATGTTTTTCAAAATGACTTTTCACCTGTTTCCCTCTCCACCATTGGGCATGATGAATGAGTTGATGTTATCAAAGTAATATTTCATAGGTGCCTAGAGAAAAGAAGAGGCTGATGGCATGGTTCGATTGTGTACAGTGTGGTGGAGCATTGATCTTGCTTTTATAGCTAGGTCGTCCAGCTTTCAGAGTGCTGGCCAAAGCCTGGTGATGGCAGGAATTCCTGCTGTCGGTGCTATTGCAGTTCTGCTGGACTTGACATATTACTGAAAAGGTAGATGAGACTTCACTGCTTGAACATTTGAAGCAGACCAGGACTAGGATTTATTTTGATGTGACATAGGAGTTAGGCTCATTAGGAGCTACAGAAAGAAGTCATCCTGAGTAAAGTTATTATTTCCTTGCAAAGAACAATTGAATCACACGTGCCTATTTGGTATGACAGGAACTCCAAAGTGGAACAGAAGCCTTACAGCTATCCATTTTATCAAAAAATACCTTGACTTTTTCTTTTTATAAATGATAACATAAAGGAGTAAGAAAAAGCAGATATCCAAAGAGGAGTTCATCACAGTGATACCATTTGGAGAGTTAAAACACTGAAGAGTCTAGTAATATCAGTCTGAGAGTATACTGATAGCCACCTGACTTTATTTTTCATGTTTACCTTTTTAGTATTCCTAAGTAATAGCTTAAGTTAAATTCAGATTTTGTTGTACAGGTGTATTTTCTTTTTCCTCTAATTAACGTCAAAAATCAGTTTTAACAGTTTTTGAAAAACAAATCTCATAATTATCATCCTTTATGTTTAACTATTCATTCAGTCAGTATTTTTTGAATATCAACTCTAATCAAGCAAGGAAAATTCAAAAATGGATGAATCAGATGCATACTATTGTAAAATAGCTCACAGTTTATAGCATGACATTATATGGATCTTTGCAAATATTCATTGGATTTATAAAAATTTATTCCCTTCTGCTGCAATATGCATTTATCAAGAAAGTATTTTTAAGGTACTGTACTATATGTGTATGATTTAGCATGTAGTAGCTTTATATACTTAAACTTATTCACTTCACGGTATCTGAGATATACAGTTATTTCTCAGACCTTGCTTTAAGTTAAAAGTTAGGTTTGACATATTTTTTTGCTCAGTATTTATTATACAGGTGTTGTGAACCTAGTATCACTGGGCTTCCAGAATCCCTGTATCTTTAAAGGACTCTAATAGGTAGGAGGATGGCCATCCCGCTAAGACATTAGTGGTGAGTTTTGATTAGAAGTTGATATTTAAATCTCTGCATCTGGCTCTGTTGTTTAAATGAGTCTAGTTCAACAGAGCAAAACCAAAGTTGAAGTGTTTTAAATCATTTCAGTACCTGTAATTGTCTATATAAACAATCAATTTCAACTTTATGAACTTCCAAATCTTTGGTGCAGCAAGGCTTGTACTAATAACTGTTGTAATTGGTCTTTGTGACCATGTTTAAATGTTAGAAATAGGACTTTCATATGAATGTGCAGTAAATCTTAACCACAGAGGCACTCACAGGTTCCAGTGTAATATGGAGCAGGAAGAGACACATGTAAACAGACATATTCCTCATCTTAATATGTGGAGCCATGCTTCCATTGAATTGCATTCAGTGTTTATATAGAGAGAGCTGGGAATGAAAAACTGCTGTTCTATGGTTTTACTCTGTATTTTGATCTCTAGATTATTTACTATTTCTAAATGTGTAGGGATGGTGTTATAAAGATGCTGACATTAATTAATTATTTAATTGAAATAATAAAGTTATACTGAGTGGGATTTGCATGCCTTCATTTACTTTTAAGAGAAAAAGATTATTTTTGAGAAAAAAGACTTTTAAAATAACATAAAAGACACAAGTAAAGCTTACGTACAGTGTGGTATTATACTTCCTGTTGTATGTGCAACCTAAACTTTATTCATGTGAATTAGTAACTGTTTGATTATAAATGTTTTATATAACATAGCTTACGTTTTTTTCAGGTTTTCTAAAGACTGAGAAATGTCAAATGCATACAATACATAATTACATTTAATGTGAGAGATGTCATAAAGCATCAAAAATCTTTAAAAACTTTTTGCAGTGCATGTTTATATTCTTTGTGTGGAGTTGGTATATGTACATAGCACATCTTAATTTCTTTTTCATTCTCTTTGCTCCCCTACCTCTTTATCCCCTTCCCATTTGAGAAGGATCTAGCTCCCTATAGCATCAAAAATCTTAAAATTCTTAACTTTTGAATTTTTCTATCAGAACGTTGTGTTTATTAATAATTTTATGAAAATTGGAGCCAATAGATGTGCTTATACAAGTTTGATTTCATGTTAAATTTCTAAAGAACAACAAAAATTGTTGGTTAAGGTGAGGAAGTAAGCATTTTCTAAGGACCAGTTCAGTTTATCTCAAATAATGTAAAACTGTACATTAAGAAAAACCTTAATTGAATTCTTTAGTAGCAACAAAAGCAAATATACTCACTTTTTCAGTTTTAAAAGATAAAGTCCAACAAATATTTACCAAGAGACTGAGTAACACAATCTGCTTTCATGGTATTTATAAATCAGTTCTGTAGGTTGGTAATAAGTGAAACATACATAAAATATATAATTAGATTGTGATTAGTACTTTTTAGTGTTTGGGAGAATGCTTGTATGGAATGTGAAGGTCCTGGTTGCAGTTTTTTTTGGAACAGGTCACTGTGTAATTCATGCTGGCCTTGAGCTCAAGATCATCCTGCTGCCTCCAGCCTGTGCAGTGTTGGGATTACAGGCTTGTCACACCACACCCAAGTAAGGTTGCACTTTTAAATACAATAGCTAAGGGAGGCCTGGTTAGAGAGATATTTAAGTTAAAGCCTGAAAGACATGAAGGAATGAGCCACGTGGACATTTGCACTAACACCACATTGACTAGAAGGAACAGACAGTAAAAAGTATGTGAGAAGGGAACATGCTGGCTTTTTAAGGCTTACCCAGGAGGCCAGTGTAGCTAGAATGAGACAGAGGGAAAATAATAGGAGAGAAGTAAAAGAAGTAATAAAGTTGTTATGAAGATCTCAAGATGCATTTATTTTTCTTTAATTGTGTATGGAATTGACTTGGAGACTCACAAGAACGTTGTTGATTAGATTGAAACACTTTTGGATAATACTATATTTGGGATTTTGCTTTTCCATCTGTCCATCTGTCTGTCCATCCATCCATCCATCCATCCATCTCTGGTTAGCTAGTTAACTAGATCGTGTGAACTTATTTTCAGTGGGGATATAAATTGCTTTACATTAGTCACATATATATCTGTGTATGAGTATTACAAATATTCATAGAACAGGAATTAATATCACTATTAGACTTTTTATGAGAGTGGGAGCTTATGAAGTGTATTGAAACAGCCCCGATTTCACATTCACATGAATTCGCAGTGCAAATGCTGTATAACATTCAGCAAATTACCTAATCTCTTAAATACCATTTTCTTATCTTCAAAACAAAGGAATAAAAATATCTACCTTCAAGAGATTTAAACTTTGGAAATAATGTTATATAAAGGATGTACACACTGCTTCTGCTGGAAGCACTTAGTAATGTCTTCATATGACATTTCTTCTATGTCTTTTACTAATATCTTCATATGAATAAGAAATAAAGATGGTAAGTATTATTGAAACCCATAGCAAAAAATTTTATAGGAATTAATTGTTTGAGTTGCCATCCTGAGAGAATCTTTTTCTTGGCTATTAACAAGTGGCAAGTGGGGTTCCTTGAATTTTCCTTCCTTTTCCATTTGCCATTGAAGATGTTAAGGAGACATGCGTTGTGAATATCAGAGAAGGTAGAATCTTGCTTAACCTCTACAGTGGTATCATGGAGTTATATTAAAGCTTTATTACTGTTTGAGGCAATTCTGTTCTGAAGCTGTGTATGGATACCAGCAGAGAGAACTATAGTCCTTGTGCTATCCACAGTAACATCTGCACAGAGGCTTCATCCTATACTCTCATAACACTATATATGATTTTGCTACCATTTTCATATGCATATTTTAGTATTATATGAGAAGTTGTATTGAGGAATTTTTGTTGATATAATTAGACTAAATATTCTTTAAGAAAAAGGTTGTGTCTTCATCTTTGTATTTCTGTTATGAAGCACAACACAGTAATAGTAAATTGGTATCACTGTGTAACCTCCAAGAGGGTAGGAGCTTTTTACTTCTTTTGGTCACTATTTGTTGAACAATTTGTTCCTGCAGAATAAATTCTCTCAATTGTGAGTAAGCCCTACGTGTCAAATTCAGATTTTTTTGTGGTTTTATTTTTGAGAACATTTTCATTTCAGTTCTCCCAGTGGACAGATATTTACTTGCAGATATACCGTTATTGTCAATATTTCAAACCTACCATCCATTGACTTTTTGATACACTGTAATTTGTTATCTGTGGCTAGTGCTATTACTAAAAATTTGCCCCCTAGTATGATTGATACTTGCAATTTCTGTCACAAAGTGTGCAAACGTTACTTTGAATTGCATCTGATACATCTTGGTGCTCTAGGTCATTACTTGGAAAGTGACGGCCTGTTTAAGCCACAAAATCAAGTTTGTGGTTGTGCTCTGAGAGGGAGATAAGTGTTTTGTATATCATATATACTGCTCCTCAGGCAGCTGTTAGTTATCAGGAAATTGTTGTTGACTCTGCCACCCAAATTTTGCTGCCTGTTTTTCAACCTGTAGTCAGCCTACTTCTTCATTTACTCTGATTCATAGGTTGTATGTAACATTCAGCTCCTCCTTGATTTTCTACATGCATGTATTATTTATACTCAATAATATGTGCAGTTTCTGTTTCATGTCACCTCTCGGCTTGAAGACCCAAAGCATAGAGTCCTGTTGGAACAAATGGAAAGCAAATTGCAAGACCTTGAGAGAAATATATTGTGATCTTTTGGACTCATCTTTGGCAGAATTTATGTGGCACAGTGAACTTGGAAATAAAACTTTCATTCTCTTCCCCTGTTAGCTAATATAGTGGTTTGACTTTTGGTTTTCATACAAATACCCGGGGATAAATTTGCAACTGAATACATCTGAGAGACAAATAGTCAATTGATCCACTACTTACTGGATAAATGAATCTTACATAACAGTAATACAAATCTTAATACAATGTATTTAAGGATATTCTTTTCCTACTACCTTAGATCACATTGGACCAAGTATTATTGAACTGGTAAATAATTTTCATCAGAATTTGCAGTTACTTGACACCTTTGCTTTTAGTAGCTCCTGATTTGAGAGCAGGAATTTAGACCTTGGATTTAGATCTTCCGTGTAATAATCATTGAGATGATCAAAAGGTAGTTAGCAGGAGAGAAAACATCCTGAGAGAAAAATAGAAATAAAAGACCTACAATTTTAGAACTTCAACAACCAATCTGTGATTAAGTAATGTTTAAGACATTTTCTTTTGATGGCCATGTAGGAGAAATGTTCCTGTGGAAAAATACAGTATTGAGAGATTTGTGAATTGTAAACTATAAAGTTAAAGGAAATTTTAAAATGTATTTGTAACATAAGACTAAATGTATGTATAATATTGTTAAATATTTAAGGCTGGTAAATAGTTGTAATCACTTTTTTTTCAAGGTGGAAAATTGATTTTAGTTAAATTTTATTGTTTGATAGAGCATATGCTTTTTTCTGAAAAAAATTAAAAACTGGATAATATAACTCTAATTTGTTAGGTAAAGTTTACTTATAGGGTGCGAGATAGAAGGTGGTATGATTAACTGTACTGTATCAGAAATTTTCCTTTCAAGGAGGTGCTTTGAAATTTTCAGTTTGATACTTTGATAATTAATACCAATTATTAATTGTAGTATTGTTTATTGGTAACAAGATACATATTATACATATATGATACATATTTTTATGAAAGGAGTGGTTGTAAAATAGATTGGGAATAAAATCAAATTTTGTTGACATGAATACTGGGAACCCTTCATAGGACATCAAATACTGTATTATATTTCTTGTACTACATTTTCCCCACTAGACTGTAGAACTGCAAAGCAACATTTTTTTTGAAATTTTGTCTAAAATTTTTGAATAAAATGAATATGTAATAACATCAGAAGATCAAAAAAGTAAAGACTGTCAAGAATTTTTTTTTCTTTTTTTTTTTTAAATCCTCAGTTGTGATATATTTGTTACCCAGGCAGCGTTTGAACTCCTGGCTTCAAGTAATCTTTCTTCCTCAACCTCCTTAGTAGCTAGGACTACTAGTGTGTATCACCATGTCCAACTTTAAATATATTTATGCTTTAGTGTGTGTACATGTGCATTTGTGTGCGTAGGGTGCTGGGACTCTAACCTAGTACTTTATGCATGCTAAGCAAAGTACTGCATGGAGGTGGGGCAGTGCTGGGGATCTAATTCAGGAAATAATTAATGTTGACATGGAAAAAATACTTAAAAAGATATTAAAGATATCAGTGACCTCAGATCTAACCTGAGTATTGGAGCTTAATGAACTATCTTATACTTATATAATAAAACCAGTTATATTTGGAAAGTAAATGAAGACGCAGAAAAGAAATTCAACATGTCAGCAGTTATTTAATGGATTAATAAACATTATGAAAATTTAGTATGTGAAGGACTAAAAAATCCTTTGTTAGAGAAAAGAATTCATAGTATCATGTTTTCTGCAGAGGAAGAATAGATTTGCGCTTTGAGGCAATTTACATTTTAATACCTCATCTCTTTCAGGAAGATTAATGTTTGCATTGTGATTTTTTTAGGATGCTGTTTTTAAAGACGTATAACTGCCGCATTTTCACAGCATTATGCATAGATATTGTATTATAATACTAATCTTTTCCTATAATATATTGTAGTATGTTAAACTATAAGCCTGTTTTATCTGTTTTTAATATATTTAAAATAGTAGTCCTTTTCTAAAAATACAATTACTTCGTTAAATGAGATTTTTATATATTTCATTACAATATTTCATTGTAATATTATAGCAGGTTTTGGGACTAGTGTTTATTGATTTAATGATTTTATAGCAAGACCTGTCCTATAAATATTTTAGTGAACCTGACATGTCCTTCCCCTGTGCATTATGTTCAACTTTTTTGGCTATTTGCTGAAGTTTAAAATATTTGGCTTACTCACTTAAGACTGCTGGAACGAAAATGCCATAAACTGATTGGCTTAAGCAACAGAAATTCATTTCTCACAAGCTAAAGGCTGGGAAGCCTAAGATCATGATATTGGCACATCCTATGTCTGGTGAAGGTTTGATTCCTAGCTTGAGACAGCCATCTTCTTGTGACTTCACATATTGGAGAGGGAAATTATTTTCACTCCCTAATACCATTACATTGGGATTAGGATTTAAACATTAATTTTAGGAGTAATCTGTAACAATATAGAAAACGTTCAGTCTGGAGGTATGTATGTGTCTTGCCTGATATATCCATTCTTGTTTTCTACTCAGAAATACTGTTCTCACACTCCAGATTCACTCCTCTCTTTCTCTGTGCTTGTATTATTGTCCTTTACCCTTTGGCTCTTGATTATCTCAATTGTCTCTTCATATGAATAACAATAAGAGATCCCTGCTGGTACTATTTTGTTCCTGCTGGTACTATTTTGATCTTTTGCTTAAGTGTCAGCATATAACTGCTTTCCCTGCCTTAGTTTATAATCCATCTCTTTATGAAATCTTCTTCTCAGTTGTTTTTAAGTAGTTATATGAGATATGCTATTGAATTTCTAATATTTTTCTCATAGATTGAATATCTTTTGTGCAACTTAACAAAATTGTATTTTTTAAACTTGCAGATATAAACAAGAAAGGAGGGCTAGTAGTTGTTTTTAAATGGCAGAATAATTGGAATCTAGCTATAACTTGCAAGCTGGTGGGATAGATTATAGAGTCTAAGAAAATAAAATTTAAAATGTAGTAGGGTTGAATACTTGCTGACCCTTACTCCAAGTGAAAGGGGAGACATGCAGTGAAGTCAGTCTGGACCCTGGACATGGATTAACAGCATGACATACAACAAACATTTATGAGTTTTAGTTGACAGTCGGAAATTATATATGCATGAAAGGTTATGTGATCTTGGATTACTCCTACAAGATATGTACTCTTTTGCAGACAAATGTAGAGTTGACTTATTTACTGAAACAAAGTGATTCAGTAGATATTATTGGTCGATTTTGTGTTAATATTTATATTCCAAGGCACTTAAGATTACCTTTCTTGAAAATATGTTAAGGAAGTTTCTGATAGCATACTTTGTCAAGAATGAAAAAAGATAGCAACTTTAGAGATATATTTCAGGATATAAATTCTTTTTATTGTAGCTCAGTTTAGAGTATTTACTTCCTTACACTTTCCTAGATAGGGTAGGATGAGCTTCCTGATCCTCTTCAGTTATAGTAGATGGCTGCCACTCCACTAACCAGTACATGATGCCACACATGCCTGTGTTCTCTACCACCAGAGTACCAGTGACCTGGATGAGCTCTTCCCTTGGGATAAATCTAGTCCCTTGCCTGCCTTTCATAGTTTTCTGGAGAGGGTGTGGTGCTTTCTTCATCCTTAATCACCAGCTAACATCTGTGTAGGAGATTCCCTCTTTTAAAGAAACTTTATTATCAAGATTTGTTATTTTCTGACTTATTCTAGAGGTTGAATATAATAATGTCCAAAGTTAGACATATTACTGAACATCATAGAAGAAAATAATCTGTAGCTGTTGGCTACTTTTCTCTGACCACTTTTTTTTTCTTTTTTTTTTTTTTTTTGTTTTTTTCCAGTACTGAAAATTGAACTCTTGACCTCGCACTTGGCAGGCAGGCGCTGTGCCACAGAGCTAAATCCCCAGCCCCTATTGGCTACTTTTTAATAAGAAATGGTGATAGTTTTTTTTCATTTTGTCTAAAGACATCATCTATATTCACTAAGTGCCTTCTATTCCCATTCTGTTGGGGTAATGGCTTGATTGCTTGTGTCACATGTGCAGTAGTTGGAAATGGATCAGAGTACACAATTTCAGGACCTCCCTGCTTCCTTGTAGATCATTTGGCCGTATGTAAGTGATTTAAGAGTCATGCAGCCAGAATTTTTAGAGTAAATAATTTCCATGTCCATTACTGTGTATTTGTATTCATGAGTACTTGTAGGAACATAATATTCCTCAGTTAAATTTAGAGAAGTTTAAAAGCAGGCTAAAAGTAAGTAACAAAATTTTTAAATCAAGACAATTTAAAACATTAGACATCTGTTTTTATAATAATAGTGAATAATTTCTAATTTAAAAATACCAGGAAAATTATTGAACTGTGATATTCAGTAATGTGTCTAACTTTGGACATTATATGTGTTATATTCAACTGTTAGAATAAATCAGAAACTTACTTTTATTCAAAAAGCATACTCATGAGCGAAGTTCAAAAGGAGTAGTAAATGAGAATTTTTAACATGATGGACTTTACAAAAACATTGAGTACCAACTCCTGATAAAGTACAAAAAGTAGTATTGCTTTAGTTGTAAATAGTATTTCTTCCCATCACCCACTTTATCATATTCCTAATTACATGGTGGTTCAGGTTGATTTGAGAATATAAATATTGATGTTAAAACCTCATAATTATTCTTTTTTTGTTTGTGTCAGCTAAATCATCATTCATTTATAACCTTAATAAGTAAAAAACAACTGATTTCAAAAGAATCATACACTTTTTTTAAAGACAATATGCAGATTATTAGTGGCTCCAGAATAAAACACTTGAATTAAAGGAGGAGATAACCAATACTGTATAGGGGTGCTGTTCTCACTTTCACCAGAAGATATATTTGAATTAGAATTTCCAAATGTGAGAAATCTGAAAGGAATAAAAAGTATTGGTCCTAATGTTAGCCGTATGGTTGGTGTTAGCCAAAATGAAGTTCAGGTTATAATGTTCTGTAGCCACTGTTTGACCTACCCAAAGGCAATCAGAACGTACTTCTTTCTTGCTTTTTTCTTCTCTTTTCTTCCTTTTTTTTAAAAACTAATTGGCTCATGTTTAGTTTACTGAATGTCATCTGGACTCAGTAAAAAGTAAGTGACCTGCATTGAATTAGTGTAATTGTAATACAAACAGAATATTGCATAGTTTTGGTCTTATACAGGAAAGGAGAAAGTTGGAAAGATTTTCTGTTTGATAAATAGAAACTGAAGATACGAGGATCCAGACCTGGTTCATACTTGATTTTACCTTACACGTCTTTTGGTTAGATCGGTATTTGGGCCTTTTTTTTCTTCCTGTAAATAAAATACTGGTTTTTCCTTGGAAACTTGCTATGAAAATGTTTTAAATCTTACAAATGTAATATATTGTCATGAATTTAATTCTTCTTTAATCACAGAAAGTTAATATTGTCCAAAAATGGAAGGACTTTTGGGAACTTGTCATATTTTTTTACTTTATCATGACCAGTATTGCAAGGATATTTTCAAATTCTGTGTATTAATTTGGATAGTTTATATTTATTACATTTTGCTTCAGAGAGATGCTGAACATATTTGTCAAGGGTAAAAAGAGCCAAAGAATTTATATGTCATTTAAAATAATGTTTTAAATTTTAACTATGTGACTTTGATCTTTAATGAAATACTTGATTTTGAAAGTGTCTGTATTAGTCAACTTTCCTGTTGCTGGGACACAGTACCCAGTATCCACAATTTAAAGGAGGAGAGGTTTAGTTTGGCTCATGGCTTCATCCATGGTTGGCTGGCTCCAAGGTAGAAACATCATGGTGAAACGATACAGTGGACCCCCTGCTCAGTTCATGGTAGCAAAGAAGCAGACAGGAGAACAGTGTCAGAGAGTAAAGGACAAGAGACTAGACATAGAACCTAAGGCCACACCTCCGTGACCTACCCGGACACACCAGAAGTGTGCTCCACCAGTTGCCTTATTGGATCCCAAAGCCAATTATGTTTGTACTCCATCCTGTCATACTGTCATTTTGAAGTGAAATTACTTGACATTCTAATAATCATATTCTGTGTAACTTACATCTTTGTATTAAAATGTTGTAGTTCAAGTACAATTACTATAAGCATGTTAGATCTTATAATTTCAGTTTACCTTGTACTCTGTTTTTAACGCTTACTGAAATATTTCTCATTTTAAGAAATGCTTGTCTTTCTAGTTTTCGTGTTTTCTTATTATTTTTGTTGTGAAACTGTTGTATTTTTTCATTAAAAAGAGAGTGCAGGCACTAAGTCTTCTTTTTTATTAATATGGTAGTCCTTATGCTTAACACAATGCCTGGCATATAATAGTCACTCAGTAAATATTGGTTTAGTGAATGTAAAAAATTAATAAGATTTTTAAAAACTAGTATTTACAAAAATCTAGCATCTAAATGACACTTAAGTGCTGAAAGGTCCAGTAATTAATTTTGTGACATATTTACAATGGTAAAATCCTTTTACTTGCTAGTTGTATCATCTTGGATGAATTTAACTTTACATATTTCTTTTTTTCCTTATATGTAGAAGGAAGCTAGTGCAAAATTATTAGGATTAAATAAAGTCTTTGGGAATATTTTTCTTTGTAAAATGACAGTAATTATAGTCTTTATTTTAAGATCTATAAGGATTAAATGAGATAACTTGTGTAAAGTGTTTGGAAATGCCCTACAAATATTGATTAGTATTATCCTTGTTTCTATTTCTTACTGATTTGGAATCATGACATGTATGGCTTTACTAGAAAGGGAGGGTTATATTAAGAAAGTATCTTAAAATAAGTGCTGTTCTGAAAGTATTTGCAAAGGTGAGTAATTAGAAAATGGACCATGGGCAAATGGTCTGTAAGTCATGTTGAGAAGTTTGTACTTTATTTTATAAGTAATGGAGAAATTTTGGTTTAAATTAGGGGCTGATACAAATATTTATGTTTTGGAAAGCTGCTTTGTGAACAGTATGGAACAAAGACTTCAGAGGCAATTAGAATTCCCATGCAAATTATTTTGATTTTAAAATATGCCAATTTTGTGTTATCTTTGAGTAGAAATTGATATAAAGTCTGAGAAATAAAGTAGATAGTGAAGATGATTTTAACGGTCATCATTACCGTCATTTATGATTGATTATGATTATGACTAATTACCACTATTACTACTACCACTGCTGCTATTATAGATACCACTTACTAACTGCTTATCATATGCCAGGAATTTCAGACCTCCTGGAATTACTGTAAGGTAGGAGTTCTTGACGTGTGTCCCTTGGGCAGAGCACCACATGATTTGGGAAAGTATTAGAAACGTAAATTTTTGGCTTTATCTCATACCTATTGAATCTGACAGTCTTCAGAGTGGAGTTCAACAGTTTGCATTGTAATAAGTTCTACAAGAATATGCTGATGCATGGTAAAATTTAAGAATCATTGTTACATGTATGTGTTTATACACATGAGAAAACTATGTTTACTAATGTTTAGAATCTTACTGCTAATTCTCTAGGTTTTCTTAATACATTAAATGTAGTCCAGCAAGTTTCTGATTATCAAACTCCAATTTTCTTTGACCACTATTCTAAAAATAGGTTGCTTAGTGAACCCATGCAGAGCCCAAAATAGCTTGGTGGTTAGGACATGAACTTTGGGAGTAGGCTTATCTGGGTTCTGTCTTCCATTTCCTGAGCATTCAGAAGCCAGCTATTTAACCTGCTTTGCCCTCAATTTTCTCATGAAATATAAAATGGAGAAATAAATCCTCGTGGAGTCTTGTGGATGATTAAAAAGAAATAATTTTTGTAAAGATACTTAATACATTGCTACTTATTGTTTAGAAAGTGCTATATAGATGTAGTAGTAATAATGATTATTACTGTATATGATGCATAAATATCAAAATTTATTTAATAAAAATTTTAAAATAATTGAAATAGGGTAAAAACAGTATGCTTATCATTTAAAAATATTGTTTAAATGACTTACTGTAAGCCTGAACTTGGGAACTCATTTCTGTTGTCTTCTGTCCTCTACCCATCACTTACCTATCTCCTGTCTCTTCTGGAACCTTATAGGCTCGCCTCTCATTTTAAATTCCCTCTCACCTACACCTGAATAGATTTCAGCACTTTCTTCTCTATCACAGTGTTATTGACAGTTTTACTCCTGTTTGGCATTGTTACCTATTTTGATTTCTAGAATAGCTGTTTTCTGACTTCCATCTGGCTTTTATCTTTTTTTATTTTAAAAATCTAAAAAACTAACAGAACAACAATGAAGACAAAATCAAAACGACACAAAACAACAAAAACGATACATGACCTCAAAACAAAATGATAGAAATTTATAATGGTTGCTACATTACATACTGTTATCTTCAATGAAGTTGCTCTGTCCACCAGACATAAAAATGTAAGACTGATCAAACAATCAAAGACAATAACAAGTAATTAAAAAAAAACACCATTGGGAATGATGCAGAGGTTCACCATACAAGATGGTAGGAGTTGAACAGTGGTTTTTATACTGCATATTGTTCTTTTCAGATCAGTCATTCTGATTACCAGATTCAAGCATGCCAGATTGGTCAAGAAAAAAGAAAATTTTAAGCATTGACTGTTCTTTCAATAAACCACAGACATCAGCAATGCACCTATTCCAGCTATCCTTATATATACATATAAATTTTTTCATTTAACAAAAAACCAAAATAACAACAAATACATAAACAAAACAGCGTAGAGAACAATAAAAAAGATATAAAATTTCAAAACATGGTGATAAGACATTAACAATAGTTGTTATATTGTTATATTATGTCATCTTCAAAATGGTTGCACATATAACCAGATATAGGCATGCAAGATTGATCAGACAAATAAAATAGGAAGGAACAACTGGGATGAAGGAGGGGAGATGAAAAAGAAAGAAGGTAGGGGAAAAATATGTACACGTATACACAGGATAGCTAGGATAATTGTACTACTAATATCTATTGGTTTATTGAAAGGATCTGTTAATGTATAATTGTCTGGCTTTTATCTCTATCTGAAGTTCTTGACTCATTTCTGATTATATATTTGGATAATTATCTTTTCTATACTGTTAAGATTCTTCAAATTCAGTATCTCTGAATTTT
The DNA here is from genome assembly GCF_000276665.1 of Chinchilla lanigera. Taxonomy (NCBI): domain Eukaryota; kingdom Metazoa; phylum Chordata; class Mammalia; order Rodentia; family Chinchillidae; genus Chinchilla; species Chinchilla lanigera. Next base: position 14,258,319 of record NW_004955417.1, on the reverse strand, counting down.
TTACCTTTGTGTTTTCTGTCTTGATTAATAGCACTACCATCCAAACCAGTTGCCAAGTGGGAAATCTGGAGATTGTCCTTCCTCTGTATAATTTGTCATCTTTAAACAATTTATGTTGCCTTTCTTCCTCCCTGAGCAGCCCCAGTGCTCTAATTCAAATTTTCATTGTTTACCAGTTTCCATCCATGTTACATTCTTAATGTTGCTCAGATAATATCACCTTCTTCATATCCACATTGTTCTCTGTTTTAGACTCTGTCTTAACCTGTGGATTTCTCCATCAGTCTCTTTAACTGATCTGATAGTCTTCAGTTTCATTCCCACTTTTCTTTCATGATACTGCCAGATTGAGCATTCTTAAATAAAACGGACCATCCTTTTCTCTTATTTAAAATCTTTGCCATAAAAAAGCAATTTAAAAAATTTGTCTCTAGGTTAAGAGTCTAATTATTAAGGGTATCAGACAAGGCTTTTGGCTCTGCATACTTCATTATTTGTGTGTCTCTTTTTCTTTAACCATTGTACCATTTATAGGCACCTTTAAGGTCATATTTTTGCCCTTTGCTCAGTGTTACTTTGTACCTGCATTTACTCTTACCACTCTTCTATATATTTAGTCTGTTAACCTTTTCTGAGCTTTTTTAGCACCTTGTGTACCCCAAAACTGTAGACATTATCACTCTGTTATTGTTTGTATGATATCTCTACCATGTTATCAATTTATTCACAATGGCATGTACAAATTTTATGTCTTCAGTGACTAATGCAATGCTTTGAGACATTGTAACTGTTAAATAAATGGTTAATATATGTATACAGATTTGGAGTATAAATTTTTGTTTTCACTTTTTAATTACTCGGAAGGTTGATGGGGACATTTCTATATTGCATGTCACTAAATTGGATAAACATGAAAGAAGAGCATTTTCTTTCTCTTATCAATTAACCGCTTTATTCCTACTATGTGCTTGACCCTGGATGCAGTACTACATGAATGAAATTTTTTAAAGAAGAGGAAAGGACCTGTGTTATAATTTTTTTGACAAAATGTTTCTTTAATTTATTTTGTACTCATAATTTATCATATTTTATTTTTAGTCTCATTTAATTTTAGGGAAACATAGTAGAAAACTGTTAGGTTAAAATGCTAATTCTGAACCTTACAGATTATAGTATGGCACTTGTCCAGTAGAATCTGTTAAAAATTTTCCTTCAGGTCACATCTAAGTTGAGAAGAATGAGGTAACTTTAATGTGAACCCAGATTGTAATGCAGTGTTTTTCTCCAGTGAATTGCCAGATTCACAGTTCCATTTGTTTCCTGATGTGGGGAAGCTGAGTTTAATATGGATGTTTGCCAGTGATAGCAAATCTTAGCCAGAAAGTCTTGTTCGCTGTGCTTAGTTGTATAGTTTTATTGTGAAGTTTTTTTATATGTTTATTTGTAGGTACCTGTTTTCTCAAGGTGAGTTCACTTGGTTGCCAATGTCTCATATAGACATTTTTCTTTTGGTAGTTAATAACTTACAACCAAGTTTTTTGTCTAAAAAGACCAGCATATATTTTTATATATTTGTATCAGCTCTCCATGTCTGTCTCTCTGCAAGATTTATAGATTTCAGAGGTGTACAGGTGTAAATCCCTCAGGAAGACTGAATTCTTCGTATATTAATTATTCCTGAATTGATTGATTGATGGTTGGCGGTTAGTAGAGATATAAGAAAGGAAAAACAAATGAACCATGCTAATATCTAGAGAAAGACTGAGTCAGAAGAAACTGATGTAGGAGGATGTGTGGTTTAAAGAATAGCAAGCAGGTTTAAGTGGCTTGATCTGAGTCAGATAGCAAGAGCAGTAGGTGAGATCAGAGGGGAACCAGAGGACCAGATCACCTGTGGCCCTTTTATTTCCCCTCCTTTTTTAATAAGGAATTTTTGGAGCTGCATATAAAACATATAATAGTTAATGCACATAAGTAATAAAACTTCATTTAACATTTTTAAAAATAACACTTAAAATGGAGGGAGAGCGGGCCACAGGCTGTCTACTCTTGATTTAAAGCCTTCGTAGACCGTGATGGCATTTAGCTTTCATTCTGAGACAAGAAAGTATAGGAGGGCTTTGACCAGAAGAATAATTTGGTCTGACATATTCTTGTTTGAGGTGGAAGGGTGGTACAAGGATGGAGACAGGGTGAAGAGTAAGGAAGTTACTTCTTTAATAATATAGGTAAGAGATGATGGTAGCTTGGACCAGGATAGTAAAAGTGTTAAGAAGTGCTCAGATTCTGGGTATATTTTTTTATTTTTTGATTGACTAAACATAGGATATGAGAGAAAGAGTCAAGGATTGGGGCTTAAATTTTTGGCCTGCCTATCTGGAAGAATGGAAGTAAGAAGTGATATTAAAGATATCTATAGTTAAAGTCATTTAATTAAAAAGAAAGGAAATCACTATGTGTTAACTTCATCTCTTAAGCCATATTTTGCTTCTGCATTTTCCATAACACAAAAATGTTATCTACAGGCTGTTTCTTGAAATTTTTAGTTTGCATGTCCTCTGTCTTCATTTCAAATAGGGGATAATTACAGCAGGAGAGTCCCAGGAATGGAATTGATCTGATTGATGGGTATGAAGTTTGTAGTAGAGTAAGCAGCTTTCTCATATGGCCCTTCTGCTTTTATAACTCCCCCATTTTAGCCACCTATGTGAGTCTGTATTTCTAATAAGTGCCCTGAAATTATTTTAACAATTCTTTGCTGCCTTATCTTTTCTGTGGTTTCTTGTTTGTTCCCAGTTACCATTAACACTGTTTTCTTCCTCACAACTTTAAAGTAGAGGAATAGGCAATTTTCCTTGTTAATTATTGCTTTCCATTCTACTTGAAATTTGGCCTGAGAGATTCATTTGGAATTATAAGCAAAGCACCCTTTGGAAGTTTAAGTATAGTTGAGTTATTCATTCTTGCCTTATGGAATGGCTGAATTAGTTTGCCATTCAATTATTGGATTGATACATTCTCAACAGTGTATTTTGCTGGGTGGGAGGAAGAAAGAAAAGTTAGGAAGGAGATAGAAACATGAAACTTGGAGTGTTTTCTGGGACACTTTGCATAGAAAGTTGGGATTTGGGGGCTTGCAGAGATGGGTCTGGGAGAGAGAAAAGGGAAGTTAGAAGATGTAGAAGAGAAATGTCACCTGGAGATCTGCCTTTTTTTCACATCTTTACCCTTTCTCGATCTTTACCTGCAGTGAGGATGGGCATATGTATGTGTGTGTTAGAGGAGGGAAGGGCCAGGGAAGGCAGATAAAACAGAAACCAGAGGTAGTTTGTCAGTAAACCTTCAGTAGCAATAAGTCCCAAACAGTTCAAATGACTTGTCTATAGATACACTGTGACCAAAGCCAAGACTATTCAGTCTTGTGTTCCTTTATGTCTCTGTTTCCCATTGTGTTACGTGTAAGAAGTAACTGTTGGTGAATAGTCTTCTCAGGAGGTTTTGGTTCTAATTTCTGTCTTCTTTCTCATGTCCATTGAAGCCACTTTCTTGGGTTTAAAATTCAACTGGTTGTCATCCTCAAAACATTTACTTTATTTTTCCTTCTGTTTTCCAGCCTGTCAGATTCATTTCCTTGTGCTACAGCATAGGCTCTGTCTTATTATTATTATTTTTTTTCTTCTCTTTTCTTTTGTCTCTTAGAGACAGAGCTTCACTAGGCAGTTCAGGCTGGCCTTGAACTCACTTTGTAGCCAAGGCTGGCCTAAAACTCACATTGAATCAATGTTTTTATCCAGCATATTAACACACTAAAGAAGAAAAAAATCACATTGTACAGCAAAAAGTATATGAAAAAATTCAATACTTATTTATAAGGTTGAATGTCTCAGAATAATAAAAGTAAGGAGAACTTCAACTTGAGAACTAATGTGTACACAAACTTTTCAATAAAGTTAATTAATGGCAAAAGAGTGAATGTTTTCTCTCTCCTATTGGGAAATAGAATCAATGTCTTCTCATAGCACTCTTATTCAGCACAGTGCTGGGAGTTCTTACCAGTGCAAAGGTCTTTGAAGCATTGTTCATTTTTTTTCTCCAGTTTGCTTCTATTATATAATACCCATTTTATGATTTGCCTTCGAGTTGATCTGAGTCTTTTCTCTATCCCTCCATTCTGCTGTTGAAGCCAAATGCTGGGGTTTTTATTTTGGTTATTGTACTTTCCAGTTCTAAAATTTCCATTTGGTTCTTTATATCTTCTGTTTCTTTGCTAAGGCTTTCTATTTTGTATTTATTTTAAACATTTTCTTAATCATTCATTGAGACGTTCTTTCATACTGCTTTAAAATACTTGTCAGGTAATCCTGATACCACTGTCCTCTTAATGTTGACATATACAGTATTGGTTATCTTTTTCAGTGAGTGTGAATGGTACACTTCCCATCCAACAACCCAGTTGCCTCTAACTTCTTGAGATGGGAGTTTAGGTATTTAACACTGTGACCCTAAACAAAGCAATATATTTACATACATTAGCACCCAAATCAGTGATAAATTGTTCACATGTGAAGTTTAATGTGGCCAGATGATACAGACTGTGAACACTGGAAACAAACCCTCTGAAAATGAAATGTAACTGTGGCTAAGAAAAAATACTGTCAAACTCAAAATTCCACACACACACAAAAAAAGTGGAACCCTTTGTTTAATATCTGGTTCAATAAGACATGAAATAAAATAAACCAAATGCTGACAGATTTACTAATAGCTTTTATTTTTTTATTTTAAAGAGAAAAAACACAAAAATGATACAGAATTTCAAAACAAGATAGGAAATTAACAATGGTTATTATATTGAATATCGTTATCTTCAAAGTAGTTGCTCAGATTACCAAATACAGGCATGCAAAATTGATCAAATAATATAAGCACTAATTGCTCCTTTCAATCAACTAGTAGGAATTAGTAGTACAATTACCTTAGCTATCAGTAATAGCTTTTAAATAGGAGGCTATTTACTATATTGTTACCCATTCACTTGATGTGAACTTCTTCTAAAGCTATATACTAATATACAGCTTCCCAAAGCCAAAGAAAATAATAAATTTTAATAATATAGTACAACTGGAGTGCAGTATGACAAGTTAAAACAAGTACTGCAATGATAGCTTATCATGGTACATTCCAGGGTCCATAAAAAATCAAATTATTGAGGACCTATTTACAAAGGTGTAGATTAACACAGAAGTTTCTATTACTTGGCAGTGAATTTCCTGTAACAACTACATTTAAAATAGTTAATACATTTCTCTCAGAAGATGAGGAAAATTAATGTTTGCACGTTTTACTTACCAGATTGGTATTCTAAGTTGTAACACACATTTAGCTTAACACAGAAATATTCTATCAAACTAAGAAATGGAAATTTGTCTGAAACTGCAAAAGCCTATTCTGTTTCCCTTTTTAAAATCAGAAAGATTTCTTCTAGAACATTTAGACTGTGCCCTATGATCTGCTGTATCGTAGCAGTAGTCATGAGAATACAAGAGTAGTATGTTACATGTTGATAAGAAGAAACCAGTGAGGAAGAATAAATTGAAAAAATAAGTGTGGAGAGTCAACATGGTAAAATAATACTCAAAAAAACATGGAAGAGGAAGAATAGCATACAGTGTGAATATAGGTTAAGAGATTAAATTTGGGCAGAGAAGGAAAACTCTTTTCCTCTATATGGATAGCATTGAAAATAAAGAATGAAACAAGGTAAGAAGAAGAAAAGGAAGAGGAAAGAAAAAAAGGGAGAGAAAAATAAAAAGAAGAGCATGATGAGTTTTGCCTGTTCGGAACTAAATTGTGTCCCTCCTAATTTCCTACATTACTGTATCTGCAAACTGGACCTTTAGAGAGGAATTAAGGTTAAATGAGGTCGTAAGGGTGAGACTGTAATCTATTATGGCTTGTGTCCTCATAAGAAAAAGACACACTAGGAATGTACATGCCAAAAACAAAGGCCATATGAAGGCAGAGCAAAAAAGCAGTCATCACAAAGCAAGGCAGGAGGCAGCCTCAGGTGAAACCAGACCTGGCAACATCTGGACTTTGGAAGCTCAGCCTCCAGAACTGTAAGAAAATAGATTTCTATTAAATCACACCGTCTGGATGTTCTATTAGAGCATCATGAACGGATTAACACACATACTAGATGAGGGCAGGAACTCTAAACAGCTAGTTGTCTCCAGTTTTCCTCTAAGCTGGAAGATCTGAGTGACAAGATTTTGAAACAGATTCAAAAGGGAACAGAGAAGAAACATATGAAAAGACTGCCAACAGATGATTTTAGAATAGAGTTCAAAGTTTTAGTAGGACACCAATCTTCGGTTGTGTAAATGCAATTTCACAGCCTGGTTAGGAGGAACCTGGTAAAGTAGAGAAGGTAGAACCTTTCTGAATGAGAACTCAATGGCATTAGTGGAACTGCATCTTGAGTTAGTGTTCTAAAGTTATAATAATAGGTATATAAAGTGCCACTAAAAATATCTATCCCTTTAAGAGTTGTGAAGACTACAGGACTGGGGTATAGCTCAGTGACACAGCACCTTCCTGGCAAGCACAAGGTCCTGAGTTTGATTTCACTGTTTTGGTATATTTGAGTGCCACCTATACTGTGATAATGTTTCACCCCAATTCTGCTGCTAACCCTTGGAAGTTAGCCAGGATCCCATACATTCACAGGCATAGTGGATGGGTGTTTTTATCTCAGATATCATCTATACTTTAGGATTGCCCAGGTTACTCATATATTCACCTGTTCCTTCAATGTCCTTCAGGTTCGGTAATTCACTAGAATGACTGAAGAACTCAGGAAAGCACCATACTTATGGTTACAGTTTTAATATAAAGGATACAGATCAAAAGGACCAGCCAAACAGACTCACACAGCAGTGTCTGGAAGAGACACAGATCCTACATGCCTTCTTGTGAAGATGTCTCACCTGACACAGGAATACGTTTACCAACAGGAGGCTTCACTGAGCCTCATTGTACAGAATTTTTATTGGCATTTCATTAAAAATAGTTATGGTTGATGAAATCATTGATCATATGCTTGAACTCAAGTCTTTAGCATCCTTGTTCCAGAAGGTATGCAGCTAGAAGTACTAATCCATCCATCACATGGTCCTTCTTCCCATGGCGAGCCCACATTGCTGAAGCTGTAGAGGGCCTTATCCCTCATTACTCTATTAGCACAATAAAGACACTCCAAGGACATTCCAGGAGGTTTTGAAGCTCTGTGAAAAGAGCTTTCAAAGTACATTATATTTAGAACACTTCAGAAGAAAAACATTGTATTGGATTTTTAGAGAAATTAGGTAAAGAGAATGGACTGAGACCCTATTTTACTCTTCTCCCACCTTACCTTCTTGGTATTTGGAGTGAGGATGTAGTGTTGACTTAGCTGTCATAGACCATGAGGTAACCTGGAAGGTAGAGGACACATCCTCATAGCACTGTCGCACTACTATGCTAGCCTTACCATGACCATTTCTGAATAACAACTTCTTCCTCTCTCTGACCTCCTGTCCTCTGCCCACCTTCAAATATCTGTCTTTATTATGTTTCCTATTTTTGCTATAACAAATTACATATCATATTTAATGTTTATACATCATGAGTTTGTTATCTTCTGACTTTTTAGGTTAGAAATCCAACAAAGGTCTCACTGGGCTAAAATAGAAGTGTTGGCAGGGCTGCCTTTCTAGAGTCTCTAGAGGAGAATTTGTTTCTTCATTCCTTTCTGCTTGTGAAGGCTGCCTACATTTCTTAGCTTATAGCTGTATCCATTATCTTCAGAGCATCTGCGTTTGAAGAAGGCTTCAAAGCAGACCATTCTTCCATAGTTATATCTCTCTTTGATTTTCTTCTTTTGCCTCCCCCTTCTACTTTTCAGGACCTTGTGCTTATATTGGTTTCTATCTATTCATCCATTCACCCATCCAGTCTTTCCTTTCTTTTCCTTTCCTGTCTGTCTGGATTAATTTTTTTGAGCTGTTTGAAGTTTCATCTTGGAACATTTACTTTTGCATGCATCCTTGAAGAATAAGCATATACTGCTAAGAAAAATTAAGGGTTTCTTTTTTAAATCATCTACTATTTAATTTACATTCACAGTTTTTCATTTGACCCACATTGTCAGCACCACTCCCCACCTTAGCATGCATAGTTTTTCCCCCTTAGCGACACTGACTACTTGAAGGAATGAGACCACTTTTTAAAATCTTTTTTTGGTAGGATCTTCCATAATCTGTATTTGAGTTAATGTGAACTATTCCCTGTGTATTCTGTACCCTGAAAGTTAAGTCTAGAGTAGGCTGTAGAACACTCTTTAATGAGGGGAATGTTCATTATTTTCCCAGTCCAATGTGATCACTAATTCCCACTGCAGTCAGGGCCCCAAGTGCAGTCTTCTCTGAATTTACCTTCTCAGTTGGCAAGTTGGTCCTTGTTGGTTAGGTTATTTAATGATTATGGAAATTATCTTAGTTATTTTTCTTCTGTTGCTGAGACAAAATGCCTGATGCCCAAAGTTAAGGGAAAGAAATGTTTACTTGGCTCACAGTTTGTAGAGGTTTCAGTCCATAGTTGGCTGGCTCCAAGATAGGGTGGCATGGCAAACAGGCATTGCAGAGGAGAAACAGTTCATGGTGGGCAGTAGGTAGCAAAGCAAGATGACCACAGCTCTTTCTATCCCTTTCTATCTTGTTGAGGCTACTTAGGGGAGGTAGCACTCACACCCTTAATCCTAGTGCTCTTGATCCAGACCTTGTACCATGAATCAATTCCAGTGTCAGACACTAAATCCAGCCAGTTCTGTAAAAGCCTCATGTATGACCTCATGAGACTTTGGGAGGACATCTAGACAAAAGCCGTAAGAGAAGTTCTGGAGCTGGAGTGAGTTGTGAGTTATGAGTTTGTACTCTGATACTTTAACATGTGCTTCCTATACAGTCCACACTCTTAGAGAAAGTTCATTTCAGGTTGCTATTCTCTTCAGAAACTCTGTATATTTTATATATGTGTTTGAGGAGGGGGCAACAAAATTTAGGGTTGTATTTTTGTTAACATTCAGAGGTCTTTATTCTTCTCTTTTCTTCCCCTCCTCCATCACTTTCTAAGTAGCAATTTAATATTTGTTTAGGTATAATTTTACTTGTACATTGCTAGGACAGCATACCAGAATATTTCTACATACAGAGTGGAACCTTATAGACATCTAATCTAACCTCTTCACTCATAAGAAAACAAATATAGCTGAAGCTGCACAATTGGAGGATGATTTGGAACCCAGATCTCTGACTCTGGTGCAGTATTGGCTTCATGGCATTGTATTGTTTTCTCAGTTATAATGGTATTTTAAAAATTATTACTTAAATTTTTTTTCCTTTTCATAAATTTAGTTTTACTTGACTGTGTAGCTTGCTAGTTATCAGGAAATACCTATATTTATTTAGTTCATTGTAGTTTCATAAAGTGCTTTCTCATCTTTTATTTCAGTTATTTGTTATGAAGATAACCTTTTGCTCATGTACCTGAGGTTCTTAAATAATGGCTTGGATTTCTTTGTGACTGTGGTGTACCTATTGCTTCTGTACATTCACAAATCCAGTCATCATAGCTTCAGACATATCTGTTGACTCATTCCCCTGAGATAATGAAGTTCATGCATTGTAGCTCCTCAGTTCAAGCTCTTTCCACATCTCTGGACACTTTAGGAGTCCAAGTATGAACTCCAAGTATGAAATTCCAAGTATGAAGGTAATTAGTTGTTTTGAGCCACTTGTGCTTCTTGGCTTCTTAAGATTACTTGTGATCAGGGAAGTTCTTTTCAAAATGTAATCAGAGGTTCAATATGTAGTTAAGCAACACATTGTGTAGAAACAAACACAGGATAAGCATATAATTTATTGTACTAACATTCTTCAATCAAAATGGTGTTAGAGATAAGATAAATTATATAGCTATAATGTGTGTTTGTGTGATCTGGTTGGTGGTAAGGGAGTGAATTGTTAGTCTAAGACTAACCACTGATTGCCAAAATTTTCTATAGTAAGGAGCTTGTTACCTAATCAATTCATACAAAACCTGGAGATTCTTAAGTGGATCCTCTGTGATTCCTGATTAGGTTAACTTAGCTGAACAGAGTAAAGTGTGAGAAAATTTATTAGTTTGTTACTGGTTTTCTAACATTAAAAAATGGTAATAAAAGGCATGTTGGTTTTCTTAGAGATATTTTGTAGGATTGTATATAAAGACATTTGTTTGATCTCTATACCCATTGTTCAAGCTTGTTCAACGCTTGTTTGAGTGTAGAATGTGACATTTAAGCTTTACTTTATGATAGTACTGGGTAAATAAGAGTTAAGAGTTAAGCTTTTTATCCTTGACTTTCTAATAGCTACTGCTGAGGTGAACCTTATATGTTAAGATTATCTGAAGATAAGACCACAACTTAAATGGCTCAAAGTTCAAAGGAGAGCACTAGCTTCAAGGATATAAATCACTAAGTTGTTATCCACCAATTTGTAACAAGTGCAGAGGAACAACATTTATCTAGACAATCTAGTATCGTTTACCTGCAGTTTGAGGTCAGTCTGTATAGAGACTTATATAGGTCCTTTGAACTGTTTTGTAAAGTTGAAAGTTAAAATTTGTTTTTATTCTGTAATTTGAAGTAGCAGGTGAATTTGTTTGTCCTTTCCAGCAGCTGCTCTTAACCCTATTTTGTCCATTCTCAAAGTTTTATTAGGTTCTAACTCAACTGTGAGTCTAACATTGTCATTTACAGACAATTCATGTTCTTACACTCCATTGTTTGCTGTTTGTTTCATGTGTGTTCTTTCTTTTTTCCACAAGTTTACTGTGAGCTGTATGGATCTGGGATGCATATGCTACTTTAAAACCTGTAATAGCAGTGCTTACAAAGTTAAATGCTTAAAGGAACCATCAGGTGAAGTTGCTGGTTTAATAGGTTAAAAGGAGTCCATGGAAGGGGAGAGTGTACATGCTCATCTCTGTCAGCCTAATTGCTGTACATTCTGCCTTGGAATCTGAGCTTAATATTCTCTAAACAAAATAAATCCATTGGTGCTACTTGTCCTGTGACCCTTCATGTGGCCATTTCTAAATTATAGCATCATTTGAACACACAGAAAATGGCTTTATAGTAGCTGGGGGTAGTGTACATGCCTGTAATCCCAGCACTTGGGAGACTGAAGCAGGATTGCTCCAAGTTCAAGGCTACAAGCAGAGGCTTTATAAATACTTGTTGGATTGTAAGATTCTTATTGCTTCATAATACTGGCTATCTTGGTTTTGAAGGACTGTCACAGATATAATATGTTTAATATGATGTAACATGATGTACAAGAATATTCTCATCTATTAAAGAATTTACTCTCTTTGATAGATGATATATGCACTGATAAAGAGATTAACCTTTACTATGGAATCTACAGACTTGAATATTGTGTCTTTATTCCTGTCCCCATGTAAAGTTTGATAATACGTTGTAGTAAAGGGCTGCTTATTCTGAGGATACTTAAAAAATGATATATCCAGCTGTGATGAGGCACACCTACTAGGGTGGCTTAGGTAGGAGGATCGAGAGTTCAAAGTCAGCCCTGGAAGCATGGAAACCTCATCTCAAACCAAATGAAATCAAACCAAACAGACCATACAAAATAATGATATAGTGAGATGTTAGACTACTGGAGTCTCTTACAATTGAGATGTCTGGTTTTTATTTCTTTAATTGTATTTCTTGAATGTAATCTTTCATTTTTTCTTCTCTATCCTTCCCAAACAATATTGTTAACATGTACTCTCTGTTCTTCTGTGAAGTCTCTCCTGCTTCATTTCTTCTATTTTATTCCTATGGATATTATCCTAGTTTGAACTTTTTATTACTCATATTGGCAATTGTACACTATGCTAGTCCCTAACTGACCTTTTGTATATTCCATGTTTAGTGTATCTCTAGGTTTGTTTTGCTTTTTGAGTTATATCTTATGTCATAAATGTACTCTGATTAAAAGTAAAAACAAACACAACACTCCTCCCACCAAAAAATTTTCAGTGGAATACTTTCTTGCAGACTCTTTGGTGTGGAACTGTATATCCTCTCTATTTCATGTTACTTTCCCGAGTCTTTGTACAGTTAAATCTGCTTGCTCTCTACTCTTCTAAGAAGCCATATTTCACTCCTTTTCTCTTATGCTGTTCCTCTGATGGGAATGACCTTTCTTCTTTATGCCCTATATAATTTTTTTTTTACAATTTTAACATTCTGTAACTATTTTACTCTTTGGTCTTTATCACCACACTGGGTTAGAAGTTTCTTAAGGACAGTGATTTTGTTTTCTGCTGTGTCTTTAAGCCCTGTGTAAGGTGTAATACCATGCTCTTATGCAGTAGGCTTTCAACAAGTATTTCTGAACTTGTTACTTCATATTTTCCCTCATTCATATTCTTTATATGGTAAAATGTAAACAACATAAAATATACTATTTTAACTATTTTTAAGTACAGTTCTGTGGTATCAAGTATGTTCACATTTATATGCAACAATCACTACTGTCCATCTCTAGGACCGTTCATCTTCTCCCACTGAAACCCCATGCCTATTGAACTCTGACTTCCCCAGCTCCTTGCAATGTTATTTTTCTCTGTCTTCATGAATTTGATTACTCTAGGTCCTTATATAAGAATAATAAAATACTTGTCTTTTTGCCATTGGCTTATTTCACTTAGCATAATGTCTTCAAGGTTCACCAGTATTGTAGCATGGGTCAAATTTTTTGTTTTTTATGGCTTAATAGTATTCCTCTTTATACCATATTTTGTATGTCCATGCATCTGTTACTGGACACATGGTTTGCTTCATCCATTTGATTATTGTGAGTATGCTGCTACAAACATCAGCATACAATAACTGTTCTAATCTCTTCTTTAAAAATTCTTTTGGGTTATACACAGAAGTAGAATTATTGGGTCATATGATAATTCTATATTTATTTATTTAAGAATCACCATACTATTTTTCCACAGTGACTACTATTTACATTTGCAACAGCAACACAGAGGGGGTTCAGTTGTTCCACATCCTTGCCAACATTTTCTCCTGTGCTTCCCTCCCCTTCCCCTTCCCTTCCCTTTTCCTCTCCCCTTCATTCCCCTCTTTCCATTTCCCTTTTCCCATTTCCTTTGCCTTCCTTTTTCTTTCACCATTATGTAGAGTATGAAATGGTATATCTTTATGATTTCAATTTATATCTTCCTAATGAGTAGTGATGTTCAGTATCTTTCCATACCTTCATTGACCATTTGTATAGCTTTTTTGGAGAAATGTTTATTCAATTCCTCAGCCCATTTAATAGATTAGGTGTTTGTGTTTTTGTTGTTGAGTTGTAGAAGTTCTTCATGATATTGATTGCTTCTTATATGATTTGTAAATGTATTCTCCATCTGTGGCTTTCCTTTTACATTTTTATAGTGTCTTTTGATGCATAAATTTTGTAATTTTAATGAAGTCTAATTTCTTGGACTCTTGTTCTAGCCAAGAAATCATTGCCACCTTCAGTGTCATGAAGCTTTTCCTCCTTTGTTTTCTTCTGGGAGTTTTATAGTTTTAGCTCTTACAATTAAATCTTTGGGGGAGGGTACTGGAGATTGGAACCATGGCCCTTACACTGACCTATATTCGTAGCCCTTCCTCTCCTTTAATTTGCTCAAAAATAACTTACGTTGAGACAGGATCTCACAAAATTACTAAGTTGGCAAGGCTTATCTTGAATTTGTAGTCCTCTTGCCTCATCCTTTCCACAGTGCCAAGATTAATAGTGCATATCGTCCAATTGTCTTCGATCATTTTGAGTTAATTTTTCTATACATGTAACATGGACAATAATCTGCTGGGTTTTTTTGCATGTGCATATCCAGTCTTCTGACACCATTTGTTGACAAGACTCTTTTCCATTGAATTGTCTTTCTGTCATTTAAATTTGATTGAATGCTTTTCAACTTTATGAACTGTCCAAGTTGTGATTGTAATAAATTTAAGACCTATTTTGTCTGTGCCTTATCTCAAAAGGTTAAAACTTGCTTTTGCTTTCTTGGAAATAGAAGGAAGGACTTGATACATTGACAGTAGAATAATCATCCCTGCTGTCCTATTAGACTTGTTTGTTTAGATTTAGTAACCATATTTGGTTTGTACTTTACCACCTTGCTTGAAACATGATAGAAGCAATGGAGTACTTTTCTCATTTAAGCAATAATACATTTATATTATGAAATTTTGTCTTTAAGTCACTTAACCTCTCTGAATTTTAGCTTTGCTGTAAAATGAGAGGATTGAACTAAATAACCTGTTATATATCTTTTACTGTGGAAATTATGTGACTCTCAAATTCTTATAAGTGGCTTTTAATCAGTTAATGCAAATTTAGACGGGAACACGCCAGCTTTATCTTACGTAAGGAATCCATTGAAATCAATATCCTTAGAATACATTATCTTTATAACTTTACCTATAGTTTTGATGTTTTTTTAATAGATGAAAATGTTAATATATTACACACAGAAGTTTTAACCATAGCCGTGATTAGTCTTTTTTAATTTTTTTTTTTAAACTTAGTTTCTAGATGTAACTAATTTGTAGTATTACCATCTCTGTCTTTACAATTTTTTTTTTTTTTTTTTTTTTTTCGGTGCTAGGAATCTAACTCAGGACCTTGCGCTTGCCAGTCAGGCACTGTGCCACTGAGCTATCTCTCCAGCCCAAGTCTTTATGAATTAAGGAAAATGGGCATAAATTAATGCACATTGAATTCAGAGGGGAGGGTAGAGCATGCTACCAAAAGCCAAGTGAAAAGCTTGGAGATAGACATTGAACTTATGAAAAGTCAAAGAATTCTGAAGCCTGGAAGGGGAGATATTTGGGTGCTAAACCTATGGATATATTTTGGAGAGCTCATGATTGTAGTTTACAGTAAGATTGCCCTAAGGCCACTTTTTCCCTCATCTCACCTATTATGTTGATTTACTACAGTTATTTATTGAACTACAGTTAGTTATATGTTCTAATTCATATTACTTTGTAAAATTTATGTCATTGCTGTTTGTGTCTTTTTTATAACATGAAGAATTAAAAATTGTAATAGTATTTATTGATAATATTTTAGTTTTATTGTTCCATATCTTTTCAAAGAAAATGATGTTTTAATGATGGCATTTTATCGTGAACTATTCCAGATGACCAAATGAGAAGTTAATATATTACACACAATGATTTCCTAAGAGCATTAGGGATTAATTGTCTTGGTTAAAAAATGTGACTGGATAGCTAGGAGAACAAGGGTGAATTGAAGCTTTTTATAGCTTCTAAATGTTGAGCTATCTGAATCTATTGTAATTATTACTGAATCATTAGTACTGTTATTACTAAAAATTAAAGTTGTATATTACCTTTGAAACTTTTTCATTTAGAATCATGACTCATATTTAAGATGAAAAGTAAAAATCTTGGTTCCATCAACTATGACTTCAAATTGCAGTAGTAATTTCATTTGTGCTTAAGTATTTTGGATTGAAGATGCAAACTGATGAATCCATCTTGAGCAACAGTACTTATGTATAATTGAAATGGGAAATAAATCTGGCTTGCAGTACCAAAATTTGAGAATATGCTTAACTAGGAAATGTCTTTGGTGAAAGGGTTAGAAATGTAAAGTCGTCTTTGGAGACTGATAAAAAATAATAGATAAAATAAAGAATGATGTGCTCAATGAGCTACAATTCAAATAGAGGAAATTTAATGGGAAATGATTATATTAGTAACAGATGGACTTACTTCCTGAATTGCAGTTTTACTGGAAATCCTAGAACAGCTTAAATTGTTTTGAGATTTAAAGTCTGATAAAAGATAAAGAGATTTGTTTATTTGGTTGTGCTGTTGTGATTCTCACTGTGTCTTTTGGATGTTTCATTTGTACTAGGCTATTTTTATGATTCCCACAAATCCACCACCAACATTCAGGAAGCCTGAACTTTGGTCTGATGATTTTACCGATTTTGTTAAAAAGTGCTTAGTGAAGAATCCTGAACAGAGAGCTACTGCAACACAACTTTTACAGGTCAGTGCTTGCAAAGAGAAAAATATCTTTTTCATACCTTTTAGCTTTCTGACATTCACCATCCCATCTGTTACTAATATAATCATTTCCCATTTTATAATTCACTAAAAATTTAAACCTTTCAAAGAATTATAGATTGATAAGACATCATACATATAACATTCTTCTCTGTGTTATTTCTGTCACTTTCTGTTTCTCAGTTCAGTCATCTTTTCCCATTTTTTTCCTTCTCTCCTTGTTCTTAACTCACTTCTTGGTACTGTTTTAAAACAAAACTTCCAGAGGGTTCTCAGAAATGAGTTCTTGTCTTCATAGTTGTTATCACTTTGGCTTTTCCTTGTGTCCCTTCCATCAACATTTCTCCATGGATTTTTTGCTGTACTACAAAATGTAAATTCAAGATCCTGAACTCCCTAAAGGATGATTACGTGTTATAAATGCTAGATAGAAGATTATCTAGTATCCTTGCTGTAAGCAGACTTTGTATCCAGAATGTCAGGAAGGTTTTGGTGTTTTTTTTTAAAGTCTGTCTTAAAATTTAATGCAAATAGAAGTAATTTAATAGGATAATAAATGTTTGTGAACCTTTTTCTTCTCAACAGAAATGTCTCAGAACTCTCAACTAATACAAGTATATCTCACATTAACAAATTTGATATTTGCAAAATGTTTCTTTCAAAAAATGACAAAGAATTCATAATGATTTTTATAAAAAGTGACTTTTCAGGGTTCCATTAAAAACAGATTTGTTGAGTGGCATGGAAAATATTCATAAATATATTGTTTATTATGAAAATTTAAATTTGTATTCAGTCTCCACAAAAGCCAATTTTTAGCAGTATCTGTTTAAAATTAAATTCTCTGTATTCATTGACCCAGCAAGAACATTTCTAGAAATTTAGTCTACAGAAAAATTTAAATATATGTGAAATAATAGATATGAAGAAATAGTCATACAACATTGTAATAATGAGAGATTACAGAGAACTTACATACAGTATCTCTCAAGAAACTGGAAACAGTCTAAGGTCAGTCAAGAAGAGTACGTGGAAAATACATTTCCATACATAGATGTATATATATACTTATACCAGGGATTGTAAAGGATTATCCTTAAAAAATTAATTAAGAGACTAGCTTCTACAGCAAGTAATTGCAAAATTAAAAAGTAGGAGTGGAATGGAGACTTTTCATTGAATATTCTTTATGAGATTTGAGTTTGGAGTTATATACAACAGTCACTTTTCAGAAGCAAATTAATTAATGGTTAAAATGTTAAAATTTATGTTGTATGTATTTTTACAATAAAAATTTATTTTTAAATATAGTAAGCACTCCAAAGGAATATTAATTGCATAAATCAAGGACCTATTGGTATTATTATCATAAGTATCTGAATTGTTCAATCCAAATGAAAGGGAGCATGCACATGCATGCCCTCACACACACGTGAAGCAATTAGCAAGATCCTTTGAGATTAAGTTGAAATCTTAGCTTTTAAATTATGAGGCAATTGAAATCCCAGATATATTTAAAGGATAAGGTTCAATTTCAGTCTAGTAGCGCTAGAGTTCCTGATTGGTTAGGATCCACATATCTGTTTGGGAGGCAGACCATGGAAGTCAGAATATTAGGTAAATTGAGATTTATTGTCATTTGAACCAGCCTCTGGGACTGGATGGAACAGATAGTATCTGTGAACTTTTACAACATATGAGTTACCCTGCTTTTACCAATAGAGGTGAGGTATAGAAGAAATCACCTTCCTTTCTGACCCTCTAATTATAATGGCCTTTAAATACTTCCTGTATATACTTACATTCAGAACCACGTAAGTGTTATAGTATTTGGTTTAATCTTAAAACATAATTGAGTATACTCAAGAGAAGAAGGGAAATTTGTTGTTTACTCTATTTTTTGCTTTTTGATGTTCCTTTTCTTAATATTCCGAGATCTCTTCCTGTATCATTTTCTTTCCAATTAGAGGAGTATGTTAGCTATTCTTTTAGGATAGATTGATAGTGAGAAATTCTTTGTTTTTCTTCTTCTGAAAATGTCATGACTTGCCCTCCTTTCATGGTAGATATTTATATTAGAGTCAGCATTTTGGGTTGACAGTTCTTTTTTTTTTTTTTTTGCAATACTGAAAATGTCATACTACTTCTTTTAAGTGCCATAGTTTTTAAGGAGATATGTACTGTTACTTGGATTGTTTTATCTCTGGCTTTTTTCAAGGTTTGTTTCTTAATCATTGATTTTCAGAAATTTAATTATGATGTGTCTTGTTACAATATTTTTTGTGATAAAATTTTTTATAATAAGTCTGAACCTCTTTCAGTTTATCCTGCTGGGAATTTGTTTAGCTTTTAAATCTGTAGGTTTATATCTCTTGCTAAATTAGAAAAATTTTCAGCCAAATTTTTTCAAGTACCTTTCCAGCCCCACTTTCTTTCTCTTTCTTTTACTCCAGAGACATAAATTTTAGAACTTTTGTTTTATCTTCATAGGTCCCTGCTGCCCAAATCTGTTTTCTTTCTACTGTTTATACTGTTTGTTTTTGTCTTTTTTTCATCTTCCAGTTCATTGATTCTTCTCTATATCTCCACTTAGCTCTTGAGGCTGTCCATCAAGTTTTTAAATTTCAGGTACTGCATTTTTAAGTTCTAAACTTTTTGTGTTTCTTGTCCATTATCACCACTTCTGTTCTACATAGTACTTGAAACATTAGCCAGAGCAATTAGGCAAGAGAAAGAAATAAAAGGATACAATAGGAAAGAAAGAGTTCTAATTATTGTTTGTGATAACGTGATATGATGACATGATACTCTACATAAACAACCCAAAGAACTCCACCAAGAAAACTCTTAAGCAGCATAGAAGGATACAAGATCAGCATACAAACATCATTAGTATTTGTGTACACCAATAATGAACTCAATGAGAAGAAAATTATGAAAACGGTACCATTCCCAGTAGATTCAAAAAAGAATGAAGTACCTGGGAATTAACCCAACCAAAGAAGTGAAAGACCTCTATAAAGAAAACAAGAACTCTGAAAAAGGAAATCAAAGAAGACATCAGAAAATGGAAAAGATGTCCCCTGCTCCTTGATAGGCAAAACCCGTATTGTCAAAATGGTCATATACGCAAAATTGTTACACAGATTAATTGCAGTTACAATCAAAATACCAACAGCATACTTTACAGATCTAGAGAAAACAATCCTAAAATTTAAAATAACCAGAAGAGACCCAGAATACCAAAAGCAATCTTGGACAACAAGAGCAAAGCAGGAGGGCTATAATACCTGACTTCAGATTATCTTTTCTTTACTAAGACTTTCCAAATTTGTTTTCTCATTGCTTTAAAATCCTTATGAAATAATTTTAATATCTTTGTCATCTTGTTGTTAGGGTCTGTTGATTGGCTCTCTGTCATTTAAATGGTAATTTTCCTGGTTTTGGTATGATGAGAAACAGTTGAAATCTGTACAGTGTGGGTATTATGTTATAAGGCTGTGGATCCCCTCTCTCCCTCCCTCCCCATTGCTTGCTTGCTTGCTTGCTTGCTGCCTTGCTTCCTTCCCTCCCTCCCTCCTTTCCTTCCCTCCCTCCCTCCATCTCTTCCTTCCCTCCCTCCCTCCGTCTCTTCCTTCCTTCTTTCCTCTCTTCCTTTTTCCCCTCTCTCTGTGTTTCTTTCCTTTGTACTTGGGATAGTACACAGGGCCTCACACATGCTAGGCCACCAGTCTACCACTTAACTACACCCACGACCCCTTACTTAAATCTTCTATTATAACAAACCTCTTTTGTACTGCTCCAGTGAGGGTAGAGGGTTGTCATCTTATTTATAACTGAGAGGAGAAGTCCACTTTCTGTACTTGGTGTCCTTTGCACTGCAGGGTGGGTGAGGGCTTGTTACCACTTGATGTGGATACAAAGTTAGGTTTCCTCAATATCTTCAACTGGTACTGCATTGGGTGGAAGGTGACCTCATGATAGCTGAATGGTAGTGATACTTGTGACCTTTTACTCCGCTGCTTGTGACCCCACTCCAAGAGGAGAATGGAGCTCTTTATTACTTCCTGATAGGGGTGTAAGTATGGGCTCCCATGTGGCACTTTCCTCTTGGAGTGGGTACTTTTTATAGTACTTCCTGGGGATAAGAGCCTTAGCTTGGTATTCTATCTTATTTGATACATCTCAGTAGTAAACCCAGACATTTTCATGAGGTGGCAACCACTACTGGTTCCTCATTAAGCCTTTGGAGCCATATTTTTTTCTGTGATGTTTGGAGTGGAATGATTATTGTGTGAAAGTTTTCTTTGTGGCTAGGTTGTCCATTTCCTAGTTCTTTCACTTGGGAAGCAGGGTTTTATAGGGGCTTTTAAAGTTTGTACTGGCTTGTGTAGTACCCAATCTGGGATAAAGGATATAAAAACAAAACTCATGAAAGGCATAACCGTATCCTTCCTTGGATCCCACCATCTCTAGCCAGTCTGCTGCCTTTTTACATGTCAGACTGTTGCTAGGTTGTTTAAATATAGGGGTAAACACAACAAACTTCTTTTTTTCTTTGGAGCATGCCCCAAAAGGTAACAAGGTGTATATAATATAGTTTGAGATTTATATACCTTTTTAAAGAGATGTAATTCTTTTGGTTCCCAGTTGGTATACTGTTGATGTTCCACGTCTGTTAATGCCAGTTGTATATCCCTTATCTGAACTGCTTGGGGCCAGAAGTGTTTCAAGTTTCAGAATTTTTTAGGATTTTGGAATATTTGCATAGACCATAGACTACCAGTTGAACTTTCCTAGTCTGAAAATCAGAATTCTAAAATGTTTCAAAATCTGAAACTTCTTTAGTATCATATTGGCTAAGTTTTCCACCTATTCCACTCTGATCACGTTATTCGTGGATATTTTTGTTTGACTTATATTTCAGTGCCACTGAATTCTTCTCATTTGCCATCAGATTCTCCATTTCCTCTTTTTCTTGGCAGCTACTTCTTAAAACCCAGCTTCTTAGTAATTCATACCTGTATATATTTACAGACTCTTCCTCACTTAATTTCTGAACTGTACTGCAAGATTATTTAATAAAGGCTTTTTATATTATCCTCATTTCTGTAATTAAAATATAAGCATCTTATCCTACGCATTTATTCTCCTTGCCTCACTGTTGCCTGTATTGAAAGTCGCAGAACCCCATTTCTCTAAATGATGTTCCTGCCTTGACCAGACAAGTGTTCCTACTGTATTCCAGTATATAGTTTCTGTTTTGTGTACTTGTTCATACTCCTCCTCCTAAAACAACCTGTTCTTTTGAGGCATCTGTGAATACCTTTCCCATTCTTGTATTTGTTTTATCTTTTTTTGTTTTGGAGGTGGTAGTGGTAATGGAAATTGAACCCAGGACCTACACATGCTAAGCTTGCACTCTACCACTGAGCTACACCTTTGGTGTAGTCTTCTGTTTGTACATCTCTTTAACATGTAGGTTGTGCTAAACCATCATGAGTGTAATATGTTTGTCATACTATAATTTTTAAATGTATATTTATCTTTTATTCCTTAGGTTGTAAACTCGTTAAGGGCAAAGAACATAACTTCTTTTTTATGTGTGGTTTTTTTTTTTCTTTGTTTTGTTCTGCTTTTGATTCCTTTCCACTACTGTTTCTCAAAAGGTTTCAGAGTAGGAGAGGGGTATCTTGCCTCTTGCTGTTCCAGTATCTCTAGAACTGTCTTTGTAGTTGCATCACAAGTACCTCTGTTTTCTAACTTAGCACAAAAAGAAGAAATCATGGATGGGTGTAGAGTGTTTTATAGCCGAGACCAGGACATGAAACACAATGCTTGAACTCATTTTCCACTGGTGAGAACTTAGTCACTTAATCACAACCAGGTAAAAGGGAAACTGAGAAATGTAGGATCTGGCTATAGGTCTAGACACAACTTAATTTTGCCCAGGAGTCTTAACCACTGATTTGTTAATGGGACTTAATTTATCTGGTGTAGAAATTTATTATTTCTGTATAATTGATCCTACTATTTACCAGACTCTGGTGAAATTCTTAACTTATAGTTTCCCTAAATGTTTACCCTTTTACAGCTTCTAAATATCTATAATTTCTTCATCAGCATTTTTGTCTTGATGTATGTTTTTGTATTCTGTTGATCTGTATTAAAATAAACATGTTGCTTTTACCTGAAAAACTTACTGGCGTATAATTATGAAGATTAAATTTTGAAGCTGCATTGCTGCTCTCCTTCGTTTATCAGAGTATGTAATAATAACATTATGGAGAACTTAGCCATTTTAGTTTAGAATTATGTAAAAAAGAAATGATAAGTTGTTTTTATATATACTGTGACACTGAAGCACTAGTTATCTGAAAATATTTTTTGTCTTTATTAGAAATAAATTACTTGAAACACAACAAAATAGAAGGTATGTAAAAGAAGTAATGAAATTAGTTGCCTTCCTTTTGTCCGCTGACCTTTGGTTGTCAGCTTATAAATTCTGTAGCTCCATACCAAAATAAGTTATTTTTATTTGTAATGTAATTACCACTGGGGTTTTTTGTTTGTAATATAATTAGCACTGTGTTTTAAAAGTCTTTATTGTTTTTACTACCTAGTATATACTTCTTTTGGACAATTATATCTTTAAGGGTAATGTAGTATTATTAACAATTATTTTTTGTGTGTTGAGTTTTCTAAAGCAGCCAACGTATTCTGTTTTCTTAACCAACCTGGTTAGCATTTACTGTTGCTTTAATGTTTGTTAGTTGTAATTTAGAAAAATCTTATGATTTTTATACCATTGAATTTTACTTTTTTAGCATCCTTTTATCAAGAATGCAAAACCTGTATCAATATTAAGAGACTTAATCACAGAAGCTATGGAGATCAAAGCTAAAAGACATGAAGAACAGCAGCGAGAATTAGAAGAGGAAGAAGAAAATTCGGTTTGTAATTATTCTCAAAAAGTTAATTTTTTATCTTCTGGGTCTTTTTTTATAATTTTATTTTGTTTCTTAAAATACATTAATAACACTTTTATTATACAAATGAGGTATGTTTCTTCATTAAATCTTTAAAAATATATTGTGCTTGTGTAAATATTTGTTATTTTTTTACGATGTCTAAAGAATTCATGATTAGCAAGGAGCAAGCATGGTAATGAAAACCTGTAATGTTAGCACTTGAGAGGCTCAGGTAGGCAAATCAGTTGAACTCAGGAGTTCAAGACCAGCCTGGGAAACATAGACTGGGGGTGGTAGTGGGGGTTAATGATGAGTGGAATATAATTTTGATGCAATAGAATGGCACATATCTAGCATCTAGTTAATATTCTTTGTTGAATAAATGTTGTCTTAAAGTTGGATAATTTTTTGTCGTATCTTTTGGAACCTTTTAAACTGGTCACCAACCATGTTATGAAAATGAGTAAATAACAACTTTTAGTGACTATATGGAGAAATTGGAGCTTTTGTTCCTTCTTATGGGAGTGGTAGTGGTACTGGAAATTGAACTCAGGACCTACACATGCTAAGCTTGCACTCTACCACTGAGCTACACCTTTCAATAAAACAGCATCTTTGGAAAACAGTTTGGTGGTATCCTGAAAAGTTAAACATAAATTTAGAACGCGATTCACCAGTTCCACTCCTAGGTACATACAGATGGTGCTTAATTTGTGATGATTCAACTTAATGGTTTTTCACCTTCACAGAGGTAGGAAAAAGTACCGATAAAACCGTCTGGCGTTTCGCTTTCAGTATAGTACTCATTCAATTATCTAGGATATATAATAAAGTATTATATCATGTGATATTATAAAATTATAAAATTTTATAATAAAATGTTATAAAATTGTCTGTGATTTTGCCCAGCTTTAGGTTAATATAAGTGTTCCAAGCATTTGAAAGCTAGGATAAGCTGAGCTGTGAGATTCAGTTGGTCCAGTGTGTTAAAAGTCTACATTTAAATTGAGAATAGTTAGCTTATATCTTTTGAGGGTAAGACTGTGAAAGTATCTGGGGCATATTTTAAAATAATGTTTTTATTCTTTGAATGAGTATTTGCCCTCTGGAGTAAAGCTAGTATTTCTAAGTTAAAATGTTGTGTTGTTTGTTATTTTTAACTGAAATTATAAGAAAAAATTAAAGTCTTAGCAGAGTCACACATTGAACAATATTCACACACTTTGCTTTGGACCATATTCTTAGGCAGCAGCTTTTGTGTGGAGATTGTTTTATCATTTGTTTTCCTCAATATAGAATATATGTATACGGACACATACGGACACAAGCATATATAAGAACAATGAAATATGCAGAGTAGATATGAAGTACTTATGTCTATAGTAGAAGTACAATATATCCTATATTGCCATTCCTTATATAAGCAGACTTCTAAATCATTAGTCATTTTTTCCTCAGGAATATTTACCCATATTGAAGACTCCAAAGTTTACATAGAAAATTTATTCTGCTCATTACTTTGGGATTCCTTTGCAAATTTGCCTAAATTGGATTAATATGTAGTTGTTATAGGGGAGTATTACAATGTCCCAAGAAGTTTCATGTGTTTAGAGGTGGGGCTTTTAGATAGTGATTAGATCATGTGTGTAGGGGGTCTGTATTTATCAGTGGATTGATCCATTTATTGAGTTCATAACTAAATGTGCTATCAAGGGGATGGGGCATATTAGAAGAGGTATGTCGCTGGGGATGTGCCTTTGGAGGGCATTATCTCCTTCTTCCCTTTTCACTATATCCTGGCTTCCCTGGGCTGAGACGCTTTCCTTCACCAACCTCTTCTACCATACTGTGTCTGCTGTGGAGCCAGATTACTGTGTACTGAATGTCCTAAAACTGTGAGTCAAGTTAAACTTCCCTTCATTTAAGTTGTGGGTATTAGTCATCTTGTCCCAGTGACAGAAAAGTGGCTAATGCAGTACTTTTAAAATAAAATAGCTAATTTCTTTTAGAGCCATACATTAGAAAGCCAAGTTATGTCATTACATTGATATTTCTTCCTTGTAAAAATCAGAATTTGAACAAAACTTACACTTACTTTTGACTAAGTCAACACAAAAGTTGACATAAAAATTAGAGGTATACAGAGATTTTCTTGTTCCCATTGAGATTATTTTAATTTATCTATAGTATTCAAGATGTAAGCGTGCAGTTTGTTAATTTATTATTTTATAAGCTGTATTCATTCTCATGTAATATCTAATTAGCAGGTGATTTTTAAGACAATATTAATTTGCCAGTCATTTTCAAATGCTATACAGGTATTGAATGAATATTTCAATAATGTACACAGTAAAAGGGGTAGTACTTGCTGTTTTCAATAAAATAACAAGGCAAGCACCCTACACATGGC
Organism: Chinchilla lanigera; assembly: GCF_000276665.1. NCBI lineage: Eukaryota > Metazoa > Chordata > Mammalia > Rodentia > Chinchillidae > Chinchilla > Chinchilla lanigera. The sequence continues at coordinate 14,232,734 of NW_004955417.1, read as the reverse complement.
ACAGTGTATGGTTATTTAAAAGTGGAATGGATGTTAAATTGAATTTATATGATAAGGCACAGAATGCACCATTGACAAGCAGTAGTTTTTAAAGTAGATTAAAAGACTGGTAAAGAGTTTATAGGACTTGCTTTGTCACCAGAGTTCAGACATTTCCCATATGGATTACAATGTTAAGTAAGACACAGGGAACCAAGTGGATGTAGAATCTTATATTAAGTGAAATACTAAACAAAACCTGGAATATTTTTTCTTGTTTGGTTATATTTTTCACTCAGGCCCTTTATTTCCACTTTTATATAAAGAAATATATTATTTATCTTACTTTATAGTAACTTGTGGTAATGACTCAGAGAAAAGAATTTTGTTTATTAATTGTCCTTAAGACTATGACTGACTTAAGTTTTAGATGTTTTTTGATTTGCTGATTTAGCTGCTACTTAATTAAAAACTTTTTTTCTGGATTTCAAATTTTTTGACTTCTGTTATTTATTGTTGTCTGTATGCTGTGCTGTGTGTCTTTATGGGTTTATCCTTTTCCTTACCTTGAATCTAGTTTTTAAAACATTGTTTGGGAAGGATAGACCTAAACCCATGTGTTCTATCTTGCACTTTAATGAAAGTGCTTACTGTTTGTGATTCTTTAGGTGTTTTGGGTTTTACACATTGACTTTGTAAATGGATAATTCTTAGTATGATCTCTTTATAAAAAAATCTATGAAATACTTCATATATTTCAGTGATTAAAAAATTTCAGTATCCACAAATTAGCAATATTCAAAGAGAAGCATAATTAGGTTTATTCTGTCAAGTTGTAAATCAACGTGATCCAAGCAGTGAAGGAAAGACTTCTGAAAGGTATTATAAGAAATCAGTGCAACTAAGGCAATTTATACCAAAAGGTAGTTAGTAAAAATATAAGTAAAGAGTATTTCTCTTTTTTCAAATCAGTGGGTCTTTTTATGAAATAATTTTCTAGGTGATAGAGCAAAGGAATAGCCTGGTATTGCCTAATATGAGAACAGTTGTACAGTGAGTCATATCTACTTGATTCTGTGCTTGCCTTACCATCTGTGTCTGTGAAGGCAAGGTTCTTCTTGTCTTGCAACTTCTTTCATTTAGAACTCATCTTGGTTATCTTTGGTCCATGAAACTTGCTGCTCCTTTTTGGGGGAGGGGCTCTAATTTGGGGAATTCATTTGGCCAGTACCTTCTTACTTATGATACTGGAGATTGGCTTTTTAGGATATCACAATAAGTTTTGGATTGATACTTTGATATTCAATTTTTTCAGTGAGATATTACCTATTTTCCCACTTTTGGGTCATTTTAAAGAACATTCTTTTCAGCCTGGTGGAAGATCTGTTGTGTTGCCAGTCTACTGCATTAAGCTTTGGCTGAGAGAACCTACATTTCTGGCAGCCTTCATCATAGCTGTTTCCAGTCCAGACCAACCCTGAATTAGTCCTTATGTAGTAATTGTGCTAACATGCCAAAGAACCCGTTTGACATTGGGCCACTGAAAAATTTTATGAAGCTAAGTTTTGAGACAATTTATATCATATTCTTTCCCTGGTCTCAAAATTCCAGAACTGTGAAATTTATCATTGAGCTGTATTATAAGAGATACTAGATTTATATTTGATATCCACTATTAATACTTGGGCTAATTGTGAATCCTGCTTTTTCACTGAGCATAATTTTTCAGCAAATTCATGAGTTATACCACTATCAGCTTAACATTTTTCCAAATTAATTTTCTGCTGTATAGTTCAGTGTACTATAGTTGGAGAAAAATTAGTGGCCTAAAATTAAATTGATGTTTCCATTCACTTTCCATGTAGCTTTAGAAAAGGAAATAGTATACGATAACCGTTTCAAAATATTATTTTAAAGGTTTAGTGCTATATACACCTGTGCCCTTGGTAACTATCACAAACAAACCTCTTTATTTCAAGGAGGTATAGAACATTATTACAAATAATACCTTTTGAATTTGGTTTTTATACCTATTATGGGAAAGGCTTGTCTTACGAGAATATACTTTGACAAACTGACATGTTTTGATAGGTGCTAGGCTAATTGTACAGATTTTTAAAATTAAACAAATTGCAAACAGAGATTTCTGCAGCAGATTAATCCCAGTATAAAAATTTTTGTCTTAAGCATTTGTAAGTATGACAAAGATATTTTATTTGGGCATTTTTTAGCAGTGATATAAATTTGATGCTGGGTAAACTGTATTATATGGTAAGAAAGGATATTCCATTGGCTACTAATGGAAGACATTTCCAAATCTTTAGTGTGAGTTGATTAAATAACATATCTCTGTTTGTTCATGTTTACTGTACATATCTGCCTGAATTGAATAATGGGAGGGATGTCCACATTTTAAAGAGTTTTTATAACAATTTGTTCTTTCTATGCAACACAACTTTAAAATACAACATTTGATTATTACTAAGGAGCACTTATAGTGGTATTGTCAGTAGTTTAAAGCAAATCTGTAAGAATTACCCCTGCCAAATAAGAGTTTAAAATACAGAATACAGGATGCTATTTTGAAAATAGTGTGCATTTAAGTGCATTTTTATTTTTATTTATTTATTTTGGAGGGGTTTTTTGGTTTTTTTCCGGTACCGGGAACGAAACTCACAACCTTGTGCTTGCCAGGAAGGGGCTGTGCTGCTGAGCTAAATCCCCAGCCCCCTTAAGTGCATTTTTAAAAACATGTACATACTAAAATTTGTTATTTTTAGTATTTGCTATTTGCTGTTAATTGCCTCTTCTGACAAGAGATTGCAAAAAATTTCTGGTGAAATAGTGGGATGAAGAGTTCCTATCAGTACAGAAATTAAATACAGGAATCACTTGGAGTCCGTGTGCTTTAATGTAGGAATGATTACTAGGGATTTGTTTTGTTTTGTTTTTTGTTTTTCTTCCGGTACCAGGAACCGAACTCACAACCTTGTGCTTTCCAGGCAGGCGCTATGCCCCTAAGCTAAATCCCCAGCCCTGATTACTAGGGATTTGTGATTGGATATGATATGCATTGTATTTAGTGACTGACTAGGTCATGTGAACATTTTGGTGATTTTTGGAAAACGCAATAACAGTGCTGACTTTTTACTCTGGGAAATTTAGCATTTAACTATTATAAATTGGGATCCAGGTATCGGAATTTTTGAAAGCTCCCTAGTTGATTGTGGTATAGCCACAATGATACTGACTGATGTATATATTCTATCATTGGGCCCAGACAGTACCAAACACTAATAAGAACTTGTTTGAATTAAAAAGTGAAGGATTACCTCAGTTTCCTTTGTTTTTAAGTTAACTTTTTATTTTTGAATAGTTTTACATTTACAGAACAACTGCAAAAATAGTACTGCACCTGACATTCGACTTTCCTTATTATTGACCTTCTTTGTCCTGTTAACAAACCAGTTTTGATACAAATTTTAAAGTCACTTTTCTGCACAAATTTTCTTAGTTTTTACTTAACGCCTTTTCTTTGTTTCAGAATTTATCCATTATACTGTACTACATTTAGTTATCACATCCTGATGTCACAGTTTCTCAGAATGTCTATTTTTCATGACGTAGAGAGTTCAGTAATATTGGTTAGATATTTTGTGGACAGTCTCTCATTTGACATTTGGCATTTTTTGGAATGTTTTTTCTTATGATGAGAGTGGGGTTATCTGTTTTGGGGAAGAAGACCAGGAGAGGAAGTTTCATCCCATCATACTAAAATACTTTCTGTCAACATGATTTATCACTGATGGTGTTAACCATGATCACCTGGCTGAGATAGTGTTGTCAGATTTTTTTTTTAATGGTAACATTGCTCTTTTCCTTTTTCCATATTGTGTATACTCTTGGGAAGAAAATCATAACCCACACTAAAGTAATGGCAAAATAATTACATAAATTACTTGGAATTCTATATAGGAGATTTTATGTACATATGTATGTATGTATGTAGTCACTTGTATCAATATAGACTTACATTTTTCTTTTTCCCTTGAATTGTTCCAGATTTGGCCAATGGTATCTCTTTCAGTTGATACCTTTGTCCCTGTGACATACCACTGTCAATGTGGGTTTTTATTTTCTTTTTTTGATACCTCCTTATTGTAAGATATTTGAGTTCATCTTATATATTTCCTGCTTCAGATCTAGAATTTGGGGTTTAGTTCCTTTTACTGGAGTCTGGTATTAGAAACCAAGATTGGACCCTAAGTGTACTTGTTGCCACTGTGTTAGGTTATTGCCTCTATTGCCCTCAGTTTACACAGCAAGGGGAACTGTGTGTTTATACTAACATGAGTATGTGTGTGTGTGTGTGTATATATATACACACACATATGTGTACGTATCCATCTGTATCTATGATGAGCTAAGTATGAGTTTATACTGATGTCTCTGACTCTCACTCATTACCACCATATATCATACTAGTTGTTTCCTTTTGTTTCTTTATAACCTGCCAGTCCAGTGAGAAACCCAGCTCCCACCTTATCACCATTTACTAAATTTTTCACTTCCAGTATATTTGTATAGTGTCTTCAGAATTATTAGCCCATATATCCATAAGAAACAACATTATCCACTACAGTGCTCTTGTACAATTCCTTTTGGTTTTGGTCTTAAACACTCCCCTCACTTCTAAAGTTATTATGTTATACCTTTTCTCCCCATATCCTTTCAAGGAAGTTCTTTCATACATTATAATACAGTTAGATTTTGTTGTTTTGGCCACATTCTGCATTCCATCCTGGGATTCTCTAACCACCTAAATGATTTTGTAAAAGTTATAAAGCATTCATTAAGATTCACTCTATAATGTAAAGTTCTGTGGATTTGACCAATATGTGGGGTCTGATATTTGGCATTATAGTATCAAATAGAACAGTTTTTACCACCCTAAGAAAGTTCTTTTGCTTTACCTATTCAGCTCTTTTCCCTATACTCCTTGCAACTGCTCATCTGTTTACAGTCTCTAGATTTTTCTTTTCTGTAATACTACATAATTAGAATTATACACTACATATAGCATTTTCAGACTGGCTTCTTTCCTTTAACAATATGCATTTAAGGTTCATCCATTTTTATGTAACAATAACTCAGTTTTATTACTTACTAATATGACATTGCATGGAAGTGTCAATATTTATCCATTGTCTCTTCAGAGGCCATCTTGGTTACTTAGTTTGGAGCAATTATGAATAATGCTGCTATGAACATTTACAGTACTAACTTTTGTGTAGATTTAAGTTTTCATTCAGTCAGTGGGGTACATATGACTGAAATTTGCTGTATCTTATAAAGTATTTAGCTTTGTAAGAAACTACCAAACTGTACTCTAGCGTTGTATAATTTTACATTCCTACCAATAATGAATGTTTCTATAAATATGCACTTGCAATTCATAATGACAGTTTAAACTTTTTATTCATTCTAATAGGTGTTTAGTAGTATTTTATTGTTTAATTTTCAATTCCTTAATGGTCAAGCTACTGGGCATCATGCGTTTATTTAACATTTATATAATATTTTTTGACAAAGTGTCTGTTTAGTACTTTTCCCCATTTTTTAATGGGGCTGTATTGTTTGTTTTTGTATTGTTCATTTTTTAAAAAATTTTTTTGTATTTTGAATACAGGATCTTCCTAAAGCATGTGCTTTGACGGTATTTTTTCCCAGTTTATGTCTTGTCTTTTCATTTTTTAATAGTGTCTTTTAGAATAGAAGATTTTAGTGTTAGTATCACCTTATAAGCTTCTTTTTTAATGGGTTATGCTTTAGGTACCTATAATCAACACCAAACTCAAGGTCTACTGATTTTTTTTTCTGTGTTCTGAAAGTTTAATGGTTTCACATGCTACATTAAGGTCTGTGATATATGTTGGATTAATTTTTGTGAAAACTTCAAAGTGTGTATCCTGGCCTGGCCTTCCCTCCCCTCCCTGTCTGCTTATGGATGTCTAGTTGTTTCAGCACCTTTGTGCAAAAGACCTTTTGCCTGTCCATATAATCTTTTGTGTTATTTTTGTCAGTATTTGCTAATTAGCTTATTGGAGTTTTTACTGGGGTGGAATTTGTTAAAACAAAATGACATCTTTCCGGTATTTAGTTTTCTAATCCATTAACATGTAATGACCCTCAGTTTATTTAGAGTTTCTTTTATCAGATCCTATGCATATTTTTATATATTAGACTCCAGTGTGTCATTTTTGGTGCTATTAAAAACTATTTAAAAAATTTCTCTATCCAGTTATTTATTAGTGGCACACAGGAAAGCAGTTGACTGTTGTATATAGCCCTTCTGTTTGTGTCCTTACCACACTCAGGTATTACTCCCAAGAGTTTGTTTGTAAATTCTTAAAAATTTTTATACAGCAGATTATGTCTTCCACAAATACAGGTTTTTTTTCCTGTCCAGTTACCTTTAATACACTTCTGTATCCTCAATATTTTATTTCTTTCCCTTTCTCCTCTCCTTCCTTCCTTCAACAGGGTCTCACTATGTTGCCTAAGCTAAGTCTCAGACTCCCAGACTCACTTGACCTGCAGGTAGCTGGGACTACAGAGAAGCACCATCATGCCCACCTCTCACTACATTTCTTTTTCTGTTTCAGAGGATATGTCTTTCTTCCATTCATAAATATTGGTATAGAGGAAAGATAAGACATGGTGTTTACCTGCAAGATTCCAGGCTAATGAGGCAGCAAGTAAATGGATAATAATACTGATTCAACAAAATAAGCATTATGATTATCTCAAGATATGCGTAGAGCAATGAGGGCCAACTTTTTAGAGCTTTCAGTGATACAAACAGCCCACTGGAGCATGCATGCCATAGGTTTGCCAGCACTGGCATGGAGAATAGGAAATGTTTTATTACTTTATTTTCTAACTTTTCACCTCTCTTCAAAGGCCCCTTTTCTGTTTGCCTCTTCAGTCAACCACTTTATCTTTTTTTAAGGCCCTTTTCCCTTAGGAAATATACTTCTCTTTTGTACACTAAAATATTAGAAAAAACTCAACAAATCATTCACAGCCAAACTTTTTGGTAGAATAGTTAAGCCTTTGTTCTTTCACTTTGTGTACACACTTGGCATCTCTTATATGAGAGCTAAAACACTGTCCATTGGTACTCTGTATGGTGACCTTCTGAGTTAGGATAAGATTACTTTAGCACTGCCTCAATTTGAAGAGTCTGTGTCATTCAAGTCGCTCTGTAGCAGGCAGTTTAATATGTAGATCTGAATTCCAGTGGAGAACTCTAGTGATTAGGGAATCCGGGCTTTTTGCAGTTAGTAGTTAAAACAGAGAGCTTAAGGGGAGATTGCTCAGAAAGTGTGTAGAGGAAAGCCTATGTGACTTCTGTGGCCTGGATACCGTAGCCTTTCATGATGTTCCTCCAGGCTTTAGCTGGACCAGTGTTCCTGTGAGCTCCCATGCTATTCTGGTTCAGCTCTTCGACAGTATTTATCTTACTGTGTATATCTAGTTTTTAACTTTCCCCATTAAACCATATATTTCTCAAGGACAAAGACTGTATCTTAGCACACTGACTGGCACATAGTATTTATTGTAGAAATATTGAATTGGTACATATTCATTGAATTTGCAAATATGTATATAAAACTGCTTTACATTAAGTTTTACCTTTTATTTCTTACTATTTTGAATAGTGCTACAGAATTATCACCAACACAGAATATGATTGAGCATCCCTAATATGAAAATCTGAAATTTCAAATGCCCCCAAATCTAAAATTGTTTGAGCATTTACATGACATCAGAAGTGGAAAATTCTGCACTTCTTCTCATATAGTGAGCTGCAGTGAAAAAGAAGATGCACTAAAATATTTTATAAAATTAACCTTCAGTCTGTGTATATAAGGAAAATAAACAACAAATGCATTTTGATTTGGGCCTCTAAGCTGTCTCATTATATATATGCAAATGTTCCACAACCTGAAGAAATCTTAAATAATTCTGGTCCCAACCATTTCAGATAATACTCAACCTATATTTACATGTAAAAGTATGGTGGCATATACCTAGCCTGGGCAATTTAGCAAGACATTGTCTCAAAATAAATGAATGAATGAATATTGATGTAGTTCTGTGAGCACCCCTGAGTTTGATCTCCAGTGCTTTAAAAAAAGAAAAAAAGTACCTACTGTCATGTGAACTATTTCTTCAGCAGTACTTAAGTCAAGCATATGCTAAATTTTTGGGTTGAGGTGAAGGAGATTGTGTTTTGCTACCCTAAACATTCTCCACCCCAGAATTTTATTTGTATTGGGAATATGAATAATGTACACTGCTTGTTAAAATTATTTCAGTGTGTTTCAAGGAGTCTTTTTTAAAAATTGTATATTTTCTACTATTAAGATCATTTAATATTTGTAAATTTATGCAAGTAATACATCTTCTGTTAAATGTATGTTAAAGTTTCTCTTGCTCTTATCATCATAAAAGAGTAGAAAAGAAATGAGAAAGAGAAAAAATGAAAAAAGATACTCCTTTCAAATTAGCTGTTAAATAAATTTGTACTGAGTATATACAATCGAATCTTTTTACATAAAAGCAATTTACACAGCAGTTATGAAGTACTATGAATATTTTATTTCCTTTGTAGTCTTTTATTCTTTTTGTTGAATTAACACATACTGTGAAATCAACACGTGGTACTGTGGAATCAACACGTGATACAGCTATTATTTTCAAGTCATCATGGAGATTATGAAATACAGACCACATCCATTGTCCTTATAAAGCATGAACACCAATTTTATAAAATATAGCTGCTTTTGTAAAAATATGACATAACAGTGGTTATATTATTTAAAATGTTAGTTTAAAAATTATCAGTCATCTGTTTCTGAAAGTTACTGATAATATGTGAGTAAATATAACCTGTTATAGCAAATACCCAGTTAATGGAATTTTAGCCTTGTGTGTTTGGTGCCCTCTTGTGGAGTTTTTGTAAACTACTTGTAACAACAATAGTTTTTAAAGATGTTCCTTTTATTCTAAAATATTTTATTTTATAAGCTCATTTATACGCTCATTTATATTTTGTTAATCCTTGACATACTTTTGGCTGTGAGAGAAAAAATAAAAGTCATGGATAAAGTTGCCTACCTTTTAATTTACTCTGTTGTACATCAGTATTGTGCTCAGGGGATGGAGGATAATCTTTTGTTTGAAAACTTTTTGTATAATGCCAAGAACCTGTGCAGTCTTGCATCATGGAGCCTCTGAAGTCCTGCCCACATGCATTTTTACCATTTAAGCTTGTTGTACTGATGATGAACAAGTCTTTTATGACTTTTGGATTTTCATGAAAGTTTTGATACAATTTTAAAACATGCCTGTGAACATGCATAAAGTTAAGATCCATGAAATTTCTGTTTGTTTAGTACAGGTATATCAAAGACTGAAACTCTGTAAGCTGTTATGCTCATTTTCCAGTGAAATAGAAGGACCACCTACTGATCACAATGGGAAGAAGGTTTATTCTTCATGTAGATTTTCAGATATTACCAATCTCAGTAATTTTAAGTGGTTGACTACTGTTTCTTTTGCCTGTCACGTATGTACTTAATGGTACCTGTTTGAAGAAGAATATATTTTGTTTTTTCAATAATTTTTAGCTCACTTAGGTTGGATATGGTATCTATGAGCCCAGATTTAACCAGCTGATCCTACTGTAGGCCATTTCCACTGTACAGAAACAGACAATCCTTGTAAATTGTGATGGGGAAAATGAAATAAGTGCTCTCCTTCATCTTATTGGGAAGTGAGATTTGGCTGTAATGTCCTGTTGGGTCACTTTAATAGTTTCATCTTGCTATTAAATTAGCTGTTCCAAGGGTTGGGGATATAGCTCAGCAGCACAAGCGCCTGCCTAGCAAGCACAAGGTCCTGAGTTCAATTCCCAGTATCCCCCCCCAAATAAATAAATAAATAAATAAATTAGCTCTTCCATGATTTGAGACATTTAAGCAAATGTGTAATAGTACCTTTTTATTTCTGCCTTTTCTGACACAAGTTATGATTAACCTTTATTTATTGACACAAGGTTAATGTTACCATCACACTATCATAAACCTCCAAATTTATTTATGCACAGGGGCTGGAATGAAAGATTCCTACCATGGTTTTCCTCAGTTTTATGCACATTTCCTTGAAGTGTTACTGCATATGTCTTGTTGACTTCTTAGTTAACTCTTTCAGTTGAGTCTTTCACTGCAGATTAAGTTTTGATTCCTTTCTCATGTGCTGCAGAGGCAAGTCCATTAAAAATCACTTGACTGTAACTAACTGGAGCTCTTTTGTTTTGTCTTCATTTATTCAAACTTCAATCTTCCACAAATTTCATTTTAGAGTCAGTTTGGTTGTATTAGGTTCCCAATATTGGAGATATTTTTGATCCATGATATTTGACTGGCTGAAAGTTTGTAGGATAAGGTGATTTTTCTTTTATGATTTCTTTCAGATTTAACTTTGTCATTTAAGTTAACCTGAAATATGGACATTAGTAATGACCTTCCCATTCCAGTCTGTTTCTTCAGTCTTTTTTTCTCTAACTCATCCTTTAGTTTCCAAGCTTCCTGTCACCCCTTTGCCAAGCAGCCCCTGCAGGCTGTCCATATTTAAAACATTTCATAAACTTTAGGCCTTCTCTTAATGTTGTCAAGTCACTTACTGCTTTTCATTTAAACCAGAACATTTCTGCTTTTGTGCTTGTTTTTCCAATCTAGAATGCTGCTGTCTGCCCACTGTTCAAAGTTTTATCTTGTGACCCACCTAAGGAGGCTAACTTAATTCTAAAAAGGAAGTGTGTCTTAATTCTGTTGTTTCTTTTTTCTGACTGTTCCCAGTAGTGTGTTTTATTACATGTATTTATCTTTGAGACCATGAGCTTTTGTTTAGCTAGATTTTATCTCAGAAAGTGATGTAAGTTCTGGTGTGAGGACTGAGTGGGAATGAATTCCCTAAGATGAATTTGTATTTATTTTTTTTTCCAGCAAGCATCTGGGGTGCTACCACACTGAGGTTAATTAGGTTAATTTCTGAGTATGAGGTTCCCCCAGACCAAGTGGAAAATATGAAATTGAAAGCCAAATGTGTGGTTGTAAATTCTAAAGGGAGGGTTCCTGCCCTCACCTTAATCCTTAGCTCAGGTGAAACTTGTCATCTCCTTTGTCCATGGGTGAATTTTTCCTCATCTACCCTTTTACTGAGGATGTTAGACCTTCAAGATTCCCGGCCTTCTGTAAGGGTTCTGATTCTCTGTGAAGAAAATCAAAAGACTTCTCTTTTGTCTTTTGTTCACCAAAACACAAACCTCATTTAACTACCAACCTCACAGCCACAACATCACATGCCTGTAGGGCAGCCCCAAGGTCGTGTTTAGCTTGTCTGTTTTGGGCAGTTGGGGATTTCCCTCACTGGCTTGAAAGCCCATCTATGCATTTATGTAGGGTTTCTACATTTATTGTTTGCTATTTCATTAGCACTTTTAAAAGGTAGTAAAGATACCTGGACCACTGTAATATGGTAACTTTTTGTGTGATTTGTTTACTTATATCTTATACATTCATTTTTTTCTGAAATATATTTCGTGCTGTAGAATATATATTCATTGACCTTGTCCAGTTGAATGAAAGCCATTGTGATCATTGCTCTTAAACTAATACTGTACTTTAATGTGATTGTATTTGCAATAAAGAGATATTTCATATCACTTAGAAATAAATTGATTAGAATATTTTTCAGTGAGGACATCTATTTCAGGATGAGTCTAGCTGTTTTATTAGTGTTGCAGATGGCAGATGCTTTCTAAAATGTTTGTGTAAAAAGCCTTACAATCTTCAAATATTTATTGAATATTTTAAAACTCCTTTCATGTAGTAAATACAGCAAACATAAAGATACCTTTTACAAAGTCTGATTACTTCTCAGACTTGTAGCATAAATCTGTCTTAGCCATGGAGTAGGATTTCCTAATAATGTTTTCAAATATTTGTATTCCATGTGGATTTTATGATTCATAAGCTGGATTATCATCAGTACTCTGTTTTGCATTCCTGGCACATGATGACCACTGATTGAAAATGCTATTGTATTCCTTACTGGAATTGGCTGCTTTCTGCAGTGGGGAAGCATCTGTTCTGCAGACCTTTTTCTCTAAAGTATCAACATGTTTATCTTTTGCTGTTCTTCACTGAGGAATAGCAGAATATGTATATATATCACTTAAATTTATAAATTATATATATAAATTTATAAATTATTTATATATATAAATGAAGCATAACTTTGAAAAACATCATAAGTATTACAAAAATATAAAAAGTATCAAATGAAAATTTAAACAGGGTGAATTCAGCGTTAATAATTTTTAAAAAGCAAAAAATGTTGCTGGAAAGTTTTCACCACCACCACATTATTTGTGTTTGTGCATTTTAATTTAGAGATTAGTTCTCATTCCACTGTACTTCATTAGATGCCACCTCTCATAAGTGAATTGAGTGTACAGTACCTGATGCAATTGTTATAAATAGTTTTTGCTGCCTATTTGTAAAGGAGATTATCATTCTTTAGCAAACTAACTGTACACATAAAAATAAAATGCAGCAAGAGCCATCCCTTCCAAACTTGATCTAGTTGTATAGATTATCTAAGATAATTGTGTAAATTTGGAGTTGCAAACTTCATTTTTTCTTTGTAGATTCAACTCCAGTGTAGATGGCAGCAGGCCTTAAAAGTCCTACTTCATACCAATCAGATACTATGTTTCCAGTGGTTACAGCACTGACTCGTGCAAGGACAAAAGACAGTTGGCTTATGCGTATGAAATTAGGTGTTTTGGTAATGAAATGGTTGCAACCATAATAAAATATTAAGGTAGTATTTTTCAAAAAGAAAAACTAACAATCAGTGTTTTCCTGTTTGTTTGGTGGAAACTACTGGAAAAAATGAATCTCAGTATTTTAATAATTAGCTGTTTTTAAAAGTCTTGCACAGGGGGCTGGGGATTTAGCTCAGCAGCAAAGCGCCTGCCTGGCAAGCGCAAGGTCGTGAGTTCGGTTCCCGGTACAAAAAAAAAAAAAAAAAAAAAAAAAAAAAAAAAAAAAAAAAAAAAAAAAAAAAAAAAAAAAAAAAAATAAAAGTCTTGCACAATTGGAGGTTAGATCTTGATTTATAGCATCAGATACATCTAATTGGAATCATTGCTTCTTTACTTATTTTTAATATGACCTTGGAACAGATTTTTAAACATCATTGAACTTCAGGTTCATCATTGGTACAAGAAGGGTAATAATGGTAGGATTAAGTGGGAGTAATCTTTAAGAAGATCTTAATATAGTGCATTTAACTCACTGATGGTAGCTGTTTTTATCATTATTAAATGCATGGCCAACCAATTAACTAGTTAGTAGTAGTATTTCTCTTCTCAGAGTTTCTTCAGTAGCTATTCTGTGTTTATAAAAATACTATTATACTATTATATTAATTATTATTATTATATTATAATATAAATAATATTATTTATAATCATAAAATTGTATTGCTAGACCCTCACGTAACACTAGTCTTAGATCTGCACTTTGGTAATAACACATGATGAATTTAACATTCATTTGGTAAATTACATAATAGCAACACTTTGTACTAGATATCAGGAATAAATATTAACAAATTCTGGTTACTCCTCTTACAGATTTTAGATTATAATGGGGGATGTGTACAGACAGTTAAAGCATGTTATTGTAAGTGTATGATTGGCGTTAGCACAGGGTGCCACAAGAATACGATGACACCTGATTGAAATGTGGAGTGTCTGAATTGAGAAAAGATATAAATACAGTTCTGTTATAAAAAGAAGTTGCAATATAAAACACCCTCCCAAGATTTATGAATATGCTCTACTCATCTTTTAAGACTTAGTAACGAGAAGAGAAACTTGAAGGCTCCAAACACAAAGTAATAATGAGATGAAAACATTAATTACCTTGATTTTTATCAGTGCATATTTTATACATGTATTGAAATATCACTTTGTATCCCATTTGTGTATACAGTTATACTGTAATTGTGTTAATAAATTTTTTTTAAAATTTAAAAGACTTAGGACACCCATCTTTATGAGGCTTTTTGTTACAGACAAAATTAGAAGCTTTACTCTTGGATTTTCATTGTACTGTTAATACTTTTCTTGTAGCACTTAAGAGATTGTCTCATAATTTATTGTTCACTTAGCAGGAGATTTCTCCTAGACCTCAAGCTCCTAGACCTCAAGCTCCTTTAAACAAAATGGAGCAAACTGTGTCTTTCTATCTCCAATGCCTGGTCTACTACTTGACACATTAGAAATGTGTAATAAATTGCTCATTGAATGAATTAGTAAGTGAAAACATAAATTGATTTAGCAGATAAATACTAAGCCAGATGGTTTAGCAGTGTGAATTTAAATATTAAAAGAAGTCTTATGCCTTCATCAGACTTACATTCTAATGCTAGATAAAGACAAATATAGGCTGTGAAGAATACAGAAGGATAAAAGAATAGAGAATGATGGAGACTTCAGTTTAAATTGGTGGTCAGCAAAAGCCTCATCAAAGAGGTGACACCTAAGTAGAGACTTCAGTTAAATTCCAGCCTGAGAGATTAGCCAATTTAAATTCTCAAAGAGGAACGTACTTAGAATGCTCAAATGGCAGAAGAGGTCAGCATGGCTGGAGCTTGGTGAATAAGAAGAATGTAATAGGAGATGGGGTTGGCAGATGTTACTAGGCCAGATCACATTTGGCCCTGATAAAGATTTTGGATTTTATTCTTAGTGTGATGGCAGGCCAAATGCTGTTTGTAGCACGAGAGTAAGGTGATGTGATTTGTCTTTTTCAGGGCTAAATCTGACTGTTGTATGTGATACTAAAAGAGGGAAGAATGGAAATAGTGAAAATAGGAGGCTCTTTTAATAGTCCCGGTGAGAAGATGGTGGCCTGGACTAGCATGAACCAAATCATTTACTCTGGGAATGGAGCTGGTGACATAAGCTGTTAACATTGATAAGCCTCCAGCCTAACCATTCAAGCAGATAAAACTGTAAATATAAGGTACATGTGTGTGTTGGAATATTGCACCAAGAAATTAAACAACTTGTGTCTTATTTCCAGCTCTATTTTTAAGTAAGTATGTAACCTTAGGGAAGTCTCTTAATTTCTGTGGGCCTCTGTTGTTGTTGTTTTTCTGGATATAAAATGATCAGCTTAGTTCATTTCTTTCCACCTGTAATTGATTTTATAATTCTGTGAAACAGTAAGTATATAGCAAATAATTAATTTTAAATATAGAATGAAAAGTACTTTTGTAGGTTCACAAACACTACAGAACATTCTTGCCTATAATATACTTATATTTATAAAATTAAAATAAGTGCTCACAATATGGGTCATAAATTTAAGCATGGGTAATTAGATTGTAAATTCTGCAGAAGTTTGGAAAAGAAGATCATGAACAAGGACTGATTTAGCCAAGGATGTAATAGATACTTGGTCAATAGAATTTAGTTAATGGTTAGAGGGGAAAGATATCCTGGACAGAAAAGAAGACAAATGAGCATGACATCATATGGGATTATGACGGAGGAAGATTCAGTTAAGGTCAGCCTGTCTATAATGGAAGATGTATGAACAATGGGAAAATTGAATCAGCAAGATAGAATGAGATAACGTAGAAGACGTTAAAATGTAGGCAAAAATATTAACTAAAATGTTAAAATGTAGGCAGAAATATTAACTAAAATTTAATGTAAGCGAGGACTAGGATCCATTATAGATTCTTTAGTAGAAGAATATTGTGATACAGAGTATGTGAGAAAGTATGCAAAGTATGTATACCTTGAGGAGAGTGTGAAACTACCTTGTTTCAGAAACTACCTTGTTTCAGAGGACATTTTGCATAGGTTTCTCATGTAATCATCATAATAGTGGTGGAAGAAACTAAAGTTCAGAGAGTTGGTTTGGCTAAAATACTGGTTCTAGAAAGTGATTTAAAAGGATTTGACCTAATATCTGCCTGATTTTAGGAAATGAGGTTGGAGAGTCTTTGGTCAGGAGACATTAACCTGCAGTACCCCAGGTATAAGTCAAGGAAGAATATACTCACTGGCAGTGGAAATGGAGAAGTGAATATGAAAGAGAATTTTTTCTGAAGTACTTTTGGCTGATTGTGTATAGGGAGCAAAAGAGAAAATGGATGTAGGATGTTGATGTGTTACCCATGGGAAGCAAGAGAAGATTACCATGCTCTGGGGTAGTGGTCATTGGGGATCAAGGAAGAAGGAGGGACCAGACTAATAGGTGAATAATATCTGATTTGAGTTTTGGATGGAGTGAAACAGACTGGAATGGAAAGGTTATTACTGATGTCCAGATTTCACATTAACTTAAATGACAAAGTTGAATCTGAAAGAAAAATCACCATATCCTACAAATTTTCTGCCAGTCAAATATCCTGGGTCAAAAATATCTCCAATATTAGGAACTTAATACAACCAAACTTGGATGGAGTTAAGCATTTAAATAGTTAAGAAAAATAGTTGAAAGCATGACAGTAAAGAGGTCTTCTAAGAGAGGAGGGGCCATAAAGAAAAGCGAAAGACTGAGAAATAATGCATAAACTTAAGTTTAGGAAGAGGAGGGTGATCAAGTAAGTAGCCATTCGAATACTATTATTTCAAATCACCTAAGTTGCTGAGATGTTATTGATATTCCTGTATTTTGTATTTTGACCCCTGTCAGAACTTGACTTTGCTTGTACATTTCTACTGAAAGTGGAATATATACTAATATGCACGCATACACACACACACACACACACACACACACACACACATGAATTTCAGTACATGATCAAGTTTTTCCAAACTGCAGATTCTTTGTTTTTATCAAAAGGATTTGTTACTTTTATGACTATTCAAGTAGATCTTCTAGTGAAGGTTCTAAGGAGCATTTTCCATTTATATTTGTATTACTAACTAATTTATACTTGTAATATTTCTTCTGTGAAACATTTAAAAGCTAATGGCTGGAATATTGCACCAAAAGCACAGGCAAAGAAAAAAACAAGTAAATTGAGCTTCAAGCGCCTGCCTGGCAAGCGCAAGGTCGTGAGTTCGGTTCCCGGTACCGGAGAAAAACCAAAAAAAAAAAAAGTAAATTGAGCTTCACTAAAATTAAAAGCTTTTGTTCATCATAACAAACTATCAGTAGAGTGAAAAGAAAATGCACAGAATGGGAGAAAATATTTTCAAATCATACATCTAATAAGGGGTTAACATCCAGAATGTCTAATTCCAGAATGTGTGACAAGTACACAGTGACCCCCCACCCAAGAAAAGCAGTCCACTTAAGAAATGGGCATAAAATTTAAATATTTTTTCCAAAGAAGATACACAGATGACCAGCGAGTGTGTGAAAGGTGGCTCAACATCACTGTTAGAGAAATACAGACCAAACCGCAGTGACATATCACTTCAAATCCATTAAGATAGCTATTATTTTTTTCTAAATGGAAAATAATAAACGTTGGTAAGGAAGTAGAAAGATTGGAACCTTGGGCATTGCTCTAAGATGTAAGATGTAAAAGTGGTACAGCTACTATGATAAACAGTTCACTGGTTTCTCAAAAATTAAACAGAATTACCATATAATCCAGCAAATACATGCCCAACACAATTTAAAGCAGAGACTCAAAATGGATACATGTACAGTAGTGTTCATAGCAGCGTTATTTGCAATAGCCAAAAGGTATAAACAACCAAAGTACCCAAATATTCATCAGCAAGTAAACGGGAAACAAAATGTGCTATATATATACAGTAGAATATCATTCATCCTTAAAAAGGAATGCTGCAATATAATCTTGTAACGCATGTGCTAAGTGAAATAAGCCAGACACAAAAGAGCATTCCTGGTATAATTCTACTTATATGAAGTATCTAAAACAGGCAGATTCATAGGGACAAAACATATACAGGTCACCAGGGGCTTAGGAAAGACAGGAAATGAGGAATTACTGTTTAGGGGTACAAATTTCTCTTTGGGATGATGAAAAAGTTATAGAAATGTATAGTTGTGAAGGTTGTACAACATTGTGGATGTACTTAGTGCCATGAAACTGCATTTAAAAGTGTTTAAAATGGTAATTGTAATGTTATATGTATTTTATCACAGTTTAAGAGGAAAAACTAATGGCTGTTGTAGAGGTTATAGACATTATCATCTGTTGTAAGAGAAAATGCCAACATATCCTGTCTTAAGGGTGTTCTCTTCTGTATGTTTGTCACCATATTCTGTAATATATTTCTTGATAATTTATCTATCTTGACCTTTATTTTAAAAGCAACTAGCAGCCTTCTTTTGCATCAGTTTCTATAGCTTGAGCTTTAATTACCTAAAGCTTTAGGCTATTTTGGATAATTTTGGCTCTTAGGGTAACATTTGTATGTATGCTTATATTGAAATTAATAGTAATAATATTTTTACCATTATTGAAAGTATATGCGTAACCTTGTTAAGAATTAAGAAGTCCGGTTGTATGAGAGAAGTCTTTCTTCACTGTGGTGTTTTGTTTGCAGGATGAAGATGAGCTGGATTCTCACACCATGGTGAAGACTAGTTCAGAAAGTGTGAGCACAATGCGAGCCACAAGCACAATGAGTGAAGGGGCCCAGACCATGATTGAACATAACAGCACGATGCTGGAGTCTGACTTGGGGACTATGGTTATAAACAGTGAGGATGAGGAGGAAGAAGATGGAACTATGAAACGTATGTGTCTTTTTCCCATTGAATATTAATTTTCTGTTTTGGAAGTGTGTTTACATAGAAATTAGGATAGTTTATGTTAGTTTTTAGAGCCCATTATGCAGTATTTTGTTCTTTGGCTTTATTTGACAATAAGGAGGAAAAAAAGAGTATGGCAGAAGTCAACATTTTATAATTTTATTTTCTTATATCACAAAGCAATATATCTTTAACTTAGGGTTATGGCACTTCCCATAATCTAATTTGTAAAGTATTTTAGCAAGAAGATAGTGTTCCTAACATTTACTTTTCCAGTTAAAAAAGTAAACATAAAGTTCTCTTTAAATAAATGCAACGTTATATTGTTTCATGTTGTCTAAATTAACAGGCTGCAGAGATGGAGGAATGTAAGCTACATGAAGAAATGGGGACTGAGATGGGAAAAATAAGAAACACTAGGAAGAAAGGTTAAGAGATGGGGCTACTCATAGAGAAGATTCAGTTCCATTCAAGTTTATTGCTCCTTATCATGTGTGAAGCATGGGGCCAGGGGCCCTACAAGAACTAAAATGATGATTAAGAGATTCTCTCTGACCTCTGTTGCTTACAGAATGATGAAGATAGGGGCCCTTTCAAGGATTAGCATTTCTTTTCTAATGTTTTTTTTAAGATATTGCAGCTAACAATGCAGGACATGTGATTTCACAGTGATAGGCAAACAGATTAGTTATCCCTTCATACTGATTTCTTCCTTCCTCTACTTCTCTAAGTAATGGCAAAGTCTAAATACTAGATGGGTTTCTACTGCACAGTATTCTAAATGCCAGGAAAGGAGGATTATGTGATTTCTGCCATTATAGAGACTGGAAAATTGTCAACATTTAAATTATTATCTGCTACTGCAAAATGGATATTGGAGTTTCCTTCCAGATATGATTGATTTTTCTGATGTTTCTCTTTTCCTTTTGGCCATCTTTTCTTTTCTCCTACTGTTGGTGTTCTTGCTCCCCTGTGAGCAAGAACCTCCTAGCCTCCTAGCCCTAACTTAACATGGCTCACTGATACTACCTTGTTCACATTTCCTAGTATTCAGCCTATTATGGCTATGTACTTTGAAATAGGAGGGTCATGAAGCATGAAATACAGACAGAGTGCTATATGTGGTTAATACTGCCGGGAGGATGGAATGTATTTTTTTTCTATTTCCCACCACTTGTGTGTCTCCTAAACTTCTTTCCCTGGAAAGCAGTCTAAAGCTTGGATTTCCTGAAATTTCTAGCCATGCCTTTTGAGTAGAATAGGCAACTGTATAGCATGTTCTTAAAGTCTCTAAAGCCATCTGAGTCGTATAACCTTAGACCAAAAAGATCCTATTTTTAACATCACTTTTCTGCAAGTTGATAGTTTTTTTTCTTTTACCTCAAATTTTAGGATTCTTAACAGATCAGTTAGAAAAATCTTGAGTGCTTTATTATATTTCTATTAATATACTAAACTCCCTACAAAGCTGTTTAAACAACTTTTATGTAGTCATTTGATTGAACATCAGCATACACAGAATGGTTAGAAATGAATCCTTATAGAATCTAATTCATGTTAGATTAATATATTTTATGGAAGAGATATGGATGATTTATCAGAAACGTTAATATTACACTACAGATTTCCATATAATTTATATAGTGATTTCTAGCTATGACAACTACATAAATAAGTATATAGTATAAATTCTGTTATAAAGAATTAAGTATGTATGAATTTTTGACCTTATTGAAAGTGCACTTTTTTTATTTTAAAGAGAAGAATAAAAAAAGAACAATAGCAAAATACCAACAATGTAGACAAAAACCATTAGTAACGATACAGAGTTTCACTAAACAAGGTGATAGGACTTTTTCAATGATTGTTATATTGCATATTGTTGTCTTCAAATTAGTTGTTCAGATTACCAGATATATAAAACTGTTGGGGCAAATGCTCTTACTTAATTAAGTCACCCGCGGAGGTCAGATGTAGAGGCAAGCAAGTTTAGTGGGGGCCGATGGTGGGCACCCAGTTATATGACTGAGCACTGACCACAAAGGGCAGGAGGAGAGAATAGTTACACAGTTCTAGTTCCACGTCTATGGAGAGGGTGGTGCTGATATGATGTAGTGCAGCTATAGAAAGACTGCAAAGCATGGGCTTAGCTTGTGACAAAGGAACAAAGGTGTTTGACTTTTTACATAGAGGATAAGCCGTCTTATGACAGAGCATGGGGCGGTGTCAGGTTAGGTAACTATGACAACATTTACAAGAAACAAACTTACGGAAACAGAAACTTAAGTTTTGAAATAGCACTAGAGCACAAAATGACGTTGGTTTAGCTTTCTTTTCCATATGGAAACAAAGCAAAAACAAAATGATACAGGGTTTCAGAACAGAATGATAGGAATTAACAGCGGCTGTTATATTACATATTGTTAGCTTCTGCGAAGGTGCTCAGATTACCAGATGTAAGAATGCAAGATTGATCAAACCATTAAAGAGAATAAAAAATAAAAACAAAAAAAAACCATTAGTAACGATATAGAGTTTCACTAAACAGGGTGGTAGGACTTTATCAATGGTTGTTATATTGCATATTGTTGTCTTCAAATTAGTTGTTCAGATTACCAGATATAAGCATGCAAAATTGGTCAGAAAGAGAAAAAAAATTAGGCATTAACTGTTCCTTTCAGTAAACCATTAGACTTCATCAGTACAGTTATCCCAGCTATCTATTTATCTATCTATAAAATTTTTTCCCTTCCTCCTTCCTTTCTTTTTCTCCTTTCCCTCATCCCAGTTGTTCCTTCCTTTGAGCAGTTTCTTTCCCTTCTGTAATATCTATTGTATGTTTTGGGTTTTATTTATTATTTCAGGTTATTACACTAGGGAGACAATACCATGTTTACACATGTAAGTCCAATTTATAAAGCACACATTTAAGCTGAGCTGATAGTTATTTGGTTATAGTTGTCTGACGTTCATCAGCAAGTTTTAAATCCCACAGGCAGTGTTCTATATATTTTAAGTTTGTACAGGTTGGACATCATTTTATGATGTTATATACATAAAAATATGTAATATAACAGCCACTGTTACAAGATCTAATTGAGTAATGTTAGTTAACCCCCAAGATTGTCATATTGTGGTAGGTCAATAGTAACAAGTGTGAAGAAGTTCTTCAGGGAAGACTAACTTTCCCTGAAATCACGTGATTATTTTAATTTTATTTTTCCTCAAAACTTAAATTAGTATGAGATCTTGGTTTATGTCATGTCAGTTAAAGCCTCATTTGTTAGTGTATCTTTAAGATTTTTGTTCCCTAAAAAGATTGTAGTAATATATTATTATTACTATCTCCTTTACCATTGGAGTTTGAAGTGAGTTGCTTATTTAACATTCTTGTTAGTTTAAATTATGCTTATACCTTCTCTTTACATCTTTAACTGTGAGGCTACAAATTACAGGCTTGTTTTCCTTAGAGTACTGGTGCTGGATTGGTAGCTGTTATTTGCCTGGAGAGAATCTATACCTTGTTGTTATGTGAAGAAGAGCCAAAAACTCTATAAACTAGCACACGTGTGTGTGTGTGTGTGTGTGTGTGTGTGTGTGTTGTTTCCACTAATAGGTCGTGAGGTTTGTCCTGGTCAGAATTCTGTATAAATTTCCTATAC
Source organism: Chinchilla lanigera (assembly GCF_000276665.1). Taxonomy (NCBI): domain Eukaryota; kingdom Metazoa; phylum Chordata; class Mammalia; order Rodentia; family Chinchillidae; genus Chinchilla; species Chinchilla lanigera. The sequence continues at coordinate 14,210,191 of NW_004955417.1, read as the reverse complement.
CACATAATAATAGATGTTCCTTGCTGTCAAGAATGAATACTAATTACATTTTAGTTAGAGTCAACTTTTGCTTACAGCTTTTTAGTTGGATTAAAGATTCATAACTCTAAGAGCTAAGAGAACTTTGAGGCAAACCTTTGCCTTAGAAAGCTACTATCTGGTAATATACCACTTTCTTTTCAAGTGTTCTACTATCAGCACCTTTCATTTCATAGATCAGACTTTCTAAAAATTCATTTTTAAGATACCCACTTAGTGAGAATCTCTGATATATATAGATAGATACCATACAATAATCCAAAGTGTTTGGGAAATGCTTACTTATCTGGAGATAAATCATTAGAGACCTATGTAGTATATTAGCTTGTTAAATGCCCTACAAATAACACAGCAAGGAAACCTGTGTTCAAGTTATATTACCCAGGCTTCCTTAACTTGCTTGGCCCTGAAAGCTTTTAATAAGGAGCACATTGGAGGTTAACATCCTGTGTAATTGATGGTTAACAAACAACGTTTGGGAAATGCTGTCATGGGAGCTCTCTAGATCTTTGATCTTGCTTTTTTATTAGTATACCCACATTTCACTTCTCTGTTTATGTTGAGACTATGTTTCATCACTTTCACCCACTGTCTTACTCATATTCTTACTTCATCTTCCACAATGCTTTTCTTTTTTGTTTCTCCTGAAAAACTATGATTGGCTCAATATGTCCATCTTCATTGCATCTTCACTGATTGCGTTGTACTGCAGAAAAGTGTAAAATTTGTATAGATAAGGGCCACCAATTGAAGATGGAATCTTCAAAACTTGCCTGTAGGCTTATATTTCTCTGCTCAGCTCTTTCTCATTCTATAAAATGGCTATGTTAGACCTTTCCTAAATGTTCTCCTGCCAGCTTCCCCTTTGGTTTTAGCAGATGACCTTTTTTCCTACTTCATAAAAAAAAAAAAAAATTACATGAGAAGCTATCAAAGTTGTGTACATGTTTTGAACATGAACTTTGGAATAAGATAGAAAATTTGAGTCATTTCTAATTTCCTTCTTTTTTCACTTCATTGAGTGAACATGAAGTCTCATCAGTTCTTCCTGGTAAATATCTTTGTCCTGTTCTTATCATCTACTGTATTTCCTGATGCAGGTCTTCATAGTCTCTCATTTGTAAGGCTTCCTAATGGGTTCTTTGCCTCCTGTGTTGGTCCCCTACATTGCCTACAGATCTTACCACATGTTGTGATTTACATCTAGATTGTAGTTGGGCTTTGGAAGGTGTCTTAGTTACTTTTCTGTCACTGCTGAGACAAAATACCTGATGCCCAGAATTAAGAAGGGAAAGGTTTATTTAGCTTACAGTTTGTGGAGGTTTCAGTGTATAATCAGTTGGCTCCAAGGCAGAGTGGCATGTGGCAGAGGGCAACAGTTCATGGTGGCAGAAGACAGCAAAAGCAACAAGAGCAAAAAGGGAGCAGCAGCAAGAACAAGCCTCTTTCGCTCCCTTATATTGTATACAGGCTGCTCATCCCAAGGTGGGTGTAGCACTCACATCCATAATCCAAGCATTGGACCATGAATCAATCAAAAATGCTAGAAGCCTGCCCCATGACTGCATGAGGCTTTGGAGGGACATCTAGACAAAAAACATAGCGTTCTACTCCTGGGCCCCCAAAAGACTCATGCACATCCCTTTATGCAAAAGGCATTTTTAGTCCGTATCTAAGAGTTGCTAAAGTCTTAACAGTTTCAGCATTGCTAAAAAGTCCAAGTCCCAAGTCTCCTCCAAGATCTAAGACAAACTCAGCTGAGAACAAATGAAAAGTTAAACATTTCCAACATTCAATGGCACAAGATAAACATTACTATTCCAAAAGACACAAATGGGGATACAAAGCATTGGGACCAAAGCAAATCCAACATCCAGCAGGGCAAACATTAAGTCCTGTGATTCCATATTTAACATCCAAGGTTCCATATCCAACATCTGTGGCAAATTGTGAGCTCCATGTGGCTCCACCTCTGTGGCCCTTGTAGCTCCTATGGCTTCTTTCTTGGGCCCGCTTTGCTCCCTCCCTGCAGCTTTTCTTAGACAATCCACTTTCCTGGCTTTTCCAACCTTCTGAGGTCTCCCCTGAACTTTAGGCTTCTCACTCATAGCTTCACACACTGCCCTCTCAGAGGCACACTGCTTGGTCTCCCCAGCCTTCTGAAATTGAAGTGGAAGCCTTTTTAACCTCACAACTCTTGCTCTGCATGCACCTAAAACCAGCACCTCATGGATAATGCCTAGGTCTGCTGCCAGCTGGAGCACTAGCAAGGCCTTCCTCTCTCTTGGCTGTAGAGGTCAAGTGCCTGGATTGCTGGGCACTCTGAATCCAATTCTGAGGAACAAATTCTCTATGCTTCCACCATTCTGGAACCTGATGTGGCCACCGCTACCATTTTGGAACATGGTGCTCTGCAACTTTCTTCTCAAAGCAAAGTCTTTCACCTTTGCAGTTTTGAGACTGCAAAGGGTGGAGACTTGCTGCCCCTTTTGATGCCCTCAGGCCATCTTTTCTATTCTCCTCTCCCTTCTCAGCAATTGAGATGATCTCAGCTCTATCTTTGCAGTCCACAGCTTTACTGGAGCTTCCTTTCTGGCCAAACACAACATTTTAAATCATCCTGCAGGGCTGTTTGCTCTTGATTCTCAACATAAATCTGGCTAAAAGCCCCCAGCAACAACCATGCTACCACCTCAATATTTGACTGCCTTGACATTTGTTTTGCCAGACTAGTCAGCCCACCACCCTTAATCTCAGTCTCAGGCAAAGTCTCTGGACACAAAATGCAGACAAACTTTGCCAAACCATAATACACATCATCCAGAGTCCAACAACCAATGCAGTCCTTCTTCCCAGCAGAAACTACCTGAGCCTGGTCTTAACCAGCGGGATTTCTATCAGCCTTCTAGTCATCTGAGCTCTGACCAGAATCTCTCATACAGAACTGCCAAAAGTGTTCCAGTACTTCTCTTTCAGGTACATCTCTGAACCTTTCCTATCTCTTTCCACAAGCCATTCCCAAAGGCTCTTGAACCACGTGGTCAGGTAGAGTCACAGCAGTGATCCCACTCCTGGTACCAAATTCTGTCTTCATTACTTTTCTGTCATTGCTGAGAAAAAATACCTGATGCCCAGAATTAAGGAAGAAAAGGTTTATTTAGCGTACAGTTTATGGAGGTTTCAGTGTATAATTATCTAACTCCAAGGCAGAGTGGCACGTGGCAGAGGGCAACAGTTCATGGTGGCAGAAGACAGCAAAAGTAACAAGAGCAAAAAGGGAGCAGCAGCAAGAACAAGCCTCTTTCTCTCCCTTATATTGTATACAGGGTGCCTGCCCCAGGGTGGGTATAACACTCACATCCATAATCTCAGCATTGGGCCATGAATCAATCAAAAATGCTAGAAGCCTGCCCCATGACTGCATGAGGCTTTGGAGATACATCCAGACACAAATGATAACAGAAGGTGATTAAATTGTGGGCCTTATGGCTGCATTGCTTATAGGAAGTGGTGTCTGGTCAGCAGAGGTGAGTTCCTTGGGGTATTGCCAGCAGGGTTTCTCTCCCCTCCTGGTTCTTCTCTGTGCTGTCTGCTTCCTGTCTGCTGTGTTCTGAATAACTCTTCTCTGCCTGCAGCCTGTCAACTGTGTGCTAAAACCTGTACAAACCATGAGCCAAAATAAACCTCTCCTTTAAGTTGTGGATACTGAGTATTGTGTCTGAGCGATGAGGAAAGTACCAAGACACCACAGTTCTTTTGCTGTGGCCTTCTAGTGGCTTCCAGTTGCTCTTAGGTCAAAACCCAACATGGGGTAAAAGGCAGTATCTACTCTGGTCCCTGCTCAGTTCCTACTCTTGTGTCTCATTGTTTTCTCAGCTCCTTACCTCTTGTAGTGCTCTTCCTTACCTTTGAACATTTATACTGCCCCAGTCCTTCTCTTTGCAGTCCTGCTTCCCCAGTTCAGATTCATTCTGTCAAAGAGGTTCTTTCCTGTGTTTGCCTCAGGTAAAAGATGGGTGTCCTACTTATGTACTCTTGTCTTCCCTCATGCTTTTGTAGCACTTTATGCACTGCATTATAAGTGCCGCTTCTGTGTGGTTATCTTTTTGTTCCTGCTGTAGTCTCAAGACCTGATGCATTATTTAGCACCTTCATTAATGTAATAAGTATTTTGAACAGATGAGTGGTACAGTGAAAACAGCATGAAATCTGAAATCAGATCACTTATTAATTATGGGTTGTTTAATCTTTCCTGAATTGCAGTGATATACATTTGCTTCTATATATACAGAAAACATCTGGAAAGATACTTTTAATATACTTTTAATATTAAGTAATGAACAGAGTCTTTTCTGTCTACACACCCTACCAATTTGTCCTTTCCACAACTGGAGAGCCCTGGGCTTTTCCCAGTCCTGCTTCCCATTCTTTGGGAAACACTTTATCTTCCTGGAATTAGAGATGCAGAGCCATTGAGGCCTCTAGGAGTGGCCACCACAAAAGTGAGCCTGTATGGAATTGCAGCTACTGCTACAATGAGGAATGGCAGTCCAGAAGCTTCTACTAGCACTAGTGAATGGAGTAATACAGGTTGAGGTCACTGTCCTTATTACTCAGGGATTAAAAAGCTATCAGTGCTGCTGCAACCTGTGAAACTGGTGACTGGATGCTAGAATACTGCTCTAAATAACTTTAGGACCCATTGACTATGCTTGCCAGAAGGAAATCACTAAAATAACATGACCCTCTGCTTATTTTTTACTTTCCCTGTTGTGAAAAGAACTCACTCACCCAGAACTCTACTTGGAAGGAGTTCTGAGAAATGTAGTATTTAACTTTTCATCCTATACAATATGAAGACTCACCAAGGACAGGTGGCAGTGGCTGCTAAGTTTCCATCAACCACAGTGTTAAGTAATAAATTGTTTTCAGTTGAAGTTTCCTCATTGTATGCTATAGAGCCTGGATGGCTGAACAGTTTTATCAAAACTTACATGAAACTATAGGTTGGAAGGCCATCAGGATTGCAAATGACAGGAAGTAAGGCAAAATAAAAATAAGTTCCAAGATAGAATCACGATCTTAGAAGACTTTCATACCCTGGAGCAGTGGATTTCATTTATAAGATAAACTGTGCTCTTGGGCCTAAACCTCTAACATCACAAATGTGCACCGTAGCAACTGCCCTTCAGAGGTAATGGTTCTGCAGGATAGAAAAGAGCCTGGGCATCTCTTTTTAAAAAGTGACATTAAATAACAAAAAAACCTCTATAACTGCTTCTGAAGGGCAGGCAGGACTAATAACCACATTTTAAAACAAAAATAACAGCTTCACTATAATTTCAAGTGTAAGAACTGTTCTGGAATATTATGTTTAGAAGTTTCTGGAATACTTAAAAAGGATGAGACATACTAGAGCTTGCTGATCAAAGGCAAGAGTTCAGTGGGGAAATAGGTGCAGACCATTGTATTAAAATGGGTGGAGAAAAAAATGTGTCAGGTTTAGGTTTTATGTTATTTACATTAACCATTCATAACTGTTTACCAGTTATTAAATATTGAGTTAAATAATTTTAATTAAATTCATATTTTTAAATGTCTTTTTATATGCCTAAAATACATAATGAACTTAAAACAATCTTAGTTTATTTTGGATAATAAATACATATAGTTTTACTTAATTAGTAAAAGGAAGCAAATTAGGTTCTGCTTTATATTTTTAGGAGTTTATTCTGGAAATGGATGATGGATTGATGTAGAAAGCTTTTAGGAGAGATCCAAGAAAGGAAGATTGACCCTTAGATATCTTTGCTCCTTAGTTTCCTTAATGTCCCTAGAAAAAATTGTGTGAGACATTTTGCCCTGAGCATATATTTCTATGTCCCATTCTTTCTTAGTCTTCTTTTGTTTTTCTCTTATTCCTTGTATCCTTTTCCTTCTTCTTTCACTCAAAACCTGTTTCAGAAAAGGATCAGATACAGAAATATAAATGTTGAGTGTTCGTGAAATGAATTTTCTTATAATTACAAAGCTTTTAGCCAAAGGAATAAATCATTAAAGATGGAATGTCTGACCCCAAGAAATAATTGATAAGGGTAAGAGAATGTGTACAAAGTGTTTAGGTTCTTTTCTTATTGCTGGGATACCTTACGTGATTCCCACAACTTAAAAGAAGAGAAATTTATTTTGTCTCACAGTTTAAAAATTTCAGTCCATGGTTTGCAGGCTCAAATACAGAAATAGCATGAGGGAAGGGCCTGCTCACATTATAGGTGCCAAGAAACAGAGACTGAGGGGAGAAACTGGGTTGGGGCATGTTCCCAGTGACCTACCTCCTTTGACCACACCCTACCTTTAAACAGCACACTCAGTCCCTGAACTCACCAGTAGATGAATACACTTTTGGGTATGGTAGCCCCATGATCCAAGACCTTCCAAAAATCCACCATTAAACACATGGGGGACATTCTAGATCTAAACCTTAACATTCCACTCTTAACCCTTAAAAGACTCATGTCTATTTCTTTATGCAAAATGCACTCTTAAGAGTTGCCACAGCCCTAACATTTTAATCATTGCTGAAAAGTCCAAGTCCAAAGTCAACTCTGAGACCCGAGGAAAACTCTTAGCAGTGAGCCCTTGTAAAGATCAGAAAGAAAATTAAACTCTGTCAATGTATGGTACCATAGGGTAAACATTCCAATTCCAAAAGGGAGAAATAGGGAGATAGAAAGGAGTGAGACCAAAATAAGACTGAAATCCAACAAGGAAAACGTTAAACCTTATAGCTTTGTGTCCAGCACCTGGGGCAAGTTTTGGCAAGATACAAGCTACAAAAGGCTTGGGTAGCCCCAGCAGTATAGCATTGGCAGTTGCAGCTCTCATGGCCTTTTTCTGCTTACTGAGAGAGTTCTGCTCACTATTTACAGCTTTTCTTGATATTCCTGATTTCTCCAACTTCTTGAAATTACTGCACTTTGGTTTTACTTTCACAGCTTCTCACACCTTGCCTTCTCAGGGATAAACTACTTGGCTTACAAGTCTTCAGCTGAAATCTAGGTGAAATTCTCCTTGGCTCTACAACTTTCACATTCTGTAGACCTGAATAATAAGTACTGTGAGGATGATGCCAAGTTCTGCCAGCTTGCACAGTAGTTGGGCCTGTTTAGATCATGGCTGCAGAAGCTTCTGAGTGTCTGGATGGTTGAGCACTGTGAACCAAATCCCCAGAACCAATTCCCTAGGTCACGTTTCTTAAGCAGGGTGCCCTGGGCTCCTTGCTCATACTAAAGTTTTTCATTTAGCACCCTTGGACCTATGAAGGACAGGGTTTTGGTGATTACTGTCATACCTTCAAGGTATCTTTCCTACTGTCTTTAGGTAAAGTACTTGGCTTCTTTTTAGTGCTGATCATTTTAGCAACTGTGCTTTCCTTTGCTCCAATTTAGCAGGTGCTTTCTTTCTAGCCAAACTGAAAACTCTTAAAATGGGCTTTTTGCTCCTGTTTCTCACTATAAACTTGACTTAAAGCAGCAAGCAGTACCCATGTTACAGCCTCAATGTTTTTAGGCTACCTTGAAATTTCCTGAAGCAGACTCTGTCACCCCTAATTTCAGTCCCATACAAAGTCTTAGGCCAAGGGTAAAATGATGACAAATTTCCTGCCAGAGCATCACACAGATGGTCTCTAATTCAACTGCTAGTGAACAGCTTGCTCCCAACTGAAATTTCCTAAGCTTGGCCTTTATCATCTGTATTTCTTTCACCATTCTGATCTTTTGAGCTCTCACCAGAATTTCTTATCAAACTTGGCTTATGGTATTCTGGGGTTTCTCTAGCTAGTAGCTCCAAACTTTTCTAAACTCCTCTCATAAACCCATGTCAAAGGCTTCTTAACTACATAGTCACAGCAAGGACCCTAGTCTTGGTAGCAATATCTGTCTGAGTTACTTTATTTTTTGCTAGGACACAATACCCAACACCCAACACCTTAAAAGAGAAATTTATTGTAGCTCAGTTTCAGTTCATGATTGGTAGGCTCAAACACAGAACTGGCATGGTGGAAGGCCCAAGTCATGGATGAAAGCTGTTCACCTCGTGGTAGCCATGTGGCAGAGAGTGAAGGGAGAAGCCATGAAAGGAGATAAAATCTTTTAAGTCCTGCCCCCATTGACCTGCCTTGTCTGACCAGATTCCCACTTCCCAACAACACACTCAGTAGCTGAATTTACCAGTGACTCTACCTCTTCCATGATCCAGTGACCTTCCAAAAGCCCTAGCTCTGAATACATAAGGCCTTTGGAGGGACAACCTAGATCTAAACCATATCAGGTTATTTTTATACTTCTCCATAGAGCTTACCCGTCTTCCAGAAAAATTATTATATGCCTCTTTAACTATTAAGGTTAATCTTGCTCAAGACATAAGAGTAATGACGTTAAGAGTAAATAGGTCTTTCTTGTAGCTGGTTGCAATACCCATAATATTTCAAGGCAATTAAAAGCCCTTCATTTTCCTCTGCAGAAGTACTAGGTATCCAGTGCTGGTATGCTACAGTGGTTTAGAGTTCTCTCTACTCGCTGAACATAGCTCACTCTCCTGTGTGCTCTGGGTATGTAGATTGAGTAACTGAGTATGACCCAGGTTAGGCCTGTGGTGTGTGCATTTTGGTTACAAGACCTGTTTTACTTCCCAAAAGCATAGGCAATCATACTGAAATAATCTTCCTTGTGTGAAAGGAAATCTCTCTTTTGTAAGACCTGTGAAGAAAGGACTTCCACAGATACATCTTAATCATTCTAATATTTATTACTCACAGAGCAAATCAGTCCATTTAACTAAAATCTTGGGCTTCTGCTTGTTTTCTTCTCTTCTGCTTCTGTTTGCATTAGAGATGGAAAATAGCTGGTCACTATTTTCCATGCAAGAATCCTTCATATATACTTAGGTATTTCTTAAATTGTTTCTCAGACATTTCTTTTTCTACCCAGTTTCAGTCCTTTTAACCTTTATTCAGGTATTTTCTAAACTTTTATTCTCTTTTATGACTAGCCTCTTGACTTCCATGTTGTATGTATCCTCTTTTGTTTTAAAATGTAATCAGAAAAAGTTAGGAGAAAAACTGATTATCAGTATCTTTTGTATTAATTCCTAATTTTATATGTTATACTCTTGGCAACAAGTTTAAGAACAAATTTCTTTAATCAAGTGGAGCACCCACATTTTAAAACGTTTTTATAAGGCAGGTTAGGTAATCATAAATATCTTTGATGCTGACATATATTATGCTAAAGTTATGATTGCTTTTTCATTCTTTACCCATTTGTTGTGATCATGTTAAGAAATTAGAAATCAAACAAATTGCATTTTGTTAAATTTTCATGAAGACTTCATCTGGGTAGAAGACAGGCAAATTAGGAAAGTTAATGAATAGTTGTGGATGAACTGGCATATCTTCTAAGGCATTACACTCCACACAATTTAGTATGTTTGTAAATGTTTTGAGAAATGAATGAAAAGGACAGGAAAACAGCTATTTTTCTTTAAAATAGCACATATACAATGAGTCATGATTATTTTGTTCTTTATTACTAATTGATTTATATAGTTCTACAAACAAGTAAGGTGAAAGAATTGGGCCAAACTTGAAAAGCTAGGTAATTTTGGAAATTTAATTTATTATTAAAATAAAATATATTTCCATAAGTTAATGCCACAATTTAATTGCAACTGAAGAAATTGATGACAGTTTTGTGTGATTATTCTTTTTGTGTTTAAAAAAGTATTTGCCATTGTAACTATAGTCACAAACGATAGTGGTTACAATCTTAAGATTTCTGCTTCATTCTCTTATTGAAGGGCTCAGGATTTCTTTTTTTTTCCTGTTTTAAAAAAATTGTGAATCGGAAACACCATCCTGACTGTCCCACTCCTGTGAACCTCTGTCTCTGGAGCCTGAGCCGCACACTGTGGCATGGGTTTCATATTGTATAGTTAAACACTATAAACTGTTACAGTTGCCCCTCCCATTAACTTTTAAAACAAACAATCTATATTCCATTTAGATACTTTTTAAAAAAAACTTAAGACTTTCCTTTGTATATAACAAAGACATACTCTAGGTGTTAGCACTGGGTTTTAAATTAAGCAGTGGAAAATATATAGACATACAAGCACATACATTTGAATAGAAAATTATGTGTAAACATATTTTGGTTAATAATATCTTATTATAGAGTCATCTAAAAATAAAAATAAAATAATAGAATAGAATAGATTGCCTTCTTTTGTGAAAGTTGATTTTTTAGACTGGTTAATGTTCTATAAGAATGTTTCTTATTTAAAAATGGGTTATTTTCTAAAATTTTAGGTGAGAAACCTGTAAGGCATTTTACCACAAGTTTTTAGGTCAACCTGTAAAAACCCTTAAAACTACAATTTATCTAAAATGTAGTGATACTAGGCTACCATGTATAATAGTAGATTTCAAATTTCAAACTGGGATGTTCCTGCAGCAAAATAGAAAATTCCTGTTCTTTCTACTTCCTAAATTTTCCAGTTGTATATAGAAGTGTGCTTGTTAAGGGCTAAATGTGCCAGAAAACTCAATTAACACTGTGTACTTTCTTCTGTCACTTAAAAAGAAGTTCAGAAACAGAATATTATGCATTGATAGAGTGATTTCATGTCATTAGAAAGCCTTTCTGTGATACCATCTTATAGTACGTTGATCTTCCTGCTTGCAGAAAAGATGCTAGAATTCCTGCCATCAAATCTGCATTCCAGACTAGAGGAAAGGCAATAAACAGAAGGGTTGGTGACTCTATGTTAAGAAAGAGAACTTTCTTAGAATCTCTTATTTTATGTATCATTGGCCAGAAATATATGGCGTGGTCTCTCATACCCTGCAAGAGAAGTACCTTCTCACCCATTACTAAGAGAAAGAGGAACCATAGATATTATAGGCGACCTTTTCACTTTGAGAAACTGCCACTAAGTTGTGGCTTATGTGACTGGTTTGAAGCTTCTGATTGGGATGGTGTTAAAAAGCAAGTCCAGGACTCTCAGGGACAGAAAGTTGTAAGAATAATATTGCCTAGTAACTATTTTTCTTTTTTTAATTCAACACCAGGATTAGTCTGCTTCTGTCCTTCTGTTGCCACTATTTATCTCTGATCAAGCTTTTATTTCCCTGTAGAAAGTAATACTTTCAGCCTAGTCCCTACCTTACTATCTTTAAAGGATATACTTACCAAGCCCAACTTACATTTTGTTAAGGTTTTTATAAGAGATTTTCCACACTTTTTCTCCATAGTGAAAAAAAATACAACTTTTGAGATTTTATTTTTTTCGTCCTTTCTAGGCATGCTATTGCTTTTAATATGCCATTGCATTTAATGTTAGAGTAGTTGATCTATAAATGTTACTCTGGTAGAAAAACGTTAGTTTTCCCATTATTGTTATAGTGGGAATGTTTTAGACACAAATGCCTGGCCTGGGTGAATGTTTTAGATACAAAGCTGTCAAGTAGTTAAGAATCACTGGTTTATCAAAGGACCCCTGACCATTTCATTACAGCACCACAGATGATATTTGTAGACTCTGGGATGAAAAAGTTTATACCTTCTATTTGAGAAAAAAAAAAAAAAAGCCAAAGTCTCTGTATAGAAGCCAGGGCTGAGTGGAAGGAAAAATAGTAAGAGCAATTTGTCTAGCTTGATATGGAGAGAGGAGAATTATTTGGGGAGTGATATTGGTCAGTAAGTGCTGTTTTCTTTAATAGATTCAGTGGATTGAAGCTGCTGCTTTTTTGCACGTGCGCATGTGTGTATGTTTTATCAAAATACTGACTTTACTTTTAAGACTACTATGTAGAAATATGTTTCAGTGAAGCATTTCTGTACATTTGTCAAATGCAATTGGTAATGTTGGCCTTCATGAGTTTCTTTCTAGTCTGATTGCAGGATTAATTCCCTCAAAAACATTTGTCCTTCCTTCTCTGAATCTGACTTCCCTATATAAACATTAATAACTTTTATTAACTGCATGTTAAAGTTTTTAGATGTCTTTATGTGTGTCACCAATTTAAAGACTTTCTGATGAAAATTAGAATTTAGAATACAATTAAACATGTAATTCCATTGCAGACTTATTCTTAGGCTAGCTGTGAGCCCTATGGTAGAGGATGTCCCTCACATGTGCAGTGCCCTGGCTCTGATCCCTCCCCCAGCCTAAAAAAAGGAAAGAACTCCCATCTGAGGAATTTTGACCCCTAGCTTTAAAAATGGAAAGAAAAAAATATTGAGTAAAGGATTCGTTTAGGGGATTATCTCCCCACCCCGCACTTGATGATTCGATTTATTCAAGTGCTTTACAGAAACTTTATGTAGGTTTAGCTATACTTGAATGTGTGTATGTAGTTTTTTTTCTTTTTCCTTATTCTCATAAGATGGGACAGAAGTGGAGAAATTTAACTAGGTTAAATTTTTAGACTGTTTTGGATTAAGAGGTTGTCATAGGAACCAAATTTCAATTCTGAAGATAGAGAAATATGTCATGTAACGATGAAGCCCAGAAAGAAATCAAAGGTACTTGACATCTGTTGAAAAGGTTAATGGAATGTTTTGTATCCCATCCAAATATCAGTGACCTTGTTAACCTTGTCAGATTAACCATTCCTCCCTCCTGTCCTTTTATTTTCCCCTTCTTCCCTCGCTTCTTTCCTTCCAAGCTTCCAGGGATTGCAGGAAACAAGCTGAAAATGAATACCATAAATGCAAAGTCTTTACTTTTAATATATTTCTTGATCATTAAAATATAACATTGTGCATGCACGTGCATGTCAGTGTTTTCACTTTTAACATATGGAATCTATAAGCAGCTTTGACCATTATCTTGATACCGGTTCCTAAGGAATTCCTTGTTTTGTATGTGGAATGAGAATGTTCTGAGTTCTAAAGGTTTAACAGACATATTGTTTTATACCATTCTAATCTCTCCCTCCCTTCCTTCCTTTTCTTGGTACTAGAGATCAAACCCAAGGCCTTGCACATCTTAGGCAAGTGCTTTACTAATGAACTACCCCTATTCTAATTTTGGTGAAATGTCTCAGTACTTTTTCAGGAGGTACAATTTGGGTTCTAGCTATTTTAACACATTTATTTTCAAGCAGTCTAAGATCTAAATAGCTGTAATTAAAGAATGAGTCCTTAAAGAGACAGTGATATTTAGTCTTTTTCTATTTTTGCACTAGTATAAAATATTTTGAATAGTATTAGATTCTTCCTGATTCCATTGGGATTATTCTAACAATTATAGTAGTCACAATAATTTCTGAAGTATATTATCACCAATATAAATGTTAGCAGTGAGATACCATTTGCCTCCACTAATTCAAAAATAATGACAAAAAATAAATATCTTGTAGCTTCTCCTCCCTTTGATACCTGTTGAACATCAGGGTAGATAGTCAGAAATATTCTTCAATAGAGTTATCTGTTTTTGAAATTATTTAAGCAAACAATTTGTGTTCCTGCATCAGGGAACTTACAGTTTAATGGAAAGTAAAAACAAACACATTTGAAAGATATGATCCAGGCTTAAAATAAAAATAAATATATTACTTTTACTAGTAATGTTATTCACATTTACAGTGTGTCACAATGATTCACTTGGTCAGCAATTAAGCACATCCATCAAAAAATGACAAGAAAATTTTTAAAAAGCTTCTGTGTATGTGTTAAAAATGAGATCACTGTAAATATGGAGTGGTACATGTATGGAGAAACAATTAATAATCAAAAACACACTGTTGTGATTTCTTTTGATGTGCAAAAACTTTTCAATGAGATCCCAGTTGATTCTTTGAAGTATTTCTCATGCAGTTTGGTTTTTGTTCCTGAACTCTCTGCCTACACTATGTCTTTAAGATTTCTATTTGTCATAGCTACTTTCTCCTCCATTAGATTTAGTGTTTCTGTTTTAATATTTAGATCTTTGACCCATTTTGACTTTAGAAATCACCAACGGAATAAAAAGGAAACCCACGAATTGGGAAAATTTTTAGCCAACTGTCCCTCAAAGGACTTCTATCTAGAACATATACAGAATTTTAAAAAAGCAAAAAATAGGCCCCCAAAATTCAAAGACCCATTCCAAAAATGGGCATCTGAGATGAATGCATACTTCTCAGATAAAGAAATACTAATGGCAAAAAATATGAAAAAATGTTCATCATCATTGGTCATTGAGAAATGCAAATTAAAACAACACTGAGATTCCATCTCACCCCTGAAAGAATGGCTATCATCAAGAAATCAAACAATAAATGCTGGTGAGGTTGTAGGGAAAAAGGAACACTTCTCCACTGCTGGTGGGAATGTAGATTGGTGAAACCACTGTGGAAATCACTGTGGTGATTCCTCACAAAACTAGGATTAGAAGTGCCGCTTAACCCAGCTATTCCCCTTCTGAATATTTTTCCAGAAGAATTCAAACTATCATACCACAGCGATATATGTGCACCTATTTTATAGTAGCAGAATTTGTCATAGCTAAATCTTGGAAACAACCCTAATGCCCATCAACTGAGGAATGGATAAAAAAGATGTGATATTTTTATGCAAGGGAGTATTACTCAGCTATAAAAAGACAAACTCAACTAGAGTTTGCAACTAGAGGGTGCAACTAGAGACCATACTCAAAAGTGAAATAAATCAGACCCACATGTGTAAACATTGTTGTCTCCCTAGTGTAATAACCTTAAAAAGTAAATAAAACCCAAAACATACAACAGATATTATGAAAGGGAAAGAAATTGCTCAAAGGAAGGAGCAACTGGGAAGAGGGAAAAGAGAAAAAGAAAGAAGGAAGGGAAAAAATATATCTATATATGGATAGCTGGGATAATTATACTACTGATGTCTGGTGGCTTGTTGAAAGGATCAGTTAATACTTAATTTTTTGACCAATTTTGCATGCTTTTATCTGGTAATCTGAACAACTAATTTGAAGACAACAATATGCAATATAACAACGATTGTTGAATTTCTACCTTGTTTAGTGAAGCTCTGTATCATTTCTAATGTCTTTTTATTATTTTTTATTCTCTTAGCAAGACCTGTCTCTAAAAGAAATAGAAATAAAACAAAGGGTTCACGATATATGTTAAGGCCCTGGGTTCAGTAAACACATACACATGTAAATACTGTAATTATTCCACTTACTCGAGGTATCTAGACTAGTGAGACGCATGGAAACAGAGAATAGAATGATAGATTTCAGGGACTGGGAAAAGGGAAAATGGAGAGTTGTTTAGTGGGTAGAGACTGATTTTTGCAAGATGAAAGGAGCTCTAAAGATTGGACACAGATAATACTTAACACTGCACACTTTATAATGGTTAAATATTTATTGGCATATGTTTGTAATTCATAATAATTATATTTGTCTTGGGAAATTTTATATATATGTATATATATATTTCCTCTTGCCATCATCCCCTCCTCCATCTCCAAAAAGTCTGCCTCCCTGTTTGCTGCTGTCTGAAATGATTAAATTTCATCTACAGTTCATCATAATAAAAATTGAAAAAATTTTTACCATTTTAGCCATGTTTAAGTGAACAGTTTAGTAGTATTAAATACATAATGTGCAAGCATCACCACCATCTCCACAACTCTTCTGTTTTATAAAACCGAAGTTCTGTACCCATTAAACACTAATTCCTCTTTTCCTTCTCTTCTGGCTCCTAGCAACCACCATTTCACTTTTATCTTTACCATTTTGACAACCTTCTAAGTACCTCATATAAATGGAATCATGCAGTATCTGCCTCTTTGTGCGTGGTGCGTTTCACTTACTATAATGTCCGCAAGGTTCATCCATATGGTAGTATGTCTCAGAATTTCCTTCCTCACATTTTGTCCACCCATGCTGTTGATGGGTAATTAGGTAGCCCCATGTTTACTTGTTGTGAATAACACTGTGATGAACATGGATGTACAAATACATCTTCATGACTCTACTTTCAATCTTTTGGGCATATTTTATGTTACATGTATTCTACAGTAGTTTAAAAAACCATCTAATTAGGTGAGGTGGTGATGAGTCTGCAAAACATGTCGTATGAAAGAAACTGGGGCTGTTTCATCTGAAAAATAGTCAAGACAGAAGTTACTTTCTCTGTCTTCTGACATTTTATGAACGAATCTATGAAAGGAATTTATTTAGAACATGAATGTAAATTAGACATTTTGATTTCCCATGCACCAGTGAAAAAGTTTTTAAGAAGATAGCTTACTTTCTATCTGAAGAATTGTATGGGAAATGCCTTCTGGCAGTCTCTGGAACATATATTTGGAGATTTAGCTCTGTAATGAGTCCAATTTGGAAAATACTGATATCTTAGCCAGTGGATTAAAAAACTGTTACCCTGAGTTTATTTTCTACTTTAACTGTTCGAGATTTTTTTTTTAAATGAGGAGTCATTGAAAGGAGCCTAAGCAAAAGAATGACATGGCTTTATTTGTATTAAAAACATCTCTATGTTAACAGTATAAAATCAAAACTAGAATGTTAAAGCAAAAAGAGTAGTTTGGAGGCATAAGCAAAAAAATGCTTAGAAACTAAGTGAAGACAATTAATTAGAGAAAAAAGGTTTAGATTTAAGCAGTTCTGTTGAGAAGTAGAATTTAAAACATGTCATGATCAGTTTGATGCGAGAAGAGTCTGAGTTAATTCTTAACTTTATTACTTTGGCGATTGAGTAAGTAGTATTCACCTTGGCAGAGGTGGAGCTTGTAGGACGAGTTGCAGGTTTGAAGGGAAGGCTCTTTTGTGTTTAGAACTGGAAAACTAACTGGTAACCCAGACTCACCTCGGATTAAGTAATAACATTCGCAAGCATTTGGAAAATTGGATGTAGAACTTAGGGGGAAGATCTGAACTTCAGAAATAACTTTGGGAGACAGGGATATAAATATAACAAGCTAAAGCTATGAGAGTCCATGGGGCAAGGAGACTGTAGGAAAGCAATGAAATAGATGTAGGAGGAACCTGGGTAAGTCTTTTATAATTCCTTATAGATGAAAGTATGTAGTTACAATAACAGTGAAGACATAAATCTAAAAAAGAGCACCAAAAACACTTGTGATTTTAAATTTTATTTTCTAAAACTAAATAATAATAAATAAATTTTATGTTCTTTGGAAAATTTCAGATGCACCTGAGAATGATTTTTAATACAATTATGATAAAAGTTGTACTAAAGTTCTGAAATTGTTCTGTAAGAATATTTTGGATTTTTGTCTGATTAATGGTTTAATTTTTATTTGGTCTGAATACCTTTTTTTTTTTCATTTATGTTTTTATTTTACTTTGTTCTTCATGAATTGACTCATTGACCTTGAATCTGACCAGTACAAATTTATTATATGGCTCAATAAAAAAACACTTCAATAAAATCACACTTCTTTAACTATAAGAACTTATACCCACCTTATGTTCTTTGTTTACCTAAGGAAACGCAATTTCACCACAAGTACAAAGACCATCTTTCATGGACTACTTTGATAAGCAGGACTTCAAGAATAAGAGTCATGAAAACTGTAATCAGAATGTGCATGAGCCCTTCCCTATGTCCAAAAATGTTTTTCCTGATAACTGGAAAGTTCCTCAAGATGGAGACTTTGACTTCGTAAGTACATTTTAATTCTTCTATTTACACTTTCTCCTTCTGTATTTTATCATCGCTTTGAGACATTTAGTTCATAAGTATGAACTGTGTATAAAATTTTAGACTGTGTATATTAAATATATAGCCATATATGGGTTGATGAAAATATAGTTTGGTTACAGAAATGTACCTGCAGAGTAATATAAATATAAATAATTACTTGTGATTAAATAAATCATAGCTTATATTTTAGGACTCATTAAAACTAAAATGACAACTATTTCAAAAGAAATACTTAATAATGCAGATATAAGATACTTCTGACAGTAAACTTGGCTACCAAAATAGATGATCCAAAGATGTTTATGACATAAACAGTAAGAAATTTGCTTCAATTTTGAAAGTTAACTGAATTAGTTTCTTCTTAAGTATTATTTCTCCTTGGTGTGTCAGAAAGAATAGTCCTAGATAACATACAAACTTCAGTGTAACACTGTGTGTTGTTACATTTTCTTGTTACATTGCCTATTTTGTTACATTTTCTCTTGTTTTTTTGGCCCTGCTCATTATTATTTTCTTTAAATAATGCAAAGAAGATAGGTAATCTATCTTAAAGCAACTATATCCAGAACTGGAAAGAATAAATTCCTAAAATGAATCTTTAATGAAGTAAAATTTCTATGAAGTAAATTTTGCTTTAAAAAATGTTTTGAATAGCAATTTGTTACTCTTGTATAGCATCCTGATTCTTTTTCCAAATATAATTACAATGTATTCATAAATGCATTAGTAATAACTAATATCTTAGATATGTTTATCTATACAAATTTTAATATTAAGTCACATTGCTTAGAAACCATTATGCTCGATGCTTTGAGAGTGTATCTTTAAGTGCTTTTCTCCTAAATTTTATGATAATTAGATAATAAAAATTTTTAAAGATGTGTCCTCTATAACTTCAGCAGTAATTGCCGGCAAACGTTAATAGTGTAATTTATAAATTGACCTGAAAACATTAACTGTAAAATCTATTAACTTTTTCAGTGGCAAAGTTAAGAAATTATAAAAACAAAATCTCTTGTTTCTTTAGTTCTAGTAAGATACTGTAAGCTATTGACTTTTTTAATTATAAATTATTCAGGATGCTGACATTCAAACTTTAAATTATTCATAACTCTGATGAATAATGTAGAGGATTTAGCATCAAAGAACTCTGTCTTGTCTCAGTTGGAATAAATCTTAATGGCCTCTGGGAAATGGTTTGAAATAAGTGAACTACAAGTAATGAATAAATTACTATAGTTAAGAAATACTACATAAAATTATTTAATTCTGTTTCATTTAGTCTTTGCTACCATCATAAACTTAATGGTTTTTTAAAAATCACTATTTTATTTGTTCACCATTTTGTACAATAATACTGTAGTTTGGTCAGGTTCAGCCAGCTGGTTCTGCTGGTCTCACCTGGGGATTTTCAAGTGACTGCAGTCACCTGACAGCCTGACTAAAGCAGCTGAATAGTCTTTCTAAAATTACTGCTCATGATTCTGGTAGCTGTGCTGAATGTTGGCCAGGCTGTGTGGTCTCCTCAGGCAAGCCTCGGGTTTCTGTGTGGTGGTAGTAGCCTTCCAAGGGTGTGAGAGCAGAACTTGAAGGCTCCATGGCCTCAACTTAGAATCCATACACACACACTGTCCATTTACAAAAGCATCAGTTAGAATGAAATACTTTAGAATATTCTTAAGTATGAAGGCAAAAGACTTGCACACTGATTGCAAAATGTTGCTGAATCAGTACAAAGAAAGGTATCTATTGATGGATTGGAGTACTTAATATTGTTAAAATGTTAATTTTGCCCAGAGCAATCTACAATTTCATTATAATCTCTATCGAAATCCCAATGATGCTTTGTGTAAAAGTAGAAAAATTCATGCTAAAATTTATATGGGGCTCTTAAAGGACTCGCAAATAGTTAAAACAACCTGGGGGAAGGGGAAGAAAAGTTGAAGGTCTCTTATATCCTGATTTTAAAATGTCTTACAAAGCAACTGTAATAAAATAATGTGGTACTGGCATAAATACTGGCAAATACACCAATGAAATATAGTAGAGAGGCCAGAACTAAATCAGAGAGGCCAGAGGATTTTTGTCAAGGCTGCCCAGATTTGTGTTCAACTTTCCACCACTCTAACAAAATAAGTGAGGTAGTTAACTTACAAAGAGAAAAGGTTTACTTGGGCTCATGGTTTTAGACATCCCAGTTTATGATCAAGCAGACTCATCATTTTTAGGCCTCAAGGGAAGGTACTGGATGGCAGTAGTGGGAAATGAATAGCAGAGCAAACTGCTCATCTCCTGGCTAAGAAACAAAAGAGAGAGAAAGGAACCCAGGTCCGACAGTCCCCTGGGCATACCCCCAGTGACCTCAGAACCCGCTAAAAAACTCCCCCTACTAATCTCAAATATCCACCATTTTCAGTGTGCTACCCTTGGGACCAAGTCATTAACACATGGATTTTGACCATATTCAACTTTCAAACCATAGCACCATTCACTGGAGCAAAATAAGTCTTCTCAACCAGTTGTACTGATGAAACTAGTATTCACTTGAAAAAAATGAAATTTGACGCTTACCTTACTCTATATACAAAAATTTCCTGAATGGGTAAAATATTTAAACTAAATGTAGAACTAAAGCTATAAAATTTGGGGGGGGGGAACATAGTACAATAAGTCCTTGACTTGCAAACATTTGAGTTGCAAACTTTCACAAGTATATAAGATTCACAGGTGTACTGTCCAAGACTCACTTTGTCAGATTATGAATGAACCTGATTTTTTTAAATTTTCTCCAAGAATTTGAATTCATTTGTAATTTGGGGACTTACTCTAAAGCCTCATGATTTTGGATTTGGCACTGAGGCTTTTGGATAAGTCACCAAAAACAGGAGAAGAAAAGATAGATAAATTAGACTACATTGCATTAAAGAAAATACAGTATTTACACACAATAGGGTACTACTCTGCTATAAAGGATAAACTTGAGTTGTGTAGGAAAATAACTGCACTTTAAGAGCATAGTGTTAAGTGAAATAAATCAGACACACAGGTTTAAATATAGCTTGGTTTCTCTTATATGAGAATCACAAAACATAAATAAAGAGCAACATAAGAGATAAGAAGAAGTAGGGGAGCAGAGTGAGCCTGTGCCTTCTCCATTCCCTCTGTGGATTGCAGAGCCTGCAAGCACAGTAAGTCTGAGCCTGGTGATCCCTCTATTCCCTGGGATGGTGGGACCAGCAAATAGAGTGTGAGTCCACACTCTGAGCTTTCTCCATTGTCTCGGGGATAGTGCAGTTGTTGAGAGGAATGTAAGGACACATGCCTTTGTCGAGTAGACTGAGAGGAACCCCAAGACTTGAGACCCAGGACAACAGCTGGGTCCCAGGTACAGAGTTGCACACATGCCCTTGGAGGGCAGAGTAATTGGCAAGACCAGCGGCATGGAAGTGTCTGATGTCAGCTGTTGAACTCTGGAGAATTCCACCAGCAGAAGTCCAGTCCCAGACCCCACATCCAGAGGCCAAGATCAGCTCCATACCCAACCCATTTCTGGGATTAAATATGGACACTATCACAGAACTTTAAGCACCAGAGCTGTTTTACTACTTTCATTCTACCTTGTTTGTCTGATTTGATATCCCTCTCCTGTCTGATTGGGTGTCATCTTTTCTTCTGTATTTGGTAATTATTTTTGTATTTTTTTTTTTTTTTTTTTTTTTTTTTTTTTTTGTGGTTTTTCTCCGGTACCGGGAACCGAACTCACGACCTTGCGCTTGCCAGGCAGGCGCTTTTGCCGCTGAGCTAAATCCCCAGCCCCTTATTTTTGTATTTAAGGTTTTAAATTTTTTAGTTTTCTATTTTTCTCTCCTGTCCTCTCTTTCTCTCATCTCCTTTTTCTTTTTTTCTTCAGTTCATTTTCATTCTCTTTCTCTTTTTCTCTCCTTTTTTCAGTGTTTAGGTTTCTTTTTTTATTCTCTTCTATAGACTCACTCTCTTTTCTCAACTACCTCAGTTTAAACTTTCAAGTGAGTAAACATTGTCTCTACCCTTTCTGACTACTCCTTTGTATTCTATTTTGTTCTTTCTCTCCTGTGTCCTCCAGTTTCCCAAAGCTTGGGTGATCATTCTTTAATTTCCAGGTCTGACTGTACTATATTTGACCTCACTCATCACGTTAGCCTACCCCCTAACCATTTTAAACCCACTGCTCCAGACAGAAGGGTAAAATCACCTAAGGGGAAAGTCACTGCATACAAGTGCACAGTATGTGTTTGATTTTATTACATAATTTTAGAGTTTACTCCCGTGGTCAGAGGTAACAGGTTACAGGGTACCATAGTTTATCAGTAGTTAAGCTACACTTGAAAATATTGTTATTACTGACTGTACTACTTTAACCAGAATGTCATACATGTTATAAACAATTTTTCTCCCCTGTATGATAACACTGGGACTATATGAGGTCATAATCACCACCACAATGAAGTATCAAAGGATTAGGAGCTAAGCCAAATAGTAATCTTGCATCCTTTACAAATTGGGAAGCTAGGGCCTTGGGATAGCTATAAGAAACCACCAACATCTAGAAGACATCCCTGAAGAACGGACATCCTGTAGGGAAACCTAAATGCTAGCAATAAAGCTATATATCATAAGACACTGGCAAGTGTCAACACAGAAAACAAAATAAAAAAGAGAAAATAGAAAATGATAAGAGGCAGAGCAAAGTGCAACCCCCAGTTCACCCAGGACAAGCCCAGAACTCAAGGAGATAGATGAAATTGAAAATCAAACATGGGAACTTTCTGAAATGATAGCAGCAGAAGTGAAAAAACAAGTGGAAAAGGCTATGGAGAAAATACTCTCTCAGGTACAGAGAGAAATGATGCTTAAAATCAAAGATATTAGAAAACACCCAGATAAAATAATAGATAAACTTAGAAAAATGATGGAAACAAGTAATTCCCAGCATAGGAAAGAAATGGAACTTGTGTTGGTTTGGGGTTACTTTTGCAAGGGGAACAATACAATATAGGACACATATTTTATAGGATTATTTATAATAGTCACCAAAGAATGATACACAAAAGAGTGCAGGAAATCTGTCCAAACACTATAGACCAAGAATCCAGCTGAGGGCCTGGATCCCACAGAAATGCCCTGCATGAGTCTAGCTGAGGACCTAGAGCTCACAACAGTGCCTCCCATGAATCCAACTGAAGGCCCAGAGCCCATGACAATGTCTCATTCAGGCCTGTTTCACAGATCTGCTGTGAAGGCCCAAAGGTCAGTGGTGGAATCTAGGAAGTCTGTGCCAGCAGGATAAAGGATCTGTACTAGCAGGCTAAGGGATCTGCACTGGAGCCGGGAAGCGACACTCAGAAGAACCAGAGCTCCCCTGAAAGATACCACGGCCATTCTCATCAACAGTGAGGTCCCGAGCTCCTCCAGTGATTAAGATGGCCAAGTTCCCATCAGGGAAGCCAATGCAGCAAGCTTTTCCAGAAAACCAACAGTGCCCCATCTTGCCCTCTGGAAGCGATGTGGAAGTGAGGACCAGTGCTTCTCCCAAAGTGAACCAAAGCCATTCTCAGTGCCAAAAAGGCCCCGAGCTCCTTGGAGGAATAAAACAGCCAAATTCATAAGGAAAGCCAGCATGACGAGCTCCTCCAAAACAGCTCCAACAGCCTTTCTCAGCTCCCAACAGCCTCTTTAGTTCTCAAAAGCCTCTGTCCTTCTTCAGCAGGTCTGCCTCTTACGCTGCTGCCAACAGTCCTGAGGTGGGCCTCCCACACCCAGCACTATGCTTACTTAGTTCAGTTATGGGTTATAAGTTGAGCACCAGTTGTCAATCCACTACAGAATCCATGAAACAGATCCAAATAGAAACCCAAAAGATTAAAACCTCCATTGAAAGTATACACAACAGATTGAACGAAGGATAGGATAGGATTTCAGATCTTGAAGACAAAATTACAGACAGTGATAATGAAAAGAAAGATACCTTAAAATTAGCAAGAGACCATGAAAAATCAATCCAACAGCTACAAAATGAAGCAAAGAAGAATAACATAGGATTGATTGGGGTCAATGAGGAAGCTGGAGACAGCACAAATGACATAAAAACTCTTCATAAAAATAATGGCAGAAAACTTCCCAAGTGTGGATAAAGAATTTGACATACAAATACATGAAGCATTTAGAACTGTAAACATCCCTGACCAAAATAAAGCTATACCAAGACATACAATAGTCAAGATTCTAAAAATTCAGCACAAGAGCAAAATATTAAAAGCTGTTAGAGAAAAGAAACATCACCTATGAAGAAAAGCCCATCAGAATCACGGCAGACTTCTCAACACAGACCCTCAAGTCAAAAAGAGCTTGGAGTGAAGTATTTCAAATCCTGAAGGAAAACAACTTCCAGCCCAGATTGATGTACCCTGCAAAACTATCTTTCAAAATTAATGGAGAAATAAGATACTTCCATGACAAAGAACAATGGAAGAGATTTATGAACACCAAACCAAAGCAACAAAGAGTACTAAAAGATATTCTAGACAGATAAAAATGACCACAATTCCAAGAATAACAACAGAAAGAAACCACTAGGCAGGGCAAGCAATTAAACAAGAGAGAAAAAGCAGGGAACCAACAGCAGAAAAATATCATGACCAAGATAAGCCAATACATATTAGTTATAACCATCAATGTATAAATTCACCAATTAAAAGAAACAGACTGGCAGAGTGGATCAAGAAATAAGACCAACAATATGCTGTATACAAGAAACATTTAATGCATAAACAAATTCATAGACTGAAAATCAGAGGATGGAGAACAACCTTCCATGCAACAGGAACCGAGAAAAAAGCAGGAGTAGCTATTCTTTTTGCAGACAATGTCAACTTCATGAATGATCAAAAGGGATGAAGAAGGTCATTACATACTTGTTAGGGGAAAACTTCAAAAGGAAGAGATAACATATATCTCTCTTCAAAAGCAAGAGATAATATATATGCACCAAATATAGTAGCACCCAACTATATAAGGCAGTTATTAATAGACAGGAAAAATCAAATAAGCAATAACACAGTTGTAACAGGAGACCTCAATACCCCATTGTCACAAAGAGATAGATCAGCTAGACAAAAAATCAGCAAAGAAATAACAGAACTGAACCAAACCTGTGAACAAATGAACTTAGTAGATGCGTTTAGACTGTTCTCCCCAACATCAGCAGAATACACATTCTTCTCAGCTGCACATGAAATGTTCTCTAAAATAGACCATATACTCGCCCACAGAACGTGCTTAAGTAAAGGAATTGAAATTATCGTATGCATAATATCCAACTGTTGTGCAACAAAATTAGAAATTAATGGCAAAAGAAACTGCAAAAAGTCCATAAAAACATGGAAATTAAGTAATACCCTCCTAAACAACCAGTGGGTCACAGATGAAATAAAGGAAGAAATTAAACAATATCTACAACTAAATTGAGAATGCAGACACAATATACTGGAACCTGTGGGATGCAATGAAAGCAGTCCTAAGAGGGAAATTTATAGCAGTGAATTCTCACATCAGGAAAACAGAACAAGCACAAATAAACAATCTAATGTTACACCTCAAGTTTCTAGAAAAAGAAGAGTATGACAAACCCAAAGCCCATAGAAGGGAGGAAATTATAAAGATCAGAGTAGAAATTAACACAATGGAAACCAAAAAAACAATACAATTAATGACTTGAAGAGTTGGGTCTTTGAGAAAATAAATAAAATTGATAAACCCTTAGCCAACCTTATCAGAAAAAGGAAAGATTCAAATTCATGCATTGAGGAATGATAAAGGTGAAGTCACTACAGATCCTGTGGAAATTCAGACAATCATCAATACCTACTTCAAAAATCTTTACTCTCATAGAATGGAAAACATAGAAAAGATGGACAGATTCCTAAGTACATGTGAATTACCAAAGCTGAATCCAGAAGATATAAAAATCCTGAATAACCCAATATCAATTAATGAGATTGAAAATGTAATGAAAAACTTACCAACAAAGAAAAGCCTAGGTGCTAATGGGTCCATTGCTGAATTGTACAAGAAATTTAGAGAAGAGCTAATGCTAGTACTCGTCAAACTCTTTAATGAAATTGGAAGCAATACTCCCTAACTTTCCTGGAGGCAAATATTATGCTGATACCAAAACTGGAGAAAGATACAACCAAAAAAGAGAACTACAGGCCAATACCCCTAATGAACATAGATGCAGAAATCCTCAAGAACATACTAGCAAACAGAATTCAACAAATCAAAATTATACACCATGAGCAGGTGGGATTTATCCCAGCAATGCAGGGATGGTTCAACATACACAAATTAATAATTGTTATATACCATATCAACAGAGCCAGAGACAAATATCACATGATCATCTCCATCAATGCAGAAAAAGCTTTTGATAAAGTGCAGCTCTCATTCATGATAAAAATTCTACAGAAAATTAGAAAAGATAGCCTTTATCTCAGTCTGATAAAAGCCATCTATGACAAACCATTGGCCAACATTATACTAAATGAACCAAAACTGAAAGCTTTCATTCTGAAATCAGGAACAAAACAAGGACATCCACTTATCACCAATCCTTTTCAACATACTTCTGGAAACAGTAGCCAGAGCAATTACACAAGAGAGAGAAATAAAAGAAGTGGATAGGGAAGAAGTGAAATTATTATTCACAGATGATACGATACTCTACATAGAAGACTCCACAAACTCCTAGAGTTAATAACCAAATTCAGTTGCATGACTGGATATAAAGTCAATACTCAAAAATCAATAGCATTCTTGAATACAAACAACAAAGTTATTGAGAGAGAAATTAGGGAAACCACACCATTCACAATGGCATCTCCCAAAATGAAATACTTAAGAATCAGTCTAACAAAGAAAGTAAAAGATTTATATATTGAAAATTACAGTACTCTGAAAAAGGAGATTGAAGAGGATATCAGAAAATGGAAAGATACCCTTTGCTCATGGATAGGAAGAACCAACATTGTGAAAATGGCTATACTCCCAAAGTTGTTGTACAGATTCAATGCAATCTTGATCAAAATACCTTTAGTGTACCTCACAGAACTAGAGAAAACATTCCTAAAATCCATCTGGAACCAGAAGAGACCTAGAATAGCAAAGGCAATCCTAGGCAACAAAGACAAGTCAGAAGGCATCACAGTCTCTGACTTGAAATTATACTACAAAGCTACTGTGATAAAATCAGCATGGTACTGGCAAAAAAATAGACTTGAAGACCAGTGGAACAGATTAGAAGCAGATACAACTACAAACACACTCAGCCACCTTATCTTGACAAAGAGGCCTGTGTTGGTTTGGGGGTATTTTGTAAGGGAAAACAATATAATACAGGACACATATTGTATAGGATTATTTATAATAGTCATCCAACGAATGACATACAAAAGAGTGCAGGAAATCTGTCCAAACACTGAGACCAAGGAATCCAGCTGAGGGCCTGGATCCCACAGAAATGCCCTGCATGAGTCCAGTACCCAGAGCTCATAACAATGCCTCCCATGAATCCAACTGGAGGCCCAGAGCCCACAACAACATCTCATGCAGGCCTGTTTCACAGATCTGCTGTGAAGGCCCAAAGGTCAGTGGTGGAATCTAGGAAGTCTGTGCCAGCAGGATGAAGGATCTGTACTAGCAGGCTGAGGGATCTGCACTGGAGCTGGGAAGTGACACTCAGAAGAACCAGAGCTCCCGTGAAGGATACCACAGCCATCCTCGACAACAGTGAGGTCCCAAGCTCCTCCAGTGATCAAGATAGCCGAGTTCCCATCAGGGAAGCCAATGCAGCAAGCTTTTCCAGGAAACCGACAGTGCACCATCTTGCCCTCTGGAGCTAGGAAGCGATGCTCAAAGTGAGGACCAGAGCTCCCCCAAAATGAACCAAAGCCATCTCAGTGCCAACAAGGTCCCAAACTCCTTGGAGGATGAAAACAGCCAAGTTCATCAGGAAAGCCAGCATGATGAGCTCCTCCAAAACAACCAAAAGCTCCTTATGGCTTCTATCAGCACCCAACAGCCTCTCGGCTCCCAGCAGCCTTTCTTTGCTGCTTCTCCAGGTCTCCCTCTTATGCCACTGGCAACAATCCCCAGGTGGGCCTCCCCCACCCAGTGCCACACTTAATCAGTTTACCTGGAGGTTATAAGTTGACCACCAGTTACCAATCCACTACAACGCCAAACGTTCACTAGAAGAAAGATAGCCTCTTCAATAAATGATGCTGGAAAAACTGACTTTCTACATGCCAAAGACTGAAACTAGACCTATGTCTATCACCATACACTAAAGTCAAAATGGATCAAAGATTTAAATATTAAAGCAGAAACACTAAATCTGCTGAAAGAGAAAGTGGGTCAAAATCTTGCATACATAGGGGTAGGCACAGTCTTCATGAACAAAACCAAACTTCATGGGAAACACTTCAGAGAATCAACAACTGGGATCTCATTCTATTAAAAAGCTTTTGTACTTCAAAAGAAATCACCAATAGGGTGAAAAGGCAACCCACAGAGTGGGAAAACATTTTAGCTAATTGTCTGTCAAAGGACTTATATCAGAACATATAAAGAATTGAGCCAGGAGTAGTTGCACACACCTGTAATCCCTGCACTCGGGAGGCTGAGGCAGGAGGATCGTTGCAAGTTGGAGACCAGCCTGGACTACAAAGTGAGCTCAGGGCCAGCCTGAACTGCATAGCGAGACCCTGTCTCAAAAAGACAAAAAGACAAAAAGACAAAAAAAAAAAAAAAGAATTGAAAAAACTCAGAGCCCCCAAATTTAAAGACCCAGTCCAAAAATGGGCATCTGAGATGAATATGCACTTCTCAGATGAAGAAATACAAATGGCAAAGAAATTCATGAAAAACTGGTCAACATCTTTGGTTATTCAAGATTTGCAAATTAAAACAGTACTGAGAGTTCATCTCACCCCAGTAAGAATGGCTACCATCAAGAAATCAACCAACAACAAATGCTGGAGGGGCTGTGAGGAAAAAGGTACCCTTCACCACTATTGGTGGCAATGAAGACTGCTGCAGCCACTTTGGAAATCAGGAGATTCTTCCAAAAGTTAGGATTAGAGGTCCAGTTTAACCCAGCCATTCCCCTTCTGGGTATTTTCCAGAAGAATTAAAAATATCATACCACAGCGATATATGTGCACCCATGTGAATAGCAGCACAATTTGTCATAGCAAAATTTTGGTAACAACTGAAATGTCCATCAACTGAGGAATGGATAAGAAAAATGTATTTTTATACAATGGAATATTGCTCAGCTATAAAGAAAGGTAAACTTGAGGCTTTTATAGGTAAATGGATGCAACTAGAGACCATACTCATAAGTGAAATAAATCAGACTCCTATGTGTGAACACTGTATTGTCTCCCTAGTATAAGAACCTGAAAGAGTAAATAAAACTGAAAGGTACAATAGATATTGTGAATGGGAAAGAAACTGTTTAAGGGGAAAGAACAACTGGGATGAGGGAAAGAAGAAAGGAAAGAAAGAAGGATGGGAAATATACACACACACACACAAAGATAGCTAAGATAATTGTATTACTAATTTCTATGAGTTTAGTGAAAGGAACAGTTAACGTTTAATGGTTTGATCAATCTTACATATCTATCTGGTAATCTGAGCAACTACTTTAAAGATAACAATAAGTAATACAGTAACCATTGTTGAGTTCCTATCCTCTTGTTTTGAAATTCTGTATCATTTTTATAGTTTTGTGCTGTTTTGTTTTTGTTTTTGTCTTTGTTTTTGTTATTTTGGGTTTTTTTTCTCTTTATAAAGGAAAAAATAAAAGAAGTAGGGAGATAGATTTTGTTCAAAGATGGAGGAAAGGAAGGGAAGGGGGATGAATAAAAGAATTAAGATGTGTTATGTACATGTACTAACTCACCACAAGGAATGTAATCATTATATAATGCAAACATATACTAATAAAAAAATTTTTAAAAACCCTTCTGTGGGTCAAAGAACATTATTACTGTGAAAGACAACCCATGGAATGAGACAGAATATATATCTTATATCTAATAAGGGTTAATACCCTGAATATAAAATGAACAACTC
Organism: Chinchilla lanigera; assembly: GCF_000276665.1. Lineage (NCBI taxonomy): Eukaryota > Metazoa > Chordata > Mammalia > Rodentia > Chinchillidae > Chinchilla > Chinchilla lanigera. The sequence goes on along the minus strand of NW_004955417.1, from coordinate 14,180,238 downwards.
AACAGCAGGAGAAAACAATCAACACTACAAATTTCTTGAATAGAGGTTTCTCCAAAGATAACAGCTAATAAACACATGAAAATGTGCTGTCACGAATCATTACAGAAATGCAAATCAAAGCAATAATGAATTATTGCTTAGTATCCATTCCATGATTATTATCAAAACAAACACAGTAACAAATGTTAATAAGGACATAGAGAAATTGGAACTGCTCCTTGTGTGCTCCTGGTGGGACTATAAAATGGTACTGTTTCCAATGAAAGCATTAGGGTAGTTCCTGAAAAACTACTAATCATAAGATGCCCATGTGATTCAGCACTTATATTTCTGTCTGTATACCAAAGAAGTGAACGCAGTTACTCAGACAGAGATTTGTATACCCATGTTCACACTAGCCAGAAGGTGGAAGTAACCCAAATGTCCATCAGCAGATGAGTGGAGAAAAAAAATGCAGTATTGACATAGAAGTTGTGACCAATATTTACAGTAGAATGTTTAAATTTTAAACATTTATTGTAGTAAAACAACATATTGCCATTAATCCCTCTCAAACACTTCCCCTCACTTTGAACACACTTTTTCTACCATTCTTGCCACTTTCTGAAGCAGTTGTGGAAGTACCCGTTTTGTGAGTGTCTTTGTGAAGTATGATAAAAATAGGGTGAATGCTGCTGCTAATAAGTCTTATCCAACAGAAAGGCGGGCTCATAAAAACATTATAGTGTGTCTTCATCTATCTTATTTACTGGGAAAGGAGAAGGTATAATGAGTGACAATGAAATAGAGATCTTCAAGTCTGTGGTGTTTAATTTGGAACAGTATGGGAGATAAAATGAAAACATAGATTTAGATCAGATATTAAAAGATTGCACAGTCTGATTTTTTATTTTATAGGGAATAGAAAATTAGAGAATGACTGATAAAAAGTAAAAGTATCTTAAGGATATATGTTAAGGATAGCATGTATGACTAATTGATAGAAGAGTAGAGGAAAAATGTAATGATTAATATTGACTGTCAGGGGGCTGGGGATTTAGCTCAGTGGCACAACGCCTGCCTGGCAAGCGCAAGGTTGTGAGTTCGATTCCTGATACTGGAAGAAAAGACAAACAAAAAAATATTGACTGTCAGCTTGATTGGCTTGAGAGATACCGAGAATAGTAAAGCACACTTCCAGGTATGTTTGGGTGGGTCATGTGGGCATGACCTTGAGGACTGTATCTGGTCCCTGGCCCTTTCCTCTTAGTCTCTTTCTCTCTGTTTGCTTTCCCAGTACCATGAGGTAAGCCTCTGTCCTCTTCCATGCCCTTCTACCATGATGTTTCTGCCTTAGAGCCAGCTGACGATAGACTGAAATGTCTGAAACAATGAGGCAGCATAGTCCCTTTCCCCTTTAAATTGTGATGTCGGTATTTTGTCCTAGCAACAGAAAACTGACCAGTACAGAGAGGAAACTGGGTATGTAGAGTTGGGTTGTAATAAAATAGAAGGTAATAAGAATACATGTAGGAGACACTAGAAAAGATTGTTCAAACTGGGCATAGTGGCCCAGGCCTGTAATCCCAGCACTCTGGAGATTTAGGCAAGAAAACTGCAAATTCAAGCCCAGCTTGGGCAAGTTAATGAGATCATGTCTCAGAATTAAAAGCTTTTAAAAAGGCTAGGAATCCAATTCAGTGCAAAGCCCTAAACTCAATCCCAAATACTGAAGGAAAAAAAAACATTTGACAGAAATAGTTGACTTCGTAGATTGAAGAGTGCTATTCTGGTTAAAGGGAGGAACTAAGTGATTAAAAATACAATAAATTTTTAAAAAGAAGGCAAAATGCCCTCACAGTAGGAAAGAGACTTTATAGGATCACACAACTTGATCCAATTTTTACAGATTATTTTATTTTTTGGCTTATACAAGGCTGAAGCCTTGATTAGAGAGTTGAGAAGCAACTTAGAGTAGTTCTTCATTCTCTAGCATTTATTACTCCTGTCAACTGGAACGACTCAACCCTCTCATCATTTTGAGGAAATAGAAAATGTTTGTAATAGCCACTGAGGGGAATGTAAATGGGAATAAGTAAGATGAATAAAAGGAGGACTGCTAGGAGATGAGTAAAGAATTGCCAAGAGTGTGGCAGACGACAAGGTAAGTATGTAAGAGGGGCAAAAAGAGCCAGGTATGGTGGTGCAGGAGATTTCAAATTGGAACCCAGGCTGGGCGACTTAGCAAATTAGGGAGACCCTATCTTGAAATAAAAACATAAGAAGGGCTGGGGATGTATCTTAATGCAAAGATCCTGGATTCAGTCCCTGGTGCCATCAAAAAGTTAGGGTGGGCAAAAAAGAGAATAGAGACAAGGTTTAAGTGGGCACAGTGTAAGTGATTTGGTGTAATCCTTTGCTTAAAAAGTAGAGAAATGGACTAAAAGCAAAGGTAGATTTCCACTTAAGACACCAGTTATTAATGGTAGGGGAAATCTGATCTTATCCGTTCCCCTTCTTCTCTAGACATAGAATGTTAAAAATGACTCATTGAAGTGTAAAATATGCTGAGGCTTATGTGTTTATCTCCTGTCTTTATGATGTATTTTAAGACTACTTTTGCAAAAAGGTTTTGTGTGATTCCTATGTCTGTTTAACAGAAATTGCTTAAAACAAGCTGAAGTTGATTTGACTGTATTTTTAGGACATAGAATGTTTATCCTTCTGCTTTGAGGAAAATTGGTTTCAAGAAAGAAAAATGAGAGAGAACACTTCATTGTCTTCTGGGGTGTTCAGAGCAGATTCGTAGAGGACAAAGCTTATTCCGAGAGGCACCTGCTAGACAGATGTGCAGACTTTTACCTTAAAGCCAGTATACAATACAATTTGTATATGTATTTCCTTTTAAATCTTTAGGATTTGTCTTTCAGGTTTTCTGTGAATCGTTGTTTTGTGTTATGTTCCTGGATGTAATGTGATTATAGATTTTATGATGTCATTAATTCAAAGGTTATAATACTGTATAAGGATAGGAAGTAAAATGTATTTGGACTAATTGATCTAATTATTTTAACTGCACTAAACAATAGTTCTGTTTAGGATGGGCCTATGTAGATTTCTAAAACAAATGGAAAAGGCAAATCTGTTTATTATAGCACTAGTGTAGTGTTTCGTTTTTTGGTTAGAATTATTTCCAAACAGCTTTAGCATCCAGATTGTGTAGTATTAAACAGAGCACATGTAGCTCTTGTTTTGTAAAAATTACAGTATCATATTTAAATAGATATATTTTGGGTAATGTAAAGATTTTGGAATAAGAACAAAATCTTTAAAAGCCATCTGTTAACCCACTGTATTAGATCCAATTTTTTTTTTTTTTAGCAAAAAAGAAATTGGATTGACAGTCATTATTAGTATATAGGAGAAACTAGGTAAATCAACTATTTCTGGTTTTGATCCAAACTGAATTTTAAATTAGCATTTCTTAATTATTATGATTCTTAAATATTGTTTTAATTCGCATTGTTTTTTGAGGTAAGGGATATAAAAATCCACCAGAGCAGCAGTGAAGAAAATGTCTCAATAATAGTTGCAGAGGAAAAACAAATCTCTTCTGGGTGTAAACTTGTCAGGGCTCTACTAAGTTTCCTGCAGTCCTGCCTCTGATTCCTGGATTGGCAAGCCAGTATGCTTATTAGGATAACAGTAACAAAAAATCATTTCTGCAAAAGGCAAAAAACAGTAAACCTGAACAGAGTATCTGCTCTGCTGCTGAAACCATCATGGATCCTTATAGGCAGCTTCCTTTGTGCTGGAGAAACACTTCCTTCTCAGGGTCTTTTCAGCTTTGTCTATTGTCAGCAGCTGTGAAGGGATAAAGAAACTGGAGACAGTGGTGCACTACAGGAGCCCATGAAAATGTATCAGCATGGCCAGTGCTTTAGAAATCCATGTATAGAAATCCTCAGCCATACTCAAGGTCCTGAGTTCAATTTCTGATATCAGAAAGAAAGAAAAAGAAAAGAAAGAAAAAAAGAAAGAAAAAGAAAAGAAAAGGAAAGAAGGAAGAGGGAGGGAGGAAGGAAGGAACAGAAAGAAAGAGGAAAGCAAGCAAGCAAGCAAGAAAGACAGAAAGAAAAAGAAGTCCATTAGGAGAGCACCTAAGCCAGCACTCTCAGCTGGTGTTTTATCCACTAGCAGTATACTACTATCTGCTTGATCTGTTTAAATACAGAAGATGTCTTTGCTTTTTAAAGAGATTTTGGCTAAAAATTTCCCTTGTAGTGTACTTAGCTGAAGAACTGCATGTTCTCTTCAGTTCTTAGTTCTGTGGACTGAGGAAACCATTTGAGTTGAGTGAAGTATTTAAGCATATTGTCATCGATTAGCTTTGCATTAACCAAATGATTATTGTCAAGTGTTTCCAGATGTTTGCAAAAATATTCACAAAGTAGGAAAAGATAACCACAGACTTTTCGATTTATTTCTTCTAGGCTAAAGAAGAAATAAACACGTAAAATCTCAAATGTTCCAGTGGATAGCCCTGGTTAAAGGTTTATGATTACAGGTGTACATGTGGCATGAGCTTGAGTATATGTGGCACATTGTGCTTTCACGACTCACTCATTCCTTGTAGCGCCAACAGGAAATTAAAATTAATGAGAAGCCTGCACTTTGAAATACTTGCAGAATTCTTGACTTTTTCAGTCCTTTGCCAGCTCACGAAATTGTGCTGGCAGTCATATCCAACAGATGGTGTGGTGTGTGCACAATTATGTCATGTGATTGTCTAGGTCTATATAATATTTTCATAAGGTTTTGACCATCAGGCTACTGAGACACTTAAAATAGTCAGAGCCTTTGACTGAAAAGTGGCCTGCTTCAAAAATAAGCATGTATATATAAGTAGAAAATAATGTTAACAGTCACTAGGCAACAAAATTAGATTTAATTGATTCTATAGTAAAGATAAAAAATTGTAGTGTCTCTAAACGTTCCACTCATTTCTGTTTTCTTTTTTTTTTTCAATATAATTTAATCCACTTAGCCACCTAAGGTAGAATGAGTATTTTGCTTTCTTATTTTTAAATATGCCATATAAGGGTCTCTAAAATTTTTATTTGATGTTTGTGTAGAGTCTATGAAACATTAAACTAATTCTACTTATTTAGGTAATTAATACCTTAAGTAAAAACTCATTATATCATCATTTCCTTTACAAATTAAAGTGAGCAGGCCTGTACTTGTTGGATTAATTAAGATAGAAAGCACAGGTGCAGTATGTGGTTTCTTGTCACCATGTTGGAATTTATTAAGATGCTTAAAGCACATGGCAAGAAGAAAAATATCTTACTCAAAAGAGTTCTAGAAAGCACAACTTTTCCTCATAATAATTTGCTCTAATTTTAAATATGTACTTCATTTAGAATGTGAAGAATTGGCTACTTTATACTTTAAAACATATTGTACTCCAAACATATGTTCCCATTAATGTTGATGTCTGGTAAAGTTATGTTGACTATGAGCACTTTCTGTTCATCACTTCATTTTGGATGTTTAGTCAGTAAATATTAGGGATGATTGGGGGTGACTATATCAAAAAGGATGTTAACCAGTAATGGAATTTAGGATCAAGCATGTGCAATCTAATTTATCATCTTTTAAGATTGATGCCCCACAATATTTACCTTGAAATAAATAAACCATTAGATTTCAAATAAGTTGTTAGAACTGATAAAGGTAACTAGTGATCATATATGTGGTTATGTTTCAATAATGGAATAGTTGTTTCTTACTTGAATTACCACAAATGAAATTTCTTTTAAGTCTAAAATTACTCTTGTATTTTCATAATTAAGTCAGGGTTTCAGAATATACATAGTTTAGTATCAGAAACCTTTCCATAACTGATTTCCATCATACTTCCTAATGCTTATTTTTCACATTGAAGTAGATGGTTCTTTCGGAGACGATTAGACTTGTTGGCCTGGTTGCATTAACATTAATACAGTTTTCTTGAGATATGACATTAGGATAGCAACAAGCTCCATGCTACTTTTTTCCTACTAAAATAGAAAGAACTCATTAAGGTTGGGTTTCTAGTAAATAACAGCTTTTAAAAAAAATCCAAAATTGGATTGTACAGTGGTAATTGTCTTGATTTGAAATTAAAGTCATCTTGTTTCATAACTTGTCCATCAAGAGCAGACACATTTTCTTTCCAAACTTATGTACAGATTTTAAAATAAGTGAAAAAGAGTGTCAACTAACTGGTATATTGTAGCAAATAAGTGTATTTAAGGAAAATAGTATTTTGATTTTATTATTTCATGGCTCTTAACAAACTGTTATTCTTTATAAATACCTTGCGTGTTAGAAATTGATGTGTAGTGTACACAATGATTCAAATTGTAATATCACAAGCCTTCAATTTAGTATTTTATTCTCTATTTCAGTGTGAAAAGGCACATAAAACTATAAAATAGCTCAGGCCACAAATACAGTACTTGTATATTAAAAACTAATAACTAGCCATATTCTTATACTAATGAAATGAATATTTAGTTGTGGATTATCTTTGCTAATAGAGGAGAGATATAAAAGAGTAATTTTTTATATTCTCATGATTATATTCTTTGATGAAAAGAAATTTACTGTGTAACTCACTATAATTTTAGTGACAGCCCCTAATTCTTGATATTGCTGTCTTCTTAGTTTTAAATATTTAATCATGTTTGTCTTAACTATGAACACTGAAAAACTCTCCCTTGGCCTGTCTACAAAACACAACTGAATTATGCAGATGCATTCTTCCTTGTTTTGCAGAAATCAGTGGATTGCAGCAAAAGCTTGCAAACAAATCCTTTATTTCTATTTGCCTTTATTGTAAAGTTATAAGTACAGTTTTGCAGAAGAAATGTTATTTAAATAACTGAGTTAAGGAAATAATTAACTAAGTAATCATTTCATAGTAACTCATTTGATATACTAGAAATTCACCTTTGAAGCCATTTTAAAGTGAATTTTCCAGAACTTAGTCAATCTGTGAGCATCTGTCTGTATTTTACATCAGTAATCCTCACTGCTAAGAATTTGTCCCCTAGTGATAATCACTTTTTTTCCTCTTGACTTCATTTTGAACTCTTAAAATTCTTTTAATCTTGGCTACTATGAAACCTTTTCCTGCGGTTCATGATAGGAAACTGCTGAACAAAGTAATACCGGATATGATATAGAAGTGGCCTAGGTGCTAGGCTTAGGCTTCTCGTGTGTATTTAGCATAGCTCTAATCATTCAGCCAGTGGACAGCTAGTGTAGAATTCTTATCAAAGAGTAATTCTAACTAAATTTGTTTTTTAGAATTGAAAACACGGGAGATCTAGGAGAAATGGATTAAAGCCCTGTTGAAATTGTCAAAGTGGATTAAAACAAAGATAGTGGAATTAAAGAGAGGCCAAATTGAAGAAATCACCTGGATTAGATATTTAGAATCATCCAAATCTAATAAACTGTTATATGTAGGGAAATATGATAAAGGGAAAGTTTTCTGATTTAGAGAATTAGGTTGATGATGGTGCCCTTGTTTAAAATAAAGAATAGTAAAAGAAAAGGACAGGGTTCCTAGAAACAAGGTCGTGTTGTGGATGTATTAAGCCTGCAGTGTCTGAAGGACATATACAAATCCACTTCATAGTCGAAAATACAGGATGGACCTATGAACTGGGGAACATTTGGCATAGAAAGAGTACTTGAAATCCACCAAGGAGATAGTCACCAAAGCAGATTCTGAGAAATCCTAGATTGAAAGTGGACAGAGCAAGATCACTGAGCAGAAAAGACTGACTTTATTTAGCCATGGATGTATATTCAACAGGCAAGCTTAGGTTAACTGCAGGTGGATTACAGCTGTCACAGGAGGTCCTGCCACCAATAAGATGTTACTCTTTCTTTAGTTGTTTTGTTGTAGAGGGTATATCAACCTATGGTTGAATTTTTTTACATTGTTTCACCTATCAAGTTGTTAGGAGTTTTTTGAGGATTTATCCTTGTACTGACAGTGTGAATAAGGAAGAGATAAACTAAAGCATTTTTAAACAGCTTTAAGCAATTACAACTCATATACTTTAAAAATGGCTTTTTAAAAAAACCTATTTTGAAGGATGCTGCTTTTAATCTTCCTTTTCCGTCCCTTAACTGTGACTTTGGACAAATGTTACAACTTTGTGGTCATTTTGGATTAGTAAATTCTGACTAGTTAAAAATGTGGTGATCTTCCCACCCTTCATCTCAGGGCAAGCTACCTAGGTTACCTAAGGCATGCTTTCTTCTGGTTTAGCTCTTAGAGAGGTGGGGTAGGGGGTGCAGATGGAAGGACAACTGAAAAGTCAAGGTCATCATCTGAGCCTATTTATCTCAAGATAATAGGGCTTACTCCAGAACTGCTGCATAATGTCACGGACAATGTCATGATTTTCATATATATATATTATATGTGCGGTTTTCTCAGAGTGATAGTTTTATCCTGGTTTACTTTATCATTGAGCCCTTGTACAGAAATGGGCTGCTGTATCTTGTTTTTGTTCCATTACTACAAACCCCTGCCCTCTATGTGGGACATTGATGCTTTTGGCCAGAAGTCCTTGCCTCTTCCTTGATCCCTGTGTCCCCTCACATGAGCCACAGGAATCTGTGATGTTTTATTTTTAAGCCCTCACAGAGTGAGTGGGTGGGTGGAAAGGAGGAACATGAGAGAAGTGCTTCCCTGTCTCCTCCTGAGGTATGCTGTTTCTCCCATTCTACTGAATCTGCTGCTGTAGGCTGCTCCACTAAGCCTCCCATCTTCAAAACTCTGGATGAGAGGTAAATAAATTTTAAAGTCTTTATATTTTCCTATACTTCCAGGGCCATATATCAGGTTACCTAAATTCTACTCCATTGAAGGCACCAGGGCAAGTTGCAGGTACCCTGTGCTATAATCAGTCCAGCTTTGAAGTGTGATGCTAGTCTCCCCATCTTGACAGGGGCCACAATGTTTATGATGGACTATTTTAGTTGTCCCCAACTTGGCTTCAGTGAGGACATGTTCATGAGAAACGCTGCACTCAGGGCTCCTAATTCACGTTTACCCTCTTATGTAGGCTAGAGTGGTAGTTGGGGAGTAAGTAGTGAGGGTTGTTATGCAACATCTTAGTAAAGGGAACACAATTTGGCCCCATCTGAATAGTGCCTCTCTTCAGTGTAGGAAGTTCTTGTATATCATTTTTTACTTTTTGTGAACCTTACCCTTCAATTTAGGGGGAACCAAAAGCTTCCTCTCAGCATTCCTTTTATAAGAGGCATCACTAACTTTAAAGGACATTAAAACATTTCATGTTCTATCACTACAGAAATATCTTAGTTTTTTTGTTGTTTCATCCATTATCCAGTAAACTGTGTGTGTGTGTGTGTTCCTTCTTGCAATAATGCAAACACAAGCACTGACAATTTAAGAAATACACTGTGCTGAAGAAACATTGATGGTGATAAACATGTGAACATTTATTTCACTGATAGATGAATTGTCCAGATACCACTGATCTGAAAAATCAGAACGTAGAAAAAATCAAGTTTAAAAATAATGGCATGAAAGGGAAAATGTTAAATTTTAATTGTAATCATTTTTCATTGAACAGCAGTGTCTGACATGTAGGATTCATTCTATCTGAGATTGTAGAATTTCTGGTGGCCAGGACAACAGCATTACACAAGCCAGACTGAAATTCTTACAGATCAGATAAAGATTAGCTTTAAGTTTCTTTAAAGGGAACAATTTAAGACAATAAGGTAGTGTTTATTTTCCTCAACTTTTTGCTTAGAAATGCTTAGCTTCATATTGATAAGGTATATGCGGTGCCTGTTATTTATGTATTTATTTAGTTCTTGTTTGTCTCATCAAAAGTTCTATAATGGATCTTCTTAAAATTATACTTTTATTTCTAAAGTAATATTAAGTTGATTCTAAAGGTTAATTATGAACATAAACATAATTCATATTAAGGAACTTAGAAAAAGATACCGTCATCTCCATTTAGTTTTATTACCCTGAAAGTTTAAAAAAAATCACATCCATCTTAAAAGCTAAGGCTGTTTTTAAATATGATACATGAAACTTTTTTCACTCCAATTTGTTTTTTAACAAAACATTACAAATAGTACCATGTATCAGCTTAGCAATTGGTAATAATATAATGCATATTTCCTAAATTAAATGAATATTCCTGTAAAGCCATCTTTATTTTATAATTTAGAGAAAAATCTGTCCTATGTTAATATTTTAAACACTCCAGTGAGTTTGTTTGGCCCCTTTATCAAAGATTAGGTGGCTGGGGCTGGGGATTTAGCTCAGCGGCAAAAGCGCCTGCCTGGCAAGCGCAAGGTCGTGAGTTCGGTTCCCGGTACCGGAGAAAAACCAAAAACCAAA
>NW_004955417.1:14148396-14167800 GCF_000276665.1 Chinchilla lanigera | reverse complement strand
ACAACAAGCATTGTTAATTTCCTACCACTTTGTTTGTAACTCTGTATTGTCTGTACTGTTCTTTTGCTATTTTGTAAAAGGTTGTCTGTTAATGTTTTCCTCCTTTTATTTTTAAAATAAAAAAAAAATTTTAAACACTCATAAAATAATCAGCTTCTGAAGGTGGGAAAAGTACTTTAAAACACTTGAAGATGTGTGTTTAGATTCTTTGTTCCATATTCAGATGGATAATGTATTACCAGAAAAAAAATAGATGGAATTTATATATCTGTACTTTCTCTGAATCTAACAAGAACTGGTAATTAAGGAAACATTCCTAAAAAAATACCTTTTCATAACTGTTACACAGTTCCATATTGATGGACCTAGCAGTATCTTTACTTTCTTGTCTTTGGCTTAGCCTCAATTAGTTTTCCTTAAAGGGAAAATATACTAAAGTACTTACACATGACTATGTATTTATGTATTTTTTTTAGTTTTGGAATTGAAAGTTTCAATTTTTCATATATCTAATAAAATTAATTATATGTATGAAATATATAATAGGTATTTGCTTTTTTAAGAGTCAGCATTTTATATTGTATGTATAAAATTATGAAAATAGGTAAATATTGAATTACTAGAGACTGTACTTGAAGTGATTCAAATTCAACAAATATGAATAAGAAGTTTTCTCACTACATTTTATTCATTTATTTGATAGGGACTTTCTGTTTTGATTAATTAATTTCCCAGAACATGAGGAACTTTAGTAGGATTGACATTAAGGTTAGATAATATGTCATATTATTCATATTTATGAGACCTATTTGAGATTACTTTGTTTAAATATGAATTAATATTTAATGTTCTAGTTTTAGTTTTTTCTAAAGTAACATATTAGCAATTAAACCTATTTTTTAGTTTTTATTTTATTTATTCAACAAAACCATTTTAAGTACCCTCTATGTACCTCTTCTCCTCAGAGGAGCTACTTGCATAATTATCATTTGTTCTTCTCAGGATAAATGATACTCTGTTTTACCTATTTTATATAGCTTTTGGACCTTAGAGCTTAACAGAGTTAGCTGATTTTTTTTATCCAAGTTGGAGATTTGCAAAATTGAAATAAACAGCATTTTCTCCACCCCTATGGCTAATTACTTTATTAAATTTAACAAGGAATTAATTGCCTGTAAGAATTCTAAATTTGGTATATTTGTGTTTAGTCTGCTTGGTGTTTTCTTCTTTATTCAGATTTGAATTCTAACTGTAAAAAAGTGAATTTAAATGTTCAATAAATTATTAATAGTTCAAAAGTATACTGCTTCATATCCTTTGAGAGTGGCTATGAGTATATCTTGTAACTACTTAGGATTTATTTACATTTTTCAAGTCTTCTGATGCTGCAGGGGCTAAAAATGAAGAAAAGTCTGAGTGGGGCTAAGGAGAGTGGAGGTGTTTGGTAGTAAAATATTGTAACTATTTGCAAAACTGATTAAGAAATTGGAAACAGAAATATAGAATACATAACTGTCTTCTGACATAGTCAAAAACAAGATTTGCATTTTTGTGGTGTGCCTCTGAATTAGGCATTAAATTGAATTTGATTGTTAAATAATACTTAATAGTGCCATAAGAAAATGGCATCTATTATCCCTAGTAATCCTTTCTTTATTATAGACATTCTTTTTTATTAGTGCATAGTAGTTACCACGTATATTCTTATGTATTAGACTGAGTATCATTCTTTTACCAGTTTCTGCTTTGATTTATGTGTATTTGTGAATAACCTAGACACTAATATTAGTAGGATTTATTTTAAAGCTTAGGGCTTTCCTTTTTTAACCTTTTGTTTGAATTCATCCTAGGTTGCCATTTAACAAAATACCTAAATATTGAGCCTTGTAAAATTTCAAAGGTAGAGAACCTGTTTTTATTAAAAATGAATATAAATATCAGTGAATGTTAGCTATTTCAAGTAAACTTTAGCAAGTATTAGAAAAATATTAGATTGTTAATTTTCAAATATATTTTATTATGTGATAAATTTTTGAGTAAAAAATAGAATTTTGGATAGAATATGGAATGCTAATTTTAATATATAGGTGAATCATTTAACATTAATATACTTTAAAAGTACTTAAAATCATGTTAAAAGACTGCTTGTCATAGTGCTTCTCATTCTGTATTTGTTTTATTCTACAGCATTTATTTTGCTTTCTGGTCAAAGTTTAAAAGTTGTAATCTGTGATAAACACTGATTTAGGTTGTGAGATAGTTTGTTTTATACCCTTGTTGCAAAAAAACGCTATTAGATTATCAGATAATATTCTAATCAAAAATTTTACAGTATGTCAAAGTAATTCTCAAGAAAATTATTGAAATGTTTTCATTAAATTTACCAATCTGCATAGTCATCTAATTGAAATACATAATTTTGTTCACAAAATAGACTATAAAATAGCCTAAGTGTTTTAATACTCTAAATCTAGACTTTTAAATGAATAGCACTTTAATAGACACATCTACTTGAAGTTATTATGAGCATGGGTTTTATATGGAATAGTCAAAAGGTTTTAAAATAATATAAAATTAATGTTGATATATCTGAGAAAGAGTATTTAGGAAAACCTTAGAGAACTGCCTAGGAATTTACCATTTAATCCTGTCATTGTACATATATCTTGTCCAAGTTTAAGAGAAGGAAAGGCATTTTATTCCTATAATTATTTGGCCTTCTGCAAACTTCCTTGCATTGCATGCTGAATATCTAACTGGTTATTTTAGCATTAAGCAAAATTCTTAGATTTAGTAGTTCGTAATAGATGACTAGGGAGGGAAAGGCTAGTTACTTGTTTGGACAAATTCAGGATGAGTTTTGTAAAAGTTTTTATTTTTGTAGTTCAGTTTCCCTGAGCTTTTACTCACTCAATTTATAAAGTATCTGAGAATACATCATTAGTTTTTGACTTGACTTTGCCTAATTTTTTTGCATCATATAAAAAGAGGAAGGCTATATAAAGTATTTACTTGAAAGTATTTTAGAATTTTGCTTAATTACTTTCTGTCAAATGATAGTAATTTTTAGTCCTAAATTTTAAGAACTTAAATTTACTTTTCCATAAAATTTCCCTAAATATGTCCTTTTTATCAAACTAAAACACATTCAGCCACAAAGAACTGAAAACATCATACCACAGTGATATATGTGCACCCATATTTATAGCAGCACAATTTGTCATAGCTAAATCTTGAAAACAACCCAAATGCCCAACAACTGAGGAATGGATAAAGAGATGTGGTATTTATTATATAGTTGAGTATTACTCAGCTATAAAGAAAGATAAACTCCAGGCTTTTGTAGGAAAATGGATGCAACTAGAGACCATACTCATAAGTGAAATAAATCAGACTCACATATGTAAACATCATATTATCTCCCTAGTGTTAGAAACTGAAAAAGTAAATAAGATCCAAAAGGTACAATCGATACTGTGAAAGGGAAAGAAACTGCTCAAAAGGAGAGAACAACTGGGATAGGGGGAAAGGAGAAAAGAAGGAAGGATATATATATATATATATATATATATATATATATATATATACACACACACACATACATACATACATACACATACATACATACACAAGATGGCTAAGGTAATTGTACTACTGATTGCAATTAGTTCATTGAAAGGAACAGTTAGTGCTTATATTGTTTGATCAATTTTCCATGCCTATATCTGGTAATCTGAGCAACTACTTTGAAGATAATAATATGCAATATAATAACCACTGTTAATTTCCTATCACCTTGTTTTGAAATTAATCATTTTTATCATTTTTTATTTTCTTTAAAATAAAAAAACTTTAAATGACCAAAAAAATTCCTAACAGCTTTTTTGAGACATAATTCACATACCATATAATTCACTCATTTAAAGTGTACACTTCAGTGATGGCTTAATGTATGTGCAGTTGTACACAACCACCATAATCAGTTTTATAATATTTTTATTGTCACTCCAAAAAGAACCTCTGCACCCATTGTGGTGGTGAGTCACACCCCATGTCCCCCTAACACTTTCTTTCCCCACCCCAGTCCTACACAGCCACTGTTTTCCTTTATGATTCTGTGGATTTCCTGTCGTAACATTTCATGTAAATGGAATCACACAGTATGAGCCACATCTATTTTTTCTTCTTTTCTAGTAGATAGGTGATTACTACAGCAGGATAAGTATAGTATCAATTTAACTTAGGAATTTGCCAACTATAATAATAGAAAGTATTTCTTAATTTAGCATAACTGTATCTTGAAGTTTAGAACAAAATATTTTTAGGTGGACTTGTTAGGACCTTAAATACTAGAGTAGTGACATCTATTCGCTATACATGGGAAATCCGTTTGTAACACATAATAGTTACGCCCTAAGTTCATGCTACATGGCAGTCTAGATTGCCAGACTTAGTTAAACTTAATTCATAGGTAACTCAGTGAGTTTTTTAAGTAAATAAGTACACCTTAAGATATTTAACAAATTTATAATGGATAACTTCTAAATTGTTTATTATTATCTATGTTTCCCAAGCTTTCTGATATATTTATTTGATAGTAGGTCACTTTATACACTTGCCAACCGTTTTCTTAGGCACAGGAGTCATTCTGTAATAGTACATTAGAAGATGCATGCTAAAGTATTTAGGTATGAAATGCCATGATATTCTTCTGCACAGTCATATTCTGAATGGTTCAAAATGAAAAGTTTTATTTTTATGGGGAGAAAAGGGGGTGGGTGGTGGCAGCAAGCAAATATGGTAAAATGTTAACAATTATTGAACCAAATCAGAAGTTATATGGATGTGTTTATATGACAGATAATCCTCATTTGTTGACTGCATTGTACTAAGAAATGTCTGTTTGTACTTCTTCCTCTGTGAAGTGGCTGTTCATTTCTTTTGCCCATTTCTTGACTGGGTCTTTAATTTTCAGTGGTCAAATTTTTTTTGAGTTCTATATATATTCTAAAGTCCTCTGAGGAGTAGCTGGCAAAATTTTTTCCCATTCTGTTGATTGTCTCTTTACTCTGCTAATTGATTCCTTTGGTGCACAGAAGATTTTTAGTTCAATATAATCCCATTTGTTGGTTCTTGCCATTTTCTTGTGCAATTGAGGTCCTGTTCAGAAAATCCTGTCATACACCTGTGTGTTCAAGTGTTTTACCTGTTTTGTCTTCCAGTAGGTTTAATGTTTGTGTTTTAGTGTTTAGTACAAATGGTCAACAAATACATGAAAAATGTTTCACTCTCTGGCCATTACAGAAATGCAAATTAAGGCAACACTAAGATTCTTTCTCTGGAAAAAATGACAATCATTAAGAAATCAAACGTTAACAAATGGTGGCAAGGCTGTAGTAAAAAGGAACTCTCCTACATTGTTAGTGGAAATGTTGAGTAATACAACCATTATGGAAATCAGTATGGAGAATTCTCAAAGAACTAAAATTAGAAATTCCATATGTCCCAGGTGTCCCCTTCTAGGTGTCTTCCCCAAAGAATTTAAGACATTATACTACAGTGATGTGTGCATACCAATGTTTATAGCAGCACAGTTTGTAATAGCTAAATCCTGGAAACAGCTTGTATGCCCATCAGCAAATGATAGGGTAAAGAAACTGTGGTATCTGTATATAACAGAATATTGTTTGGCTATGAAGAATGACAAATTTAAACACTTGTAGGAAAATAAATATACCTGAAAAATACAACACTGAATGAAATAAACCAGACACACAAGCTTAAAATACCATTTGATATCTCTCATTTGAGTGAGGCAAAGTACAAACAAAGAATAGCAAAGGATGGCTAGAAGAGGACAAGGGGATGGATCTCTTACAATAGGGAAGGGGTCCAAGGAAACTATGGTGAGGAGTGAAGAGAAGGGAAAGTAAGTATAACATAGATACGCTATATACAGGAACCTAATACCTTCAGTGAATATAAACATTATATGTCATAACATGAGCTAAGATTCATAATATCAACAAGAATGAAAATCAGAATAGGGGAATTAGAGGAGGAAGGGAGGAATTAGGGAAAGAGGATTTAAAAAAAAAAAAACATAGTGTATACCTGCACCCACTCCCCAAGATGATTATAAACAGTACGTACTGCAAACATGTACTAAAAATTTTTTTGAGTTAAAAAAAATACCTAACAGATCAATAATGCATACTCCTGGCTATGCCTGGGTGGTTTATGGAGCTGTGGGCTTGGGTACTATATCTGATTCCTAGCCAGCTTCTCTCCAGTGCTGTTTCCCTGCTCTGTTTCCTGGCTGCCGTGAACTAAGCAGCTGTGCTGCACCATGCCCTTCCACCATGACATTCCTATCTTGTACCTGTTGACTATGGACCGAATCCCCTGAACCATAAGCCAAATAACTCTTTCCTCGTTTAAGCTGTGTGTGTCAGGTATTGTGTCCAACAACAGGAGAGCTCCTAATACAACTTTATTGTACTATTATTTTAACTTCTCTATGGATATTTGAGTTTTTTATAATAAAGGGAGAAATATATGTATTTTCTTTGTATAAACTATGCTGTCTCCTAAGGTACATATATCATTTTAAAATATTTGACTCAAAATTTAGCGTATATCAATTATATTTGTTTTTCTGTAGTTGATTTAATCTGTATGCTTCTATTTTTACCTTTTATAATTGTTCTTATTTCTACTTCTATTCTTAAATACCATACACTGAACATTGTACATACAAATTAAAAGAATAATTATACATATACCCAAATATCTACCACTTCCATTAAGCAATTTAAATGACAGTACCTTGGAATCCCTTGTATATCCCTTCCCCTCCTCATGTAAGTATCCACTACTCTTGGTTTTGTGGTAATTATTCCTCTTCCTTTCTTTGTAGATTTACTACAGAGATACATATCTTTAACCAGTACATTATTTGGGGTTCCTGGTTTTTAACTTTATATAATTGGAGTCTATATTGTATATTCTTTTGTGATTTGATTCTTTGAAAAGCTTTGATAAATGACTACATTGGTAACATTTATAGCTACTCTGTGGGGTGAACCGTAAGCGTTATTCAAAATTCATTCAACATTGTCATAGTGACTTTGTAAAATTTGATATGCTGATTCTAAATTGTATGCAGAAGAGCAAGGGGTCCAAGAATAGCTAAAAGTGGCTAATATTTGTCAGATGCTCTACTATATACTAGTGGTATATTAGTAAATAAACCAGACAAAAATCTCTGCTGTCACAGAGCATACATTCTAATGGAGAAAGTGGTAAATAACCGTAATAAATTAATAGGTCACTCTGTATGATAAAAGTTAATAAATACTATGAAAAGAAAAAAAAAGCCAGATAAAATAATGAGACCAATGTTAGAGGGAGAGGGCTTGCAGTATTAACTAGAATGGTTGATGAGGCTTCATTTAGAAAGTAACATTTAAGTAAAGATTGGAAGGAGGTAAAGGATCAAACAGGGAGTGACCGTGTGGATGTGTAGAGGAAGAACATTCCAAGCAGAAGAACCACCCATTGTAAAAGCTGACAAGGAAGTTTTGTTTGGTGTGTTGGGATGATAGCAAAGAGGCACATGTATTTGTGTGAACTGAGGGAATCAGGGCGAGAGCATCAGAAGATAAGGTCCAGGAAATGACAGGGTGGACAGTATAGTAAGTTCTGGAAGACATTGTGAGAATTTGGGCATTTGTTTTAAAAGAAATAGATAACTATAGAGAAATAGCTTGATCTGTGGTTGACTTTAAAAGTTTGCTTTGGCCACCTTTGAGAGTTAAACTGGTGAAGCAGAGGTAAAAACAGTCTTGTAAGCTGACAGCACTGGAGTTAGTAAGAATTGATCAGGTTCCTGACAATTTTGAAGATGTAAAGCAACAAAATTCCTGATTGATTGAATAAGAGAATGAAAGAAACAGAAGACTCAGGAAAAGTCCAAGGTGCTTTGTTT
Source organism: Chinchilla lanigera (assembly GCF_000276665.1). Taxonomy (NCBI): domain Eukaryota; kingdom Metazoa; phylum Chordata; class Mammalia; order Rodentia; family Chinchillidae; genus Chinchilla; species Chinchilla lanigera. The sequence continues at coordinate 14,159,810 of NW_004955417.1, read as the reverse complement.
GAAAAAATCAAGATAGAGTTGCCTACAACTGAGTTAGGAAGGAAGGTGGGTAGAGCTTTTTGGATGGGAAAGGATCAGAAGTTCAGATTTTAAGAAAGAAATATATCTTCTATATCTAAGTGATACACAAGTATTCAGTCAGATAGACTGTTGAGAATTCAGGAGAGAGATCTGGTCTGCAGTTTGTACTCATCGAGTATATAGATCATATTTAAAGCCTGATACTGAATGGATATTTAAGGAACTCTCAAGGAATGAGTATGTATAGGGAAGAGAGGGTGTTTGCATTGGTTTCCTATGACTGCCATAACAAATTACTGCAAATTTAGAGGCTAAAAACAATAGAAATTTATTCTTTTACAATTCTTGAGGCCAGAAATCTGAACTAGATTTTATGAGAGCAAATTAAACTGTCAAAAGGCCTGTATTTCTTCCAAAGGATATAGCAGAGAATCTATTTTGTTTTCCAGCATCTAGAGTTGTATTTGTTGAATCCTGATTGATAGCCTTGCCTCCATTTCCCAAGTCAATGGAGTAACAACTTTTCCCTTACTTTCCTTTTAGCTGCTTCTGTTACTTAAGCTTTTTCTTCTGTGTAAAATTTTCCTCTACCTCTGTCCTACAAGGATGTCTGTGCTTGCATTCAGGGCCCATTTCCCATTTCAGGATTCTTAAATTAATCACATTTTAAAAGTCTTGGCCATATAGACATTGAAATTCTGGTTACAGCATTTAGAATGTAGACATCCTTGAGAGGAGGCATTTTACAGCTTGCCACCTGTCTACCCTCTGGTCCCCAGAGGATTCATCTCTGCCCTATGTACATTCAGAATACATTGTTTAACACATCTCATTATCTTTTTTTTTTTTTTTTTTTTTTTGGTTTTTCTCTGGTACCGGGAACCGAACTCACGACCTTGTGCTTGCCAGGCAGGCGCTTTTGCCGCTGAGCTAAATCCCCAGCCCCCAAACACATCTCATTATCATTTGAAGTCTCAGTGTCTTCTAAAATCAATTTAAGATCCAAAATCTCATCTATCAATATAATCAATAATTTTCATAATCAGATATTCTCTAGTTATGCTCCATTCTGGGGGGAAATTTCTCTTTAGCTGTGGATCTATAAACTAGAAAACAAGTTACTTGCCCCCCCCATACAATGGTAGATAAGAATTATACATATTACAAAAGTGATGGAAGAAACAAGTCACTGGTCCCAAGCAATTTCAAAATCCAGTAATGAAAACTCCAATAGATTTCAAGGCTTGGGAGTGATTTCTGTGATTGAGGGCTCTGCTCACTAGGACTGAGGCTCCACCTTCTGTGACAGCCGTTCTTTTTCCTGAAAGGAAGTACATTATTTATAGCTAAGTATTTTATCAGCCTATTTTGTAAGCCTGTAGAATTTGGAGAATATGGCAACTTTCTATCTCAGTCCAAGCTGGGAGTGTTTCTACTAGTATAACGTTTTCAGAAACATTGTGTGTCTTCTGTTTATGTCATAGGGATTTGAGTCAGTAGACAAGAGTATCCTTCATAGATCTTTCCTGAATAATTTCATCTCTGTTGCTGGCTTCTGCTTAGATAGTGGAAGAGATGGGTGAGTCACATACCTAATCTCTTTAGCAGTAGCAACAGGTTGTCGAGCCACATCCTTGACCTTCTTCCCAGAACATGCTTTCCTAACAGCGAATCTCCTAGCTGGAACATCTTTTGAAATCTGATAGTCTAAAAATTTCTCAATGTTTTCTTTTGTTTTTGCTTAGATTTTTGCTCAGTTTTCCCCTCAGTCTTATGTGTTTCCTCTTGAATTTTACTGTGAACAGTAAAAAGAATCTTACCTTCAGTACTTTCTTGGAAATTTCCTTACCAAAATATCTAAGTTCATCACTTACAAGTTCTGCTTTCCACATAACTAGGACATGTTAACTAAGCTTTCCGCTACTTTATAACAAAAATAATCTTTAGTTTCTGTTAAAGTAGTCCTCATTTCCTTCTGAGACACACTAGCAAAATCTTACCTGTCAATATTTCTATCAGTTTTCTGTTAATGATGATACATGTATTCTCAAAGATGAATTAGAATTTCCCTTGTAATCTCCTCACTTCTGAACCATCACCAACAGAGCTGTTAATGTTCATATTTCTACCAAGAGCCTGTCTAAGAAAATCTAGGCTTTTCCTGTGTCATATATCCTCCAGCTTCTGCCCATTGTCATTTCCAAAGCTACTTTATAATTTTAGATATTTGTTATAGCACTCCCCTACTTCCAAGCAGCAAAATTTGTATAGATAGTCCTTGACTTACTATGGTTTTACTTACAATATTTTGACTTTACAGTGGTGCAAAAACCATATACATTTAACGGGAACCGTGCTTTGAATTTTTGTATGTTTTTTTTTTCCCCAGTACTGGGAATTGAACTCACAACCTCGTGCTTGCCAGGCAGGCACTGTGCCGCTGAGCTAAATCCCCAGCCCCCATGCTTTGAATTTTTATCTTTTCCCAGGCTAGCCACATGTAGTATAATACTCCTTCATTATACTAAGCAAACCACAGCCACCAGTCAGCTATGTAATCATGAAGGAATACTCTACAGTGTACTGGATTTTAAGGTATGATGTTCCCTTCTTTAGGTATATGAAGCGTACTTAGGATGGATTTATCAGGTTGCAACCCCTCATAAGGCAAGGAGCATCTGTATTAATTTCCTGTGGCTGCTGTAAAAAATTACCATAAATTTAATGGCTTAAAATAATAGAAATTAATTACTTTATGGCTCTAGAGTCCAGAAATCCAAGCTAAGTATTAAAAAGCTAAGCCATGGCCTTACTTCTTCTGGAAACTTTGAGGGAGAATCTTGAGTTTCCTACATTTTCAGCATCTGAGCTGTATTTCTTTGCCTGTCTTGGTGGTTCTCAGACCTTTCCTCTGCCTTCAGAACCAACAGTGTAGCAGCTCTTCTTCCTCCTCCTCTACAGTTCACTCCTTAAGTACACAATTCAGTGATTTTTAATACATAAACAGAATCAAGCCATACTCTATTTTAGAAAATTTTCTTTAACCCAGAAGCTAGTACCCCTAGCTGTCACCCCTAGCCTTTCCCTCCTCCTCTTAGCTACTCCTTGCCTTGCCTTAGGCAATTGCTAGTTTACTTTCTGTCTTCTAAACCTGTATATTTGTCTATTTTGGACATATCGTCTAAATTGAATCAATTAAGTGTGGCATTTTATATCTGATTTCTTTCACTTAGCATAATGTTTTCAGGTTTCATTGGTGTATCAGAATTTCAGAACTTTATATAGCTGAATATTATTCCATTCTAAGAATACATCAAATTTTTTTACCCATTCATCAGTTGATAAATATTTAGATTGTTTCTGCCTGTTAGCTTTTCTGAATAATGCTATGAGCAATTTTGTGTACATTTTCATGTGAAATATGTTTTCATTTCTCTTAAGTGTAGACCTCAGAGTAGAATTTCTGAATTGTGTGATAGTGCTGTGTGTAACCTTTTGAGAAAATTTAACTGTCAGGTCCTTTTCTAAAATAACCATACCATTTTGTATTTCTATCAGCAATGTATGACTTTTGCAGTTTTTCTGCTTCCTTGCAGAACTTGGCATCATCTGACTTCTTGATTATGAGCATCCAGGTGAGTGTGAAGTGGTTTTCATTGTGGTTTTGTTTTGCTTTTCCCTGATGGCTAATGATATCAAGTACCTTTTTGTGTGCTTACTGTATTTCTTCTTTGGAGAAATGTCTTCCAGATTCTTTGCCCATTTTATTATTGGATTATCATCAGTCTTTTATTCCTGTTATTCTTTTTCTTTTATATTCTGCCAACAAGTCCCATATTAGTTATGTTATTTGCAAATATTTTCTCTCATTATGTGGGCTATATTTTCAGTCTTGATGGTATCCTTTCTAACACTTTTTCTTTTTTTGGTACTAGGGATTGAACCCAGACGTTTTACATACATCCCTAGCTTTTTTTGTTTTTGTTTTTATATGTTTAGTATTGGAGGTCTGAAGCCAGGGCCTTCTCACTGAGCTATATCCCCAGGCCTTTTTTTTTTTTTTTTCTTTTTACAGTATTTTGAAATAGGGTCTAATGTAGTTGTTACATTATCCAGTCTGGGCTAGAAATTGTGGTACTCTTACCTTAGCCTCTCAAAGTGCTGGGATTACAGGCAGGTGCCACCACATCCAGATAACTTTTTTTTTTTTTTAACTTTGACAAGGTCTGGTTTCTTTTTTCTTTGTTTGTCTTTTTAGTGTCATAACCAAAAAACTTTTGCCAGGAAAATCATTACAAAATTTGCAGCTGTTTTCTTCTAAGAAACTTACAGTTTTCACTTCCATTTAGGTTTCTGACCCATTTTGAGTTAATTTTTAGCATGAGGTTAGGGTCTAATCTCATTATTTTGCATGTAACCAGCCAGTGGTGTCAGGACCGTCTATTAAAAAAATGAGTCTTTCTCCATTGAATGAGGTTAAGCACCCTTGTCAAAAATCATTTAGCCATAAGTAGTTTTAGTTCTAGACTCTCAGTTCTGTTTCACTGACTTAAAACCTATCTTCATATCACTACAATACTGTCGTAGTTACAACAGCACTATAGTAAGTTTTCAAGTTGGGAAATACATGTCTTCCAGCTTTGTTCTTTTTTTAAGATTGCTTTAGCAGGGTTTTTAAAATATTTTTTAAAACTTTTGGTGAAAACTAATATCATTTTAACTATTTGAAAGAGTACTGTTCATTAATATTAAGGATATTTACCTTGTTGTCAAATAGATCTCTACAACTTTTTCATCTTGCAGACGTGACACTTTATACCCATTGAATTACTCCTTTTCCCCTTCCCTCTAGTGCATGGTAACCACCATTCTACTTTCTGTATAATGAATTTGATTATTTTTGCATACCTCATATGTACTGTTTACTATTTGTCTTTTTATGATTGGTCTATTTCACATGGCATAATGTCCGCAAGATTCGTCTATATTGTAGCTTGTGACAAGATTGCCTTACTCTTTTAGGCAGAATAACATTACATTGTATATTTGAGACATTTTAAGTTTCTTGAACTTCAGTATGAATTTTAAGGTTAGCTTGTAAGTTTCTGCAAGTAAGTCACCTGAGATTTGTTAGAGATTACATTGGATCCTTAGATTCATAGATCCTTTTGCGGGGAGTATTACCATCTTACTAATAATAAATCATTTAGTCTACATCATAGGATATCTTTCCATTTGTTTGGGCCTTCTTTGATTTCTTTCAGTAATAATTTTCAATTTTTAAAAAATAAGTTTTATACTTGTTTTGTTCAATTTACTACTAAATTGTATTGGTTGTGATTCAGAATTTTTTATTTGTTTATTGTTGTGTAAAAACAATTGATGTTTGTATATCAAATTTGTATCTTACAACCTTATAAAACTCATGTATTGGTTCTAATAGGTTTTTTTGGGTGAGTTTGTTAGAATTCTGAAAATTGAGATAGCTTTATAGCATTGTGTTTAAATACAGTAATTCACCATTTTTATACTGAGCACCTTCTTTCCATCAGTCACTGTGCTGCATGTTGGTAATATAAAAATAATAGGCACAAACTCTACATTCATAAAGTTTGTAATGTAGTTAGGGTACAGGTCCTTAAACCAGTAATAACAACTCAGCTTTATAAATACTGATATTTAAGACCTATACAGGGTGCTGTGACAGCACAGGGAGGGGCTACTAAATTCATTCTGTGAGGAGCTAGGTAAAACTCCACATAGGAATTTATGCTGAATTCTGGACCATTCTGTAAGAAGCCATGGTGATGATAACTTGTCATTTCAAGGCCAAAATGACTTTGTATATTTAAAAGTTACTGAGTAGTATGAACTTCAGCTTTAAGATTTTTTAGGTCTATTGAAAATTTAAGCAGATTTGTATTAATAGTGAGACAGTACACCGAGTTTTCAAGTATATACAGATGTTTGATTATGTAGTAAATCTGTTACTATAAAAGCGTATGATCACATTTAGAAAATTGCTATTGCATGTCTTGGCAGTTTGTTAAGAACTGAAAACTTGTAAAATTAACTGGTGTTTTGATAGATTAAGTTCAAGGCCACCTTTTGTTTAAATGATGTTTTGTTTTCTGTAATTAGACCATGCTAGGTGAATTAAGTATGTAATTAAAAACAGAAGGTTTGGCTAATTCCGAATAAATGAGTACAAAATACAAGGTCATTATCCATCTCTAGTGAGACTCCAGATGAACAATGCACATGGAACTATTTATGAAACATTTTGCATGGTCAGAGCTCCTCGAGGTTGCTATCCATGGCTTTTAACTTAAAAGTATTCACAGACTTCCAGAAAAATGTACCTATAATAAAGAAGTATGATCTCGCTTACATTGCTCATCTGAATGGAAAACCAAAAAAGATTAGAATCTAATCTTCTATCTCAAATAAAAAGGTAAAATGTATTCCTCCTGTTTCAAAAGTGAACATTTAATATGTTGTTTGGAACACTAGGTTCATGGTTAGAACTGTGATAACTTTGGAGTGTTCTGAGTCTCAGTTGTTTTCATTTTAACACAGCCTAGAGATGTGCAAGCAAAACCTCCACTGGTTTAATCTGTTTCCTCCATGCTTAGTCATAGTGGGTGTCATGGGATGGGTTTTTCCTCAGGGAAGAATTTTATTTGAAGTATTTTCTTTTTATGGTACAGGAATGTGGTGCTTTTAGAAAACAGGTGTTTAATTTAGTGGTTTATTCATGGACAAAATTTGAATCATTGGGAGTTCAGAGCTTAAATTTCACTTAGAAACTCCTTTATATTGTGGCTCCCTGTGGCTCTCCAGGTTCTTCTACCATTTCTCCTTTTGCAGTATGCGTGCCTTAGTTTTTTCTAGTCTTCTCTAGCATCACCCCCCTGTTTTTATCCACTTGCCTTTTGTTTTTTTTTCTAGGCACTGTTTAAGATTGATTTCTTCAACAAAATGGATGTATCTCCCAAAAATGTTTCCATAGCTTCTTGTCAAGCTTTTAATACACACTTTAGAAATTATTTTTTATAAACTGTCTACTCCACATCTTAAGTGGCTCAAGGGTGGAGATCATGGCTTTTGTGCTTAGCACCATAACCTAACACCAAGGGTGGTTTCTGACTAAAAGTAGTTGCTCAAACAGTATTTGTTCATTGAAATATTTGTTGAAGATGAGCACGGTGGCAAATGCCTGCAATGCCAGGACTCTGGGAAGCTGAAGCAGGAAGTCCAGGTTTGATCCCTACCTAGCCAACCTGGGGACTTTTTGTGAGACTCTTTTTTGATTTAAAAAAAAAAAAAAAAAAAAGAGGTTTTTTAATGGGCTGGGATTTACTTTGGAAAGGCCCTCTGTTCAGTCCCACTACTGTCCCCCATCCAGTGTGCTAAGTAAATGCTACAGATCTTCAAAACTGTAGTGTAGAATCTATAAGGAACAGAATCCATCTGATAGAGAAAAGAGATTGCTGTTAAGGAAGATAGCATTTAAAAAGATTCCTCAGAATGGGTAAGAATGTACCAGATAGGCAAATAGAAAAACTGGTGCTACAGAAGAATTGGGCTTGGAAAAACATGCTCAGTGTCGCTAGAGGATGAAATTGCTTCAGAAGTGGTAGAAACGAGGCTGCAGAGTGGACAGTGTATTATGCCACACAGAGAAGTGGAGAGTTTAGATTGTAGATAACTAGAGCCATTGAAAACTTACGATGACCTATTCTTCCTTAGAAACTTGACTGTAAGGGGTTGAGATTAGAAGTAAAGATGTCATGAAGGAGACTCTTATAATATGTTATTACCCAAATGAGAAATGAGGCAGTGGAATTGATAGAAAGGGACTGTTTTGAGTGGATCTCCAGGTTTTAGTGATTAGATCTGGAAAATAAAAGACAGGGAAGAATCTCAGATGATTCCCAGATGTTTTACTTGAATAACTTGGGGACAGGAAAGGAAAGGGTCATGGGCCATTTGACTAAAGGAAGAGTGACTGGGCTGGAGATTTAGCTCAGCGGCATGGTGCCTGCCTGGCAAGTGCAAGGTCGTGAGTTCAATTCCCAGTATCGGAAAAATAACAAAAAAAAAGAAAAAGAGGTATAGATGCCAATAAGGAAGAGTGACTTTTTCAGGTAGAACATGATGAAGCAGTTTTGAATATATAACTAACTTAAGGCATTAGGAGTAGTTTCTTATACATACACCAAATTGAGCTCTACTGAGATTTCTATCTGCACTAGAGATTCAGAATTGTAGTCATTTTCTAACTGCTATTGTTGAAGTCACGAGTATAGAGGGGTAGTAATATTAAAAAGACTGAAGTGGGTCTACTGTGACTTATATAAAGTCATAATATAGAGAAATAGTAATATTAGCCAGACATGGAAGGTATGTGATATCTTATATGCTGGTAGTGGAGAGCATTTCAAGAAAGAGAAGGTATTAAAGGTTTAAAGCAAAGTATAAAGTATAAAAGCTTAAACTATAAAAGATTTCCACAAAATTAAGTCATGACATTAAAAACTAGAGCATGAACTTGACATTTAGGAAGTCAGTGTTCCTTTTAACCACTTAATAGTTTACCCATAGTTTAGCCAGAGTGTCACTCAGGTAGGTGTCATCTCAACCAGTTGATTCTTGTTTGCATGAGTTATGCTCATACATCTGTTTTATATCAATTATTTTTTGCACACGTTTTAATTTAGAATGTTGTATTTGCCTGTGATGTTTGTTTCTAGTGAAATCTAATGAGTTCTTGTTACTTCCTTTTACTAATTTGTATTAATTGTGAGAAATAACATAATTTTGTGCTACAGCCTATAAAAACTCTTATTGTAAGTATGCTACATACAATTTTTATACTTTTCCAGAACTCAGTGATATTCTTTTACAATACAAAATGGATACATTTGGAACACTGAGACAGAACAGGAAGGAAGAGCCAAAAGATCTCCAAAAGAAAAAAATGAAAAGAGGAGAAATGTTGGCATATCAGAGAGAAAGAATCTGTTATGAAACAGAAAGACAAAAAAGTCATCTACTTATTGTCAACTTCTCATAACACAAAAATGATAGAACTTGAACAAAGAAACAAAACTAAAAAAATTCCAGTATTGGTCAGTGGTTATAATTTTGTGGGTTGTGTTGACAGAGTTTACCAACATTTAATAAGCTACCCTGTAATCAAAAAGCAAGAAAAAAATATTACAAAATATTTTTGTACCTTCTGAATGAAACAGTATTGAACTCATTTGTTATTTCTTCAAAACAAGGTGGTTCAAAAAGTTATTTGCAATTTAGATTAGGTCTAATAGACAAAATAGTTGAAAAATACAGGATAGTGAAATGCCAATGAGGATGTCCATCATCAACATCTTTACCAGTGTGTTTAATGGGTAGACATTTTATTGTAATTATACCACCAACAGAAAAAAAGGAAAGGCTATTGCAACAGTTTAAAGTGTGTTGTTCAAAGAAAGACAGTAATGCAAAACAAATTCAGAAAGAGACTAGGTGCTACTGACCAGATTGTAATGTTGCATTGTATATTGAGTGTTTTACAAAATACCATACACAGAAAAATTAATGAATAAATTTGATAAAATTGTTTTTATATTTCCTGTTATAAAATGAATGCAAAAATACAATTTTTGGTCATCTTGTATTTAAATAACTGGACATCAACGTGGTTAAGTAAAGAAGCTTTGTGAGATGGTGAAGCCTAAAGCCAGATTTTAGAATGAGGAATGACTGAAGGGGAAGAAGTAAACCTTGTGTGGAATTGCTAGTGAAGTGAAGAGATAAAAGAAGATAGTTAAAGGGAATATAAATTTAAGGAGGTCTTTTTTCTTTTTTTCACCTTTTTACTTTTTGTCACAAGATCTTACCATATTGCCCAGGGAGGCCCTGAACACCTAAGCTCAGATAGTCTTCCTCCCTCGGGCTCTCGAGTAGCTGAGACTAAAGCCATGTGCCACTGTATCCAACAAGGAAGCTTTTTGTTTTATTTTGCTTTTAAATATGAGAAACTTGAGGATTTATTTGAATCTCAGGGCTTTCTTCAGTTTCACACCTCTATCTTTTGTACTTTGTTAAAACACTTAAGTAGAGGTCAGTTAAGCCTTAGTTTGGCTTATGTGTCAAAAAACAGCTTTTATCTAAAAGACAAGTATAGTAAGCATAAGTAACATCTATAATAGGATTTCTTTCTGTGGTTTTTAATTCCTTACCAGTGTAGAAAAGAGAGTTTATATGTCATTTTTAGCTTCTAGTATCAGCAATATCCTCTTGGTTTTTAAGATGCTATTTGTTTATGAGCCCATATCCTTTGGTGTAATAGCTTTTAGTTTTAGAACTTCCTAGCTGAGTTTTCCCAAAGATGTTACTGTCCTTGCTAAAAAATCAGAAATGAAGTAAATTAAGTCTGTAATAGATGAAAAAATGTTTTTATTTTATTAGTGTATATGCTAAAATAGTTTTGAGCATATTCATTATCATTTATTTAAAATAATATAGTTTAACCATATTACAAAATTACAATGTAGTGGTATGTATTAGGTTGTTTTGATAAAAACAAACAAAAAGAAAATTCACACACACACAAACTTACCCACCCTCCCCTTATTTATGTAGTATGAGGAGAGAGGTACAGAAGATACCAGTAGGAAAATATTACTGGGACTTTTAGTAGATAGAGGTGAGAGATATATTTTTTTCTTGATATATCTTGGTAGTTTTGTATATAGGAATGCTACAGATATTTGAGTGTTGATTTTGTATCCAGCTGCATTACTGAATTTGGTTATTAAATCTACAAGTCTTGGGCTGGGGATATAGCTCAGCAGCAGCACAAGTGCCTACCTTTCAAGCGCAAGGTCCTGAGTTTGATTCCTGATAGCAAAAAAAATAAATAAATAAAAAATAAATCTACAAGTCTTTGGTGGAGTTTTGGGGGTCTGCTATGTACGTAGAATATCATGTCATCTGCAAATCATGACAATTTAACTTTTTCCTTTCCTATCCTTTATCCTTTTATTTCTTTCTTTGGTCTAATTGCTCTGGCTAATGTTTACAGAACTATATTGAATAGAAGTGGTGATAGTGGACATAGAAATTGTTCTTGATTCACATTGTTCTTGATTTTAGAGTAAAAACTTTCAGTTTTTGACCATTTAGTATGATGTTGACTGCTAGTTTCTCATAGATGGCTTTTATCAAATTGAAGTAAAGAGGGGAGCGCCAGTCTTCCGGCTGGCTAGCTTCCTGCCTGGTGGCTCCCAGAGGGTGGGCCCCCAGCGCACGGGGAGCCTCGGGCAGGGAGCGCCAGTTTTTTGGGTCTTTGGACCGGCGACTCACTCCCAGCCTCGTGGTTCCCC
>NW_004955417.1:14140648-14146381 GCF_000276665.1 Chinchilla lanigera | reverse complement strand
TGTTTGTAATGTTCCTATCCTATTTCATAATGTATGTTTATTATTATGTGTTTCCTACAACAACCATTGAGAATAGTTAATGATTTTTCAATAGGTCACTCATGTATAGATCTATTTATTTTCTTTAAAAGCCATTTTGAAGATACCAGAGTATAGCACAACTCTTGATAATCTCCTACCTCTTTTGTCTCTAACTCACTATTATTTGGCTATTTGTTTTCCTGAGAAACTATTTTGTAGATAATAATATGTAAAACGATAACCATTGATAATTTCCTACCATTTTGTCTGTAATTTGCTAAGTCCCCCCTATTATTGTGTTATCCTTCTTTTATTCTTTAAAATAAAAAAAAAAATTTAAAAAAAAATTGAAGTAAAGACCATCTATTCTAATTTTCTGCAGGGTTTTTATCATGAATGGGTGCTGGACTTTGTCAAATGCTTTTTCTGCAACTATTAAGATGGTCATGTGACTGTGGTTTTTTTTTAAGAGTACAGGTTGTTGAAGTAGGTATTGATGTCTTCTGGATTTCTGCAGGATCTGTTGTGATTTCACCCTTTTCATTCCTAATTGCTTAATTTTGAGTCTTTTCTTTCCTCTTTTTGATAAGGTTGGCTAGAAGTTTACCAGTGTTTAATCTTTCAAAGAACCAACTCTTCAATTCATTGATTCTTTTTATTTTCTCAGTTGCATTAATTCTGCTCTGATCTTTATAATTTTTCATACGATCTTTGGGTTTGATTTGTTCTTTTTTCTAGAAGTTTGAGGTTCAACATTAAGTTATTTGAGCTTGTTCTGTTTTCCAGATGTGAGAATTCACCACTATAAATTTCCCTTGTAGGACTACTTTCATTGTGTCCCAGTAGTTCTGGTATGTTGTATTGGCATTATCTTTTAGTTGTAGATACTGTTTAATTTCTTCTTTAATTTCATCTGTGACCCATTGGTTGTTAAGGAGGGTATTGTTTAATTTCCATGTGTTTATGTAGTTTTTTTGTTTTCTTTTGCCATAGACTTCCAATTTCATTGCACTATGTTCAGATAATATGCCTGGGGTAATTTCAGTTCCTCTGTATTTACTTAAGCATGTTCTAAGGGCTAATATATGGTCTATTTTGGAGAACATCGATGTGCAGCTGAAAAGAATGTGTGTTCTGATGTTGTGGAGCAGAACACTCTGTACAGATCTACTAAGTATATTTATTCACGGGTTTGGTTTAATTCTGGTATTTCTTTGTTGACTTTTTTTGGTGTGGTTGATCTCTCTAATTGTGAGAGTAAAGTATTAAGGTCTTCCCTTACAATTGTGTTAGTGCTTATTTGACTTTTTATGTCTGTTAATATTTGTTTTATGCAGTTGAGTGCCACCAGAATTTTGTGCATATAGAATTGTTTTCTCTTCTTCTTGGAGTCTTCCCTTAACTTTGTCTCTTTTGATCAGTCTTGGCTTGAAGTTCACATTGTCCACAAATAAAATAGCTTTGCCTGCCTTTTTCTGGGATCCTGTCACATTGTATTGTTTTCCATCCTTCAGACTTTCAGTGTATGAATTTCTTTTTTAGTTAAATGTGTTTCTTAAATGGAGCATATTATTGGACCTTGCTTCCTGACACATTCTGCCAGTCTTTCTTTTGATTGGTGAATTGAGACTATTTACATTGATGGTTATAACTGATATGTATTTATTGATCTTTCTCATTTTATTTTCCTATTGTTGGTTCCCTGTCTTTCCCCTCTGTTTAATTGCTTGCCCTTCCTGGTGGCTTCTTTGTATTGGTATTCTTGTGTTTGTAGCCATTTTTTCTTTCTAATATATCCTTAAGAGCATTCTGAAGAGCTGGTTTGGTCGTCATGAATTTCTTCAGTTATTCTTTGTCATGGAAGTATTTTATTTCTCTGTTGATCTTGAAAGATAGTTTTGTTGGGTACATCAACCTGGGTTGGAGGTCTTTTTCTTTGGGAGTTTAAAATACGTTACTCCAAGCTCTCTTTGATTGGAGGGGTTTGTGTTGAGAAGTCTGCTGTGATTCTGATGGGCTTTCCTTTATAGGTGATTTGTTTCCTTTCTATAACTGCTTTTAATATTCTATTCTTGTGCTGAATTTCCAGAATCTTGATTATTATATGCCTTAGTGTAGATTCATTTTGGTCATGGCTGTTTGAAGTTCTATTTGTTTTGTTGTTTTTTTTTTGTTGTTCGTTTTTTGTTTTTTGTTTTTCTTCCGGTACCAGGAATCGAACTCATGACCTTGCGTTTGCCAGGCAGGCGCTGTGCCGCTGAGCTAAATCCCCAGCCCCTGTTTGGAGTTCTATATGCCTCATTTATTTGTATGTTAAATTCTTTATGTTTGGTAAGTTTTCTACCATTATTTCTGTGAAGGGATTTTTTATGGCATTTGTGCTATCTCCAGCTTTCTCATTGACTCTAATCAATCTTTTGTTGTTCTTTGCTTCATCTTATAGCTGTTGAATGGATTTTTTGTGATCTCTTGCTATTTTTAAGATGCCTTTCTTTTCATCATGGCTAGCCAAAATCCTGTCTTCTAGATTGGATAGTCTATTCTCACCTTCATTCAATCTGTTTGTATACTTTCAGTGGAGATTTTAATCTCTTGGATTTCTGTTTGGATCTGTTTCATGGTTTGCATTTCTTTCCTGTGTTGGACATTCATGGTTTCCACCATTTTGCTAAGCTTTTCTATTTTTTTAAAAATCTGTGTCTATTCTAATATCTTTCATTTTGATCATCATTTCTTTTTGTACCTGAGAAATTATTTTTTCTGTAGCCTCTTCCATTTGTTTTTTCACTTCTGTTGCTGTCACTTCAGAACGCTCTAGTGCTTGGTTTCTGACTTCCTCTCTTTGTGCTCTGGACTTGTCCTAGGTGAGGTGAGGGGCTGGGGTTGCATTTTGCTTGTGCATCTTGTCATTTTCTATTTTCTGTTTTTTATTTTGTTTTCTGTGTTGATGCTTGACAACTTCTTATGGTAGATAGCTTTATCACTAGTCTCGAGGCTTCCCTAGGAGATGTCTATTCCTCAGAGATGTCATCTAGGTGTAGGTGGCTCTTGGTCTTTATGTCTGTCCCAAGAACCTACCTTTCCAATGTATTAGTTCAGTCCCCAGTCCTTTGGTACTGGAGTATGATGATGGTTATTACTCCATGCAATCACATTGTTGTTATTCAAAGGGGACAAACTGATTATAACATGTATGACAGCCTGGCTAAAGTAGTACAGTTAGAAAGAACAATAGCATCAAGTACAACCCTAGCTACTGACAAACTGTGGTAACTATTAACCTGATACCTTTAAACATAGGAGCAAATTCTACAGTTATATAACAAAATCTAACATATACCAGGAACTTGTATACAGTGATTTTCCCCTTAGTAGAGTGACTTTGCCCTGTTGTGGGTAATTTAAAATGGATAAGGGACAAGATAAGAGAGATGAATGAGGTCAGATATGATAGAAGGAAGGCTGGAAGGCAAAGGATGATCATCCAATTTTGGGGAAACTGGAGAACAGGAGAGAAAGAATGAAAGAGAAAGTGAAGGAGTAGTGAACTACAAAGAGAAGAGACAATGTTCACTCACATCAAAATATCATAAAATCAAGAGATAGTTTAGGAAAGGGAGAAAGAAGATGAGAAAAAGGTAAGCAATCTAAGTAGTGAAAAAAAAGAAGGCAAAGAAACAACACCACCAACAACAACAACAACAAAACCCCAACCAGACAAAAAAATGAAAACCAGTCAAAGAAAAATAAAAGTAATAAAATTACTCTGGTGTCCACAGTTCTATAGTAGTGTCCAAGTCAGATCCCACAAATGTGCTGTGTACTACAACCAAGTTTGCAGTGAGATTTTGTGCTGGGTATGAGTCTGATTTTGGCTTCTGGATGTGGAGGTAAGGACTGGTCTTCTGTTGCTAGAGTTCTCCCAGAGCCCTTTGATATAAAGAGCTTTGCTTCTCTTCCCCATGTCTGTGTGTGGGAGCTAACTTAGCAACTGCTGGCTCGTATTCTTTCTGTTTCTTTGGACTTTTCCATGTCACTGGTCCTTCCTGGCCAGCATGTCTATCTTGATAATTTTTTTTCCTTTGTATGTATGGAAATTATAAAACACAGAAAACATGAAGTAAAATAAAACTGATCTCTTTTTGGAATGACTGTCTAAATCCGATTTCCAAACTTACCTTTGTCTGAATCATGTAGGGAGAGTTATTAAAAATCAAGCCCTTGGCTCTGAAACAGAATCTTCAGGAGTGATGAAAATATGAGACTAGTACATCTCGGATCAGATTGTCAGAATCATGTAGCAGTTTTTTAATGCATTCACACTCCACCCCTCCCCGCAAGCACAGAGGATTTGGGTGGTTTATGGAACTTTCATTTGTTGGGTTTTTTTTTAATATAACACAAGTGGAAATTAAGAAAGAAAATATTTTAAAACAGTTTTCTTCCATAAAAGGAAGTATAACAAAATAGAGAATATCAGTGGTTAATATACTGTATAACATGATCTTAAAAGAATGGGCAAAATGTTACTTAGTAATCCAACAAGGCCCCAAATTTGGGAAACACCATTTTAATGATATGTTTTCTCTATTCAAGACACCATGCTGGGTGCTACAGTGATTTCAAAGATTAGCAAAACAATTTTCACCTTCACGGAATTTACAGTGTATTTTCAGAGTAGACATGGGACCAGTGAATAAAAAGGTGGTCAGAAAGACAGCTAAAAGAGAAGAATGCTCTAAGAATGAAAGTCAGGGGAGAAAAAGGGTAGGAGTCTCAGTTATTGCTTCTATCATCTAATATTGTTTTTGAAAGATAAAAAAATGAAGTATAAATATTAAAAGGAAGTGAAAAATACCATCATGATTTGAATTTGAAGCCGAGGATAATCAACTAACACATGTGAACATTATTAAAAGTGTGCTCTTAACGTGGTCAGTTACAAAATAAATTTTTAAATTGTTTACTCTATATTAGTATGGAGAAGTATGTTTCTCAGATTTTTGGTTTTGTTTTGTTTTGTTTTGTTTTGTTTTGTTTTTTGGTACCAGGAATCAAACTCAAGACCTTGCACTTACCAGGCAGACACTTGTGCTGCTGAGCTATATCCCCAGCCCCAGAGAAGTATGTTTAAAGATCTTATTTATCATAGCATAAATATGTATAAGGGATATACAACTATACTTAAGAAATTTGCCTATGAATTTAACTCTCAAATTAACTATATTTTTTAAACTATAGAACCTAAGAGACATAAAAACAATTTATTAAGTGGAAAATCATTCCATGTGGGAATAATGGAAAGACCTTAATTTTCTTATTCATCTGAGAGGAGAGGCAGTTGGATTAGAGAATCTTTAAAGTTGTTCCAGTTCCTGAGACTTGAGAATCATCTCGAGCTGGGCATGATGGGCACACCTGAGTCGTAGCTACCCAAGAAACTGAGGCAGGAGGATTCCTTGAGCCCAGGAGTTAAAAACTAGCCTGGGTAACTCACCAAGACTCTGGCGAAGAAGAAGAAGAAGGTAGGGTGGAAGAGGGGAGGATAAGACCTTAACATTTTAAATGTATGCCTTCTGCCCTTCCCATTGTTGTCTGTCATTTAATTAAAATCCCTGTGTTTTCTTTTTGCCAAATATGACTGTGGATTCCTTTTTTTTTTTTTTTTTTTTTTTTTTTGCAGCTCATTCTTTTATTGTGTTTCTCTAAGGT
>NW_004955417.1:14130093-14140548 GCF_000276665.1 Chinchilla lanigera | reverse complement strand
CTCCCAAGTGCTGGGATTACAAGCATGTGCCACCACACCCGGCTGGCTGTACGTTTCTAAAGTTTATTTGTAGGTAATATTGCAGACTTTTGGGAACAAAGAAATAATATGAATTACTTATATAAGTGGTATTTAAAAACATTTCCTAAAGCAACAGTAATTAAAATGGTGTAGCCCTGTTCAAGAAATCAGAATAAATAAAAGTTAAATTTTTATTGTTAGGAAAAGAAATATTCATAAACATCTGTTGAATTAGCTAAATGAGTGGAAAAATTAAATTCCATATGGAATAAAGATTAAGTGAAAATAAAAAATAGAGAAACATAGATGTATATAATCTTTATATGAAGGAAGACTGTATGAGAATAAAAGCAAAAATCATTTTAAAAGGATTTGATTGGGTTCATAAAATTTCTGCATAACAAAATAATAAACAGAATTGAAAAGCAAATAAATTAGGGAGAACTATTTGTAGCATAGTGTCTACACCTTTAATAGAAATATAACTGTACCAGTAATGATAAAATTAGCTCCTAAGGTTGACCTGGGAGGGCAAGGATGGGACAAGTGTAAATTACTCCTTCAAAAGGATAATTTGGCCATATATATTAGAAGGTTCAGAATGCTTTCATGTCCTCTTACTCACTTCCAGGAATGTAGTTTAAGAAAATAGGTATGTGGAAATGATAGTTTTAAGAGCATTTTGGACAGCATTATATAATAAAAAATTGAAAGAAAAACTTGTGTGTCTGGAGACACAATCTGTCCAGCTCACCATTCACCATTCCTGGGGTCCTGGTCTCATTTTCAATCAAAAGTGGAGGTATCTCTCCAGGCAGCAGGTTGGAGAAAGGGATGAAAAGGGCCATGCCTTTCTTTTGAGGAAGGTTCCCAGAAGCTGCCAGATACTGCCACCCAGAACTTAGTCTGATGGCTATACCTAGCTGCAAAAGAGACTGTAGTGTTGTCTTTGTTCTGAGTGGCTCTGTGCCCAGCTAGAAATGCTAATGTAGGTGGAATAAAGACAGAACAGATATTGGGGGGACAGCACCCATATGCCACAACCTCTCTGCTCTGCATATTCCTTAGTTCTGCCTTTATTTTGAAGGCACTCAGTTTACTTCCATAAATCCTGTCCCATCTATAGATCATTTAGTTGAGTTCATAACTGGTTTTTTCATTCTCTGGAGCTAAATATCTGCTGTTAGTGCCAGTCACTAAATTTCCTGTCACTATGTCATCATTTGAGATATGATGTACTTTTCCTATCTTAATATGGGAAATTAGTTGCAGTGTCTAGAAGATGAGATTATTGGGAATTAGGAAAAGAATCAATTCAGTCTTCTGTTCTTCCTTTCTGTTCTTTTCCTACCCTTCCCCCAAAACTAGGAAACATGGTCATTTTTGTACCACACTGTTTTGGAGAACCTAGGAGTACAGATGCTATAATCTTGTACCATTTTCTAATTTTTAACACATTTAAGGCACTCTACAAATTATAAAACTATCTGAATCCTAACCTCAAGATACGTCTTTCAGCCAGGCATGGTGACACACGCCTGTAATCCCAGCATTGGGAAAGCTGAGGCAGGAGGATCATTGCAAGTTCGAGACCAGCCTGGGCTACAAAGTGACCTCAAGGCCAGCCTGAGCTGCATAGGGAGACCCTGTCTCAAAAAGATAACAATAACAACAAAAAAAGACATGTCTTTCCTTTTACACAAAGTGCATTTGTGGCATAGGTGATGGGAAATATTTTATCTTAACAAAAAGACTATACTTTTACTTGAAGCTCTGTCACATAGGTCATTTGATGAAGCCATGCTTTCCCATCACACATAGGTAAGTTATATGGTGGAACCATTGCTATTTAGAGTGTCTTCAGTATTTCACACCTGTCAGTCATTAAGTTGGCTGTGCCACAGAAAGGGATGGGGAGGAAGTTGGGGAAAAGACAGATACTGCCATCTTTTTCAGTTTTGTAGATTTTCCCCATAAAGGATTTGGCACTCGTTTAGTGTATATAAAGAAACTCGGGCTGGGGATATAGCTCAGTGGTGTAAGTGCCTACCTGGCAAGCACAAGATCCTGAGTTCAATTCCTGGTACCAAAAAAAAAAAAAAAAAAAAAAGAAAGAAAGAAAAACTCTAGTGTTCTGACAGCTGTACCAAAAGTTTTAGCAATCCTCTGTCATAGCTGTTAGCTATTACATTGAGTAGGAGTACAAACATCCCATTGTCTACAAGAACATACACATATGAAATAAATAGCTTTGCTTATGATCATGTACCTCATGAATGTTGAGGCTGAAGTTCAAATCCCAGTCAGCCTAACTTCAGTGCTTGCTCTCCAAACATAGTAATACATATGCTCAGTCCCTAATAATAAGGCAAGGACATAAGGGTGGTCTTCATATATGTGAAGTATGGTCATGTGACCACAGTAGTTTTTAAGCTTTATTTTATTTATGTATTTGTTTATTTTTACAGTACTGGGGATTGAACCTAGGGCCAGCACTGAGCTTTATCTCAAGATGCTTTTAATTTTTGTCTTTATCTTTTATTAGTACATATTTGCATTACATAATGATTACATTCCTCGTAAGGAGTTGGTACATGTGCACAACACAACTTAATTCTTCTTTTCATCCCCTTTCCCTCCCACCTCCTTCCATCTTTTGATCACCTTCCCATTTGAACAAAATCTATCTCCCTACTTCCTATTATCAGTCTTTTACTTTGCTCTTTATTTATATTTTTGCTTTCTCATATAAGAAAACCATGCAGTATTTCAGCTTATAGAACTGATTTATTTCACTTAACACTGTTTGACCACAGGATTGTATGTCTTTGTTCTGTGTAGCTCCCAAGAGAGCTGGTTATAAATAAGGAAGTTGAAATTGTTAGAAGAGCTATTTTATAACAAGTTAGATTTAATTCACAAATGGAATGGGATGCCTTTTGAATTAATGATTTTAGATTACAAAATACTCAGGCTGAGGAGTTTGGAACAGATGAGTAAAAAAGCAATAATATTTTGCAGTCTGAAGATAGCAAGAAACTTGCTCTGTACCAATGATGTGCTGTTCAGCCTTGAATTATATGTCTCTGACCACTGACTTTCTAGTGAATTAAGTGAAGGAATTGGACTAAGTTGTGTTGCATTTAAGTCTGTAGTTTACTCTTTATATATGCTCACAGTGTCAAGTGAAAAGCACAGCATAGTCCCCACTGTCCTGATTCCAGTACCACATCCTTAATCTTCCCAGATCAAAGTAATTCCTTCTGTTCTACTGTGCACTATTTTATCTGTACCTCTTACTGAGTTTATCACTTTATACTTTATGGCAAGTTTATTTATGACACTCAGTCTACTTGCTGGGAAGATCTGAATCTTACTATATTCACTCTGGTACTGTGCCTTACACAGAGTAGGCATTTAATAAATATTTGCTGAAAATTAGATAAATTTACCTGATGTGTTGGTTTGGGGCTTATTTTGCGAGGGGAACAACATAATACAGGACACATACTTTATATGATTATTTATAAGTCACCCAAAGAACAGTATACAAAAGAGTGCAGGGAATCTGTCCACACACTAAGACCAAGAAATCCAGCTGAGGGACTGGATCCCACAACAATGTCCTACATGAGTTGAGCTGAATACCCAGAGCTCATAACAGTGCCTCCCATGAATCCAAATGGAGGCCCAGAGCTCACGACAACGTCTCATGCAGGCCTGTTTCACAGATCTGTTGGGAAGGCCCAAAGGTCAGTAGTGGAATCTAGGAAGTCTGTGCCAGCAGGATGAAGGACCTATGCTAGCAGGCTGAGGGATCTGCACTGGAGCCAGGAAGTGATGCTCAGAAGGACCAGAGCTCCCTGAAAAGGTACCACAGCCATCCTCGACAACAGTGAGGTCCCAAGCTCCTCCGATGATCAGGATGGCTGAGTTCCCATCAGGGAAGCCAATGCAGCAAGCTTTTCCAGGAGGCCGGCAGTGCACCATCTTCCCCTCCGGAACCAGGCAGCTATGCTCAAAGTGAGGACCAGAGCTCCCCAAAGGGAACCAAAGCCATTCTCAGTGCCAGCAAGGTCCCGAGCTCCTTGGAGGATGAAAACAGCCAAGTTCATCAGGAAAGCCAGCTCCCCACTGCCTCTCTCAGCTCCCAACAGCCTCTCTAGTTCTTCTCCAGGTCTGCCTCTTATGCTGCTGGAAACAGTCCTCAGGTGGGCCTCCCACACCCAGCACCACTCACTCAGTTCAACTGGGGGTTACAAGTTGACCGCCAGTTATCAATCCACTACATGTGTGTTTTGGCTTTTTTGTTTTGTTTTTTCTTCTGGTACCAGGAATCGAACTCACGACCTTGCACTTGCCAGGCAGGAGCTTTGCCACTGAGCTAAATCCCCAGCCCCTATTTACCTGATGTATGAAGAATTTAAAAACAAACACTTTGCAATCACATTTTCTTCTCATTTTCTCAAGAAAGAGGTTATTTTGGCTCTTACCAGCAGACAAATGCATGAAAGTCTACACAGAAGTCCATAAATTTGTTAATTTTTAACACATTTAAGGCACTCTACAAATTATAAAACTATCTAAATCCTAACCTCAAGATATGTCTTTCAGCCAGGCATGGTGACACATGACACAGAAGTCCATAAATTTGAAGTTAAATTAAAGCTTGTTCAGACAAAGCATTGACACAGATAGTAGGCCCCTCAGCTCAACTTCACCTACTGAAAGAAATTTTAAAAATTACCTGGAACTTAGTAGATTCTCTCATTTGAGTTTTGCTGCCTTGATATTGTACAGTGAGAATCTAAATATTATCTGGCTTTCTTTCAAGTATTGTCTCAAACTTATTCATGTTCCTCTTTTTTCTCTCTCCTTCCTCCCTTCATCTCCCCCTTTTTGCCACCACTTCTTGTTGCCTTTCGCTATCTTAAATTAATAACTCTTTACCCTATGTTGTTTTACCTCCAAAATTTGTTTTTCACTCTATTCCTGTCTTCCAATTTCCATGGTTGCTGTCCTTGATCAACTTGACATTTTCTCTTACTTAGAGCTTTGTCAGAAAAGACCCCTATTCTACCTATTCTTGTTTTTTTTTCCTCTATTTTAACTCATGCATTATTATTCTGATCATGTCATTCCCTTTCCTTACTTCTAGTAGAATAGAGACTGAACTTTTTGGTGTGTACCTTACCTACTCTGTAATTACCCTCTTCTGTCTTTCCAGACAATTCTCTGAGCACCCTAAGTGCTAGTCTTACCCTGCCTCTTCACTATCCTCTGCATGTACATGGCAGCCTGCTACAGTACAACACTTCTTTGCCTTTACTCATGCAGCTGTCTGGTACTCAATTGCCTTTTTGTTCTATTTTGAATGCCCTTTATTTCCTGTATTGCTAGTTGAAATACTACTCAACTTAAACCTATCTCTTCCATTTAACATTTCCCAATAATCCTACTTGTAATCATCTTTTTCTGTGGGCAGCTTTTAAGTTGTAATTATTTGTGACTCTTATGTCTTTGATAATACTTTGAAAGCCCTTTGAAAATAAGGAATCTGTCTTCTGCTGTTTTCTGGAGCTTCATAGAATACTTTGTTCATAAAACATACCACATAAAATTTTGATTTAAGTGAATCTGGCTTCTAGGGCAACAACAATGGTTCTACATAAAATTCAAATTGATTAGTTGTATATGGGTAGTTTTCTGCCTGCCACTAACACATTGGATTTATAAATAAAATTCTCTACCTAAATCAAATGACTATGTTTACTTTTGTCAAGAATACCAAAAAAGTAGAGATTTACGTTATTCTTCAATATTTAGTATGCTATAGTATTGTTCATGTATGTGTATACATACATATATGTATGTTTTATACATATGCTTACAGTCATTTAAATCACAAAAAGAGTCTTGAAACATTAAATCTTCTGTTTTCTGTGATATATGGTATTAATCATTAACTATTGAAACTAAAACCATGTTGCAGTATCATTTCCTTTATATTTACTTTGAAAAAAAGAAAATAGTAAAATATGGAGAATGGTTCATTCACATTGAAAGGACATACATTGGTGTTAATGATCCATAAACTTGCATCATTGTATTCTAATCTAATTTGGACTATTCATGTAGCTGGGTATTTCTTTACCCAACTGTTAACTACCCTCTGCATACTAATCTTAGGTATACTTACTCCAGCAATTTTTTTCAACCCCTCCCCCATCTACATTGAGAGCTCCTACAGTTGCTCTCCCTTCACCATTCAGCAGTTATCGTGCTAAGCCTAGGGTCACACCTGAAATGTGGTAGACATTCAGGAAAGGTTGATAGAATGAATGAAAGAACTTAGTAATTATATACATGTGTGCACACGTGTGTTGTGACTAGGTCTCGATGTATGGATATAGATATAGCTAGAGATAGAGATAGAGATAGAGATCTATACCATTAAAAGCAGAGTGGTTGATTTGTGTATATGGATAGAGAAGGTTGTCCATGAAACACTAATGAAAAACAAATTACAGGACAGAAAAATGATTGCATTTTTGTAAAAATATTTTTATGTACCTATGTATGTGTTGAGAAAAGGTCTAGAAGTTACACAACAAATCGCTATAGTTTTTCTCTTGTGAGTTGGGTGGTTTGAGGTGAAGAGGCAGAGGTGGACCCATTAAAGATGTACTTATTTTATAATTTTCAAGTGAACAATAAAACATGTTAACACTTCTCAAAATGTTAATAATAATACTTTGGTACCAAACTAAAACTTTTAATGGCAAAATTCGGTATTTACCTTGATTTTTAAAGGAAGGAAATTTTTATTTAGATGCCTTCCTGATCTTGCAAAAATGTGAAACGTAGAATAAAGTGAACTATAAGCAGTGGTGGCACGTAATGTTGGAAAACGAAGATTGTCTCAGTTTCTTGGTTAATGTTCAAGGACAAATCAGTTTAAGGAGGCCTTAAAAGATAGAAAAACACTTATTTTCACTGGATGGAGGTAGCAACCTTAGGGCTTTTTAAAAATACTATCTAACCCCTATTTTCAGGCACACCCCTAGGTTCTGTTGGGTAACTTAAATCCATGCCACCTAGCACCTGTTCTTAATCACCATGGTAAACCATTTTTTTCTGAGCCCAGACCAAATGAAAGTACCAGTTAAGATGCCCAGCATAATTCACCACACCCTGTTAAACTGGTTATTTTACCCCTTGCTTTATCTTCTTTATGAACCAGGAAAATAGTCTTAGTAAAACAAGATTTGTTGAGCCTTCAGAGGTTTGGTTATTTTAAGGTCTTTCCTAAAATTTTTTCACATGCTCTAGCTGCCAACAGATTGTACATCAATTTCCTGCAGCATTTGGCAGGGCTGTGTACTTACTGGCTTAAAAACAATTTGAATTTATTGATTTTGAAATTTGTGATTACTTGCTAGAGTTTTTTCCTCCCATCTAAATTTACTTTGGAAAAAAATAGCCACAATAGAACACATTGGCCCATTTTCGTGCCAAGACATTCAGGGAAATATTTTATATGATTAATATTGTGTGGCTAATCTAGTGTAAAAAATCAATTTTATCCATTTTAACTTATAAGAGCATGACCATCCTGTATGAACTATTTAAAGAGTCTGTGACTTCACTAATCCAAAATTAAGTGTACGTTACTGCCTTTATTTTTATATATTGCATTAATTGTGTAAATTAAAATAGGGCCACATTTTTTATAGGAATTAAGTCACATTTTATCAGGAGACCTACCTTTTCTTACCAGGGTGGCATCCTAATCTTACCTTGGGCAAACTGAAATTAGTAGACTTTGGACTTGACTCAATGAAATACATGGTAACAAGTTGTTGTGATAAGTCTGGGTTTAGTTTGAGAGCTTCTCCTTTGTCTTTTCTTTCAGACCTGTTTGCCCTAGAAGATAGATGATGTACCTCTGTCTGTCTCTCTGTCTGTCTCTCTCTCTCTGTCTCTCTTTCTGTCTGCGGTCTCTCTTTCTCTCTCTCTCCTCTCTTCCTTTGCACCATTAGTAATCAGAAGAGAAACAAAATCTGTATGATGATTTCATTCCATCAAACACATGAGCCGTTTCTCACTAGGTGAGCATGTTTTCCTGAAATATTTGATAGAAATACTTTGGAAAATTAAGAAATGGCTATTTATAATTCCTGTACAGTACTTTGTTATTCTTAGAGTCACAGCACCTCACAAATAACATAAGTTCTACCCAGGGAATAATTGACTCACCATGGAGGTCTGGCTTGCTGTCTCATTAAATCTTCTAGAGTTGCTGGGAGGTAGCTTGCCATTATTCTTCTCTCTGTTTGACATAGAGAGAGTTAGGCATGGAGAGTTAGGCACCAAATAGTTAGAGGTCATGCACAGAGTCTCTAAGGGAGTACTGTTTGAATATTAGTATTGAATCAGATAGTTGCTGAACAAATGTTGAGAGTTAACTCCTTAGGGCCATCTCACTGGGAACAAAGTAAGTATATAACTGATCTACAAAACCACTATACTATTTTATCTGCAATACTTGCTTGTCAGAAATCTGACAGGTTGTCTTTTTCTGCAGCTCCTTGGAAAGATGAATGCTATAAATAAAATGACATTGGTATATGTTTGCATTTATTCCATGTTGTCAAGACAGGACATGTAGAAAAACTTGAATATGAATTTCTTCATGACCTTCTAAGTTAATCTTTGATGCTAGCTCTAAGGAAGTATGAGCTAGCATACACCACAATGTGTGACAATAGCTTCAGTTGAGTAAATGTTATACTTCATAACTTTTTTCTGTTATGGAAGGTTAGTAAGGGACAGGTACAGGAAAAGCCTTAGTATCATAACTTCATTCTATGACTGAAAAAAATAGCAAGCATACTCTGACCAATAATTTTTCCAGATAATGTTCAGAGTTTATGTTTAAAAACAATTCTGATTTGCTATTATAAAGACTATCTTACCAAATTCTTGAGCATCCATCTAGTGTAACCACTTTTCATTCATTCATTTAAGAAATACTCCTTGAAAACCTATGTCTAATGTGGTAACTAGAAAATGGATAAACTAGAAGAAGAGCTTAGTTCTCATTCTAGTGTTTATCTATGTGGATTTTCTAGCAGTAGTTAATGTGTACCAGTCGTGTGAGGTTTTTTTTCAAAATGTACATTTGACACCTTGACATCTCTGCAACAAGAGTCTATCAAAATATGGAGGAAAAGGAAGGAGACTATTTTGAGTAAAACCCTTCCAGCTAATTTTCCTTCAATTTTTTTTCATTTTGGAAACTTTCAGGTATTGAAAAAGCTGAAATATTACAATGAAGACTTACATACTTAGCACATATACTCAGCAGTTACCATTTTGCCACATTGCTGTGTTTGTCTTATGTGTTCTGTGCATGTTTTCCTCAAACAATTTTGATGCAGGAGCATGACTAGAATCTTCCCCCAAGTAGAGTATCTCTGGCATAGTAGGTTATTATTAATTGTGTTTGATTTCACTGAGGAGGTAGGAAATCAATAGTTAGGGCACACAAATGTTGGATATGCCCTTGGTAGTCTCTGTAATAATTGTGGTGTATGCTAGTCAAGATTGTTATAGAGATTATCTAGATTATTGAATACAGTTTGAATTTATGTCATGATACATTTAAAGAGATGCTTTTATTTGTTTTTGGATTTTTTTTATTAAATTATAGCAGGTAGGTACATGACAGGCACTCCTGATACTAATACATTCATTCCAGACTTTTTGTATGTACTCTTTTTACCTCTCTTTGCCTTTATATATAAACCATACTTTCCACTCTACTACTCAAAATATATAGAATATTATTTCATTTGAATTCCACACTTGATGTTTTCTGGAAAAAAAACTCATAATTCAAATTGTTATTCACATATATATAATTTTGTCTTTTTCTTTCCAAAACTTTTACTTTGTTTTTTATTTGTATCAAACCTAGGCATACATTTTTATAATTGATGTTCTGCAATTCATGACCATCTTAAATTTGAAAATGTATGTCTTTTGTGAATTTAGAAATGTTTTCAGCTATTTATTCAGATTTTTTTTCCTACCATATTCTCTTATTCTCTATCCTATGGTAGTCCACAGAAAATTTATATTAGACCTTTTGATATTGCTTACAATAGTGAGGCATGGTGACACAGGCCTATAATCCCAGCAATCAGGAGGCTGAAGCAGGAGGATCACTGAGAGTTTGAGGCCAGGTGGGCTACGTAGTGATATTGCTCACAAGGTCCATAATACTGTTTCTTTTAAAAATCTTTTCTATTTTTTTATTTTAAAAATAAAAGGAGGAAAACATTAACAGACAGACAGCCTTTTACAAAATAGCAAAAGAACAGTACAGACAATACAGAGTTACAAACAAAGTGGTAGGAAATTAACAAT
>NW_004955417.1:14075913-14124942 GCF_000276665.1 Chinchilla lanigera | reverse complement strand
CTCATCTCTTCTATGGCCTTACAGAGTTGTTTCTTTACTTCCATTGCAATCATTTCAGCTATTTCAGGCATGTGTTTACTAGATTCTCCTATGTCGATGTCTCCTGGACTTGTTCCGAGTGGGATGGAGTTCTGGGATTGTGTTTTAGTCCTTCGTTTTGTCATGTTTTCTACCAGATGCAGAAAGCTCAGTTTCCCTCTTCAGTGGCTGCACAGCAAAGGCCACTAGTGTCCCTAGTTTTCGTGTTGGTCAGGTTTGCCCCTGAGTGACCTCTGAGAAGCGCTACTTAGTCTCAGGTTCTCTGGCAGTTGTTGATTTGTATGTAGTTATCCCTGGTCTCAGACGCGGGCATTGGTGTCAGCTGATGGCCGACCGTCTGATCCATCGTCCCCTTGCAGTTCAGGGCACGTGCATGGCCCAGACTCTGGTTGCACTGGTGTCCTGGTCCAGTGGACCTATGTCCCCAGGCAGTTCAGGGTACAGGCAAAACCCCAACACAAACTGCAAGGTCGACAGTTTGTGATCCACCTGATTCTGTGTCTCCAGTCAGTTCAGGACACATACAGGGACCAGATGCAGGCCTGATGGACAGCAATCACAGACTGCCTGTGCCTGCAACCCCCTAGGGGGTCCTGGCGAAAGTAAAGCAGGGACTCGAACCGCTGGACCAGCAGCTCTTGGAGCACTTTCTCACTCAGCACAGGGTGCACACAGGGAGAGGCCACACGCCCCACCCCCAGCCAGAGAAGTCCCTGGGGCTTCTGAGTGAGGACCTCCTGTCTGCCGCAGGTGCAGGGAGGGCAGAGACTCAGTCTGTAATGACGGCAGGGTCCTGGGTCGCCCACTCTGCCCTTAGGAAGTAGATGGGAAATACCTGGCTCTCTCCGTGAGTTTCAGCTGGGAACAGGGTGGTGTGAGTAAAGCACGGACTCAAACCATGGGACTAGTAGCTCTCACTCACACAGTGCAGGGAGCGTGCAGGGAGGGGCTGCACACACCGCCCCGAGCTAGAGAAGTCCCTGGGGCTTCTGAGTGAGGACCTCCTGTCTGCCGCAGGTACCCGGAGGGCAGAGTTAGTCTGTAATCTTTTCTGTTTTCTTAGATTAATTTCTCTTGATCGTTTTCCAGTAGATCTTTTCCCATCTCCATTCTGCTGTTAAGCCTCTCTAGTAAACTTTTTATATCAGATACTGAATTTTCAGTTCTAAAATTTCCATTTACTGTTATATTTATTTCTGTACAGAGGTTTCTCTCCTTTTTTTTTTTTCATTTGTTAGGAACATATTTTCCCTTCACTGAGTGTAATGGTAATGGCTTTACAGCCTATTACTTCTTATATTTGGGTCATATCAAGGTTGACCTTTATTGTCTTTTTCTTGGGAGTGGATCATATTTTCATGATCTTCATTTATCAAGTAACTTTGGATTACATCCCAAACACTGTAAATGTTGCCTTGTGGAGGAGGAAGTATGTTTTCATTTATTCTCCAATGCCTCCAATGTATTTTATCCACAGTTTAAGATTATATAAAAGAATTAGTACATTAGAAATGTTCTGTGACATAGAATATCTCTACTCCAGATATGTGTCTTTATCCTTTAAGTGCACGTCAGATTTTCTGCTAACCTATAGACCTGCATTATCATACAGAAAGAACACCCTCATGTCTTCACGCAGGTGGAATTTGTCAGAGCTTCCACAGTAAAAGAGTGATAAGGTTGAGGTTTGTTATGCTCACAACAGCATCCTTTTTCCTGTATCTTCACCACTGCTACCAGTGATACACTTTTGCCACTAGAGTTGAAAGGATTGGGGCTGGGGATTTAGCTCAGCGGCAAAAGCGCCTGCCTGGCAAGCGCAAGGTCGTGAGTTCGGTTCCCGGTACCGGAGAAAAAAAAAAAAAAAAAAAAAAAAAAGGATTTACATGTGTTTAGTGACAAGCATCATCACCATTGCTGCCTCATTAGGAACAAAGGGAGAAAGAAAAATGCCACAAAATGACACACAGTGATAAATATGGTATATAAGAGCAGAAAAAGGAAAGCTGTAATGGCACAGATTTGTGTACGTGTGTACATGGACCAAAAGGGAAAGAGTTAAAAAGAAAGGGAGGTAAGAGGGCAGGGAGCCAACTGTGCCCACCTTTGTGCTGAGTCTTTAACATCTCTATAATCTTCAGAACAACTCTGTAAAATGAGCTATTACAGAAATACTACGTTTCATTTTATTTGAGAGCCTCAGAAACTGAAAGAATGCAGATGATTTTTTCCACACACAACCTTGTAAATGGCTAGGCAGAAAAGAAAATGTCCTTTTCCTTTCCTGAAGTTAGTTACAGTCGCCTGAAGGCCCTCAGGGAATGGGGGAGTAGTAAATGTCTTTCTAGCTTCTGCCACGGCTCCTGGATGAGAACCCCAGGCACCTGGCTTGGGAAAATTGGCTAAAAGGCTACATTACAACTGTTTCATATGACTTAGTCCTTTGCTCTTTTCAGAAGGCAAATTTGATTTGATTTGAAGTTTTAGCTTCGTTCAGCTGTGGTAAGACCTTTACCTCGCAACTTCCCACCCCTTCTTCTACCCCACCCCAATTCCAGTTTCAGTCTGTATTTTGAGAGGCTTTCTGAGCCAGACTCTTAAAAAAGAGTTTGGGTGCCTGTCAGTAGCCACAGGGGGGTCATCTTGTCAGTGAGGGGCAGATAATTTGGACTTGGACTTCCACCTTTACAGGTTTCACTCACAGCCTTTTACCTCTAATACTGTCGTCCTTGTACTTACTCTGAAATTTCCACCTCACTGAATAATGTTCAGAGAGAGAGAAACCTATAACCAAGAGCCACTCTCTTCTACACTTTTTTCCCCAGGAGTCTAAATTCAGGTTTGTTTTTCTCTCTTTTATTTTCTTTCTAGTCCTCTTAATGCACAAGATTCTACTAGAGCAGATTATTAGTTCTCAACTAAGGACAGTTTTGCTCTGTAAGGGTAATGTTTGTAGACATTTTGATTGTCCCCATTTGGGGAATGCTGCTGTAGGGTCTCTTGCTAAAAACCGGGGATGCTGCTAGCCATCCTGCAGAGCACACAAAAGCTCTCCACAGCAAAAAATTACCCAGCCCCTTACATCACTATTGCCTGGGCTGAGAAACCCTAACACAGATTCCTAGAACCTTTTCTCTGTGTCCCTCCCTTCCCCTTCCTGTCCCTTGCCTTCATCAGAACCACTCTTCTGGTGTGATGACTGTGCTAGACCAGTCATTGCAATTTCAGACCACAAAACTTCAGCTTCCCAGACCCATCCAGCGTTTCTGAGCTTTTGAAGTGGCGCTTTCTGGTGGAGGAAAGACTTGGGCAGTGGCTTAGTGAACTGCTGGTGGACTCTTGGGGAAGAACCCTGGGTGGGATTTGTGGAGGGAGGAACACAGGAGCCCTCAGTCCTCAGTGTGGGCCTAGCCGATATATTGTGGCTTCTAGGAAGCTGAAGTTAAGACACATCTTTTAAAGGGTTTGTGTGCATTGTACAGGAAGCAAAATTTACACACTTAGGGTTTTTTTTTCAGTCTGGGCCTGAGAATTAGACCAATAGGAGAAGACCATATCAGTTTATTTAAGACAAGTTTTACCTGGCACAGGAACCTTCATGAAGAAATGGAAACCCACAAGTGAAATTAGAGTTGAAAACTTAAATACTGAATTGGACAAAGAGTTTTTAAGTGTCCAAATGCGACTAGACAGAGGGTCTTAGGCCGGAGTCAATAATTGGGTAGAGAAGTGACTAGAAAGATAAGGCAAGTTTAACATGGTTTGTTTGTGCAGACTTCCTTGCCCTCCATTTTCTGTCCTGATGATACTTTCCCTCTGCTATAGGGGGACATCTTTCACACACGAATTTCATCTCCTGCTTTTCTGAAGAGAGAAGAATAGAGTGATCTTGCACTTGCTCTTTTTCAAGTGCCTTTAATTCAAAACAGTCTCTGTGCCAGAGCAACATTTTGGAGTGCCATGTTCTGAACTCCTTTGGTGTAAAAGTATAGAACCATACGTGGCTGAAGGGCAGCCATCAGGAGTGATTTGATTTATAAATGTTAGAAAATTTGAAAACATTTTAGATTGACTATAAAAATAGTTTTGGCTGTGGTTTTTTAAGGATGAAATGAAATATGAATAATTATCACTTGCTTGGTTAGTTTTGTTTTATTGCAACACTAGAATCTGTTCATGCATTTGCCTTTTATGTTTGCTGGTAATGTGATTGTCAGTTCTCATATGAAAAAAAAAAAAGGTGAGGGGAGGCAGGCACCATTGTTCCCACCTGGAGTTAATATTTTTCCATTTTTTTTTTAATTTTCAAATGAAAATCCTAGTTACAAGAAGGCCACACAATCAGAACACTAACCCATAGCCTTTTGAAACTGCTGATGAAGTATATAAAGTAAAACTCTGTTACAATGACCTAATGCTAGTGTCTTTACAATTCTGTTTAGTTCCAGTAATTACCTTGGACCTTTCATCACCTAACTGGTGCAAACTCAAGTCTGCCCAACGTTGGAGTTTGTGGGGTAGTAAAGCCATTTGCACTGGACTAAGCTGCTTTCAGGTTTTCAAGTCTGTAAGAAACTCATTGCATGATTCTCACCTCCCCTCCATACTCCTGGTTTTGCAAAATTATCCAGTTAGAGCAGTACATCATTTTGTTCAGTACATGTGGAACATTAAACTTTTCTCCTCGAAAGGTTTGATTAAAAACTTTTAAATATATGCTACATTAGAAGTGAAATCTTGATAGTTTCTCTGCCCAGATAGTTTCTCTTCCCGTCTTTACAGGGCCTACATAGTCCATATAGTCCTAAATAGTTCACTTGAAAGTGACCTAGAACACCATGTTACTCTGCTTGTCATGTTTGCCCATGACAGACTCTCATGATTAAATAACAGTTCAGAGCCGTTGATACAGTACCAGAGTTCAGAGCCCTTGAGGGTGAGCTGAGAATGTCATAGGCAGAAAGACCAAGAAATCCTAGGGAAGGAACTCGTACTATTTATTTTTAATTTTTTTTAATTTTACGAAAGAAAGAGAGGGAAGGAAGAAAGAAGGGAGGGAAGAAAAGTTGCCATTGTTAAATCTGCTGTCTACAAAACCATGAGCCATGGTGACAGTGTTTTGTTTCACTTCTTTAAAATTGATGCTGAGTTTTATTATAGTGTAGATAATCAAACAATGCTTTAAAAGACTTCATTAAGGAATTCTTCTGTTTTTATTTTTAAGTATTTTAGATCCATGGTTCTTTAAGATCAGAGCTCATTTTTATAATATTATGTGGAGTCTATAACAAATTGTATTTAATCTTGTGGATTAATATTTCTAATATGGTTTCTATTTCCAAAAAAAAAAAAATAGTACCTTCCAAACAATCCAGTAAAAAGTCTACATTCAGCTCTAAAGTAATTTTCACTATGCTAAAGAAATGAAAGCTTTTGAAGTAAACCAAGACAGACCGTGTTTGCTTTCATTGTTTCCTCTGTCCCTTATTTTTCTTACAAATGGGTACTCTGCATTCTTCCTTCTTTTCTGATACTGTGCCTGGTGCTTACTACCAAGATTATCCCTCTCAGCACAGGCCTGTCAGGCATATGAACCTGAGGGTCCATAATGCTTCTGGTTTCTGCACAGCATTAAGGCATCAGCCAATGAATTACAGTTTCCAATAAGACTTGAGAATTGTGCTAATAAATTAAGGCACTTCATCCCTTGTTAATTATCTACTATTATTAGAATAGTAATAATTTACTAATTTAAAACTTGTCAGTTTTTTCAAGACAAAATTCAACCTCAAAAGTAAACAAAATTAATGGATATGAGTATACAAATGAGCCCTGATTTCAGCAAACTTCAGCATAATAACACCTTTAATCAATATTGGATTATTTTTCTGAATCTCTTTAAATACATAGTAGTGATGGAAAAACACTAATAAGTTAAAGCAATCTTCTGTGATTTGCAGTGTAAAATAGCTTGTATTATTTAGGGATTATTGATGAGCCACAGATCGTTTGGTGTTGAGTCATCCTTTGTTAATTATCTACTATTATTAGAATGGTAATAATTTACCACTTTTTTTTTTTTTTTTTTTTTTTTTTGGTTTTGGTTTTTCTCCAGTACCGTGAACCGAACTCACGACCTTGCGCTTGCCAGGCAGGCGCTTTGCCGCTGAGCTAAATCCCCAGCCCCTAATTTACCACTTTTAAACTTCTCAGTTTTTTTCAAGACAAAATTCAACCTCAAAAGTAAGGTGAATGATAGATTCAAAAAAAGCATTTTTAGAGATCTGCGAAGCTAGGGTAGATTTTAGACTTTGAGGTATGTATATGCTCATTTCTGGCTTTTGGTTTAAGTAAAAAGCATTTGTTAGGTACCTTCAGAATGCTAAAAACTGAAAAATAAGGCCCAGCCCTATACTCAAGTATCTCACATGGTATAATTTCTGGTGTGACAGAGATTTTTTTAAGTAATTACAGTGCCAGAGTAAATGTCATAGCACAGGCATATCTGTAGCCATAGAAAGACGAACAGTATCTCATTTTATCAAGAACACTTGTCCAGGAATACTTCACAGAGATGACATTAAATCTCCATCTTAAAAGTGAGTAGAACTTGATAAGGCAGAGATGAGGGAAATGATGTCCTTAGTAGAACTATGTCAGCAAAGACTTGGAGCTAAAGTGGAGAGGGTGGAAAAATATTTAAGCAGAGGAAAATAATGTAATTGTTAATCCCCACCTCTTAATGTTTGGACAGTTTCAGTCCCAACACATTGTAAAGAGCGGTGAATATGAGGAACTAAAAGAGAAGTAGTGATGATAAAGACATAGGCATAATGGCGAAAGCAGCAAAGCTGAAGCTGCAGGCCTAAGCAAAGGTAGGTTCATACAAGGCCACATTAGGACTGTTCATGCAGCAAAGAGCCATTTAAGCATGTTAGGGACATGACATAAACTTTTGATAATTCTGGTTGCCTTATGGAAAACGAATTAGAAGAAAGCAAAAATAAAGGAAGGAAACTAGTTAACAGTCTATTGAAACAGCTTGCCTGAGCAAAGAGGGCCTTGACCAGAGAGATGACAGTAGAGATGAAGAGAATCATACACATTTGAGAAACATTGGTAATGTAAACAAGCGTTGTAACATTTGAATATAGTAGATTCTTGGCAATAGCAACCAGATGGGCAGAGGCAGAGCCATTTAGTGACATAGGAAAGGTTCAAAGACACACAGGTTTCTCTTGGATTACCGACTTATAGTGCCTAAACAGAATTTGCTGAGTTCTGGAACTCAGAAGACAAATCTGTATTAGAAATACAAAACTGAGAGTTTCTATCAGAAAGATGGTATTTAAAGCTAAGGGTGTATATGAGATTTCCTAGGAAATGAAGTATATAAGAAAGAGCTCAGAGAGCCTTGAGTAGGAATTGAGAAGCAACAGCTAATAAAGGAGACTGCAAAATGTTCCTGAAGTTAGCAGAGTTGGGTCAAGAGGAAGAAGTTTTAAAAAGGAAAGTATGGACCAAGTGTAAAGTGCAGCTTGCAGGGTCAAATAAGATAGAAGCTAAAAAGAATTCATTTGACTTTAAGTGACCTAACAAGAGCAGTTTGGAGAGCATGAGGGGTACAGAAGCCAGTATGGAGAGAATTAAAGTAGGATTGCAAATTAAAAAGTGATGACGATTTTCTGTCCTGAGAAACTGGGCTTCCAAAAGTAGAAAAAGAGATGGACTTGTGACAACTGGAAAGGGTGGATGAGAGTGAAAGTAGGAGTAGCCCTCTTGATTTGTTTGTTTAAAATGGGAGATATTTGAACACATTTTATTGTTTGAAAATGACCAAGAGTTTGCAAATGCAGAGAAAGAATTGTAGTTAGGTTTCTGAGCTGACCACTGTACTGCAATGGGCTCCTAGTTAGAGGAAGTGCAAGTCCTCTGTCCAAACTGAAGGGTGGTTCAGCAGAAGTGTTTGTAAAGGACATCGCTTTATGTTCAGAAAGAACTGAGGGCATTGTGTTGGGATTAGAATCACAAGATGTTTTCTTTTAAACAAAAGTAATGGTGTACTTTCATGGTATTTTTGAAATGTTCTTGATTAGTTATGTAAAGGCTGTTATGTCACCCAGTGATCTCTGAGGGATTATAAAATAATAACAAATTTTTGAAAGCACTTTACAAAATTAAAGAATTATAAAAATGCTAAGTGCTTTGTGTAATGATTGATCTCAATCTCATAATTTTTGGACCATTTTCCCACTCAGTGTGGATTTTATGGTCCATATTTGTTCTTACTCTGTCTTCTGTGACTTCTTACTTTCTGATTTTTATTTCCTCCTTATGTGGGCTCTTGCCAGTTTAGCATTAGTAAGTACTATTATTTACTGTAGATAAAGCAGAAATAAAGTGAAGCCAGATTTTCTAGCAAAAATAAAGGGGGTATTGGTTTATTATAAAAATCTCTTTTATTCTGTAAAACAGAGCACAAATTATCTACCAAAGCTAATTTATTGTATATTCCATCATTAAGACATCTTAGATTTTGAGAGACTTGTGTTACTTAAAGAAGTTACTTACCCATTCTAAGCCTCTTAAATCTTATATGTAAAGTAAGAATAGTGCCTATTTACAAAATCATCTGCCCTAGTTCACAGAATTATTATGGAGTCCATCTAATACATGTAAACTTGCTATGTAAGGTACTATACAGTATATTATGATTTGAGAAATACTACATTTCAGGCCATTTATAAACTCCCCTCCCCCTATATAAGGTATAAGGTAAGGTGTATGTGAATAAACATTCTAGGAAATGAAAACTTAGTTGGCACATGCTCTTTTAGTTTTTACACATCATTAAGATTCTATGTCAATCTAAATCTAATCTATACTCTTGAAGAAACCCATCTCCCCCTTTTCTGGAAAAATTTATTATGCCAATTGACTATATATCTTCGTATTGTTCAGTGTTTAAAAATGCTAATACCTAACTGGGTGTGATGGTACATGACTATAATCCCAGCATTCTAGGTGTCTAGAGCAGGAGAATTGAAAGTTTGAGTTCTACCAATGCAACTTAGTGACTCAGCAAACCTTTTCTCCAAATAAAAACTTGAAAAAGGGCTGGGGTTGTAGCTCAGTGTGAAGACCCTATGTTCAATCCCTTGTACTACACAGAGTGTATATGTGGCAAGGGGTGAGGAGCTCTGAAATTAGATTGCTTTGGATTCAAATCCTGACCACATCTTTATTATATAAATATCTTGGGGAAGTTTAAACTCGTGGTGTCTCTGAAAATTTAAACTGAAAAATGGTGATATTACTGGTACTATTTCCTAGGATTATTGCCTTTTATGTGAGATAACAGCATAGCCCCTGCCAGTGTAGGTAC
This sequence comes from Chinchilla lanigera, assembly GCF_000276665.1. Classification (NCBI taxonomy): domain Eukaryota; kingdom Metazoa; phylum Chordata; class Mammalia; order Rodentia; family Chinchillidae; genus Chinchilla; species Chinchilla lanigera. The sequence continues at coordinate 14,115,518 of NW_004955417.1, read as the reverse complement.
TAAATGGGTTTTAGCTATTATGTGCATCAAATTTATACCAATATGAATCTGTATACAAAAAAGTCTTTCCTGTAGAATAAGTGCCTAAAAGAATTAAATTTTAATTAGGATACTAACCAGATATTTTTATTTAAGTAGTGTCACCTATGGGATTTTAAATACCTATTTTCTCTTTTTAAAGCAGTGTAATAGCTTACTTTTCTGGCTGCCAAATTTACACCATAGCCAAGCAGTGATACTTGTTATTCCCTGCTTGTCTAGAAAAGATTTTTAAAATACGTTGTGGGGGGAAGAAAAGGAAAAAGCAAGCTTAGCAAAGTAAAGTTGGTGTCTTAGATGGACCCCCCCCAAAGTGTGATACCAAATCTAGCCACCAGAGGGTGCTGGATAGCCAGTGACCTCGGCGTCTTTCCAAGGCTGAACTCTTGCCCTTGTGAAAGGGGATTCTGTAGTTGCCATTATTCATGTCCATGGAGCTCACTGGCCTCCTGGTCTCTCAATTCCAAATACCGGAGGTCTGAAAGTGACCATCTTCCTGACTTCTCAGGGACGCGTGATCCAGCTGGAAGCCTCCCATCCTTGACAAGTCTTTAATTCTCCAAGCCAATCAAACTGTTTAACTTTACTCCTACCTTTTCACGAATCACTTTGGTTACAGTGCAGTTGATTTAAGATTATTTAATTTTATTCCATTCTACTGGCTCTGCTTCTGTTTCTACTCCTTAGGTAGTCTATCAGTTACTTTCTTAATAGATTTAAAAGATTGTACGAGATAGTTACCAGTTATTCAGCATTTGGTCACTCTTAAAGGTTACAACCCCACTATCTTTTAAGAGTTAATAAGCAAAAAAAAAAAAAAAAGGGTTAATAAGCAATATCTTATTTTTATGCTCAAGAGATTTGCCAGGTGAAGGGAAAACTTCTGCTAATGTCAACCTAACAGAATTACCTAGTAGGAAACATGACTTTTGTAATACTCGTTTTCTAAATCAAAGAAAAACAATGTCTGATGGTTGAAAAATTAGAAGATAGCTACCAAAACCTGAAGCTGCCTCGGTTTTCCAGAGGCCTCTCTTCCCTTTTTTGGCAGCATGGTCCAGCAGAGCTGGCAGTTGTGACATAAAAGTAGGCAGGGAGTAAGGGCAATCTGCTAAAAGGTCTGGTAGTGATTCTGGTGAGATGAGGCCATGGACACATCTGGGGAAAGAAAGCGACAGGAGCAGGTGTGCTTCCCACAGCAGGGTGCTGGAGCCTCATAGCGGCACACCACCATGCGCTCTTTCAACCATGTAGTTGAAAGAACTACAACAGAGAAAGACTTGGGCATATGGACATGCCTAACCAGAAATGAGCTAGAAGAACTGATGTAAATCAGAGGCATCAGAAGTGGATAGTGTCATGTGGAACAGCTTGTTGTCTTTGAAAGTAATTCCTTTGCATGTAGTATTTTTCAAAATTAACTTATCCTTTCTGGTATTGCACCTCTACTCTGAATCTAATAAGGCAAAGGAAGACTCGCTCACACTGTTCTTGTTTACTGCCAGTATCTGTTGGCACTAAGTACAGGGTATTCATCAGTAGGTCTCTTGCACCATTTACTTGAAACCAGGAGTTACACAATACTTTCTATGAATACAAAATAATTTCAGAAGAATTATCCAGTGGATAGTCATTCTTTGAATAACAGTACACATCAGTCACTTGCTAACAATATCTTACGGAAAGTTCCTCAAGAACACATTGAATTTAACAGCCACATAGCTGTTTTATTATTTTTTCCGCAGGAGGTAAACCAACAGTATGTCTTTCATTTGGTTAGTAATTAAAAGATACATTTTTCCTTTAATCCTTATTAAAGTGGGCTTTTAAAAGACTGAGCTGAAATTTCATCCTGTAAAATAAAATATAAAAATTTACTAGTAAAAATACCTCAAATTAATGTATGTTATTCAAACCAGAACTCAAACTCTGATCCCCAAGTTTCCACTCATGACCACAGTTTCTTGGCTTCACAGTTTGTAGATGCAAAGTGAGATCAGTGACTGTGGATCCTCTAGCCACAGTCTCTGCCTCTGCCTCTGCTTCCATGTTCTTTTTAGCAGAGAAACCACTCTGAAAGCAGGTGTCTGGCTCAAGAGAAGGTCATGCCAAAGACTTGCTTCCTCTGGAAGAGGTAGCAGCTGAGTCCAACCCTCACACTGACAACTTCTGGGAACATTTGGAAAGGCACTCTTTCTACACCATAATATCAGAGGTAAAATTTCAGTGCCATGTTCCTTACTGAAGTAGTTGATAACAAAAACACAATTTTAGAAAACTCAATTTAGTGCCATTCTTAGACGTAAAGAAGTTAAAACCTTTATGGACCATTCATTTACCGTAGTCATGAAAGTATGAAAATTGTAATATTTACTCTAAGCTGTTATGTTTACACATGACACTGGCATGTTACTTGATCTTTATTTTCAGTGATTTATGCATATTACTTGCCTAAGATAATGATATAACCCACAAATACTTTTATTCCCTCCCCAAACAAGAATATTGGAAGTATGAAACGTTTACCTCTGAAAGTTGGTATCTCACTTACAGGACACATTGAAAGTAATAATTTCCTTGTTTTGTGTTTCCTTACTCTCATTTTCTACCTTATTTTGTCTTATATTAATAGAATTTATGAACATATTTTTGAACAAATATTAATGAAAGGACAAGAGCAGAAGTTATCAGCTTCATTTTTACTCCATTGGTAGTTTTGCTTTTAAAGTTACACTTGACCGATTATTATTAAAGTAGGTATGGATTTTGTATTTTGAAAGTTTTCACAAGAGCATCTTACACTTTTTCTCTTCTGTATACCCCTTTAAATACCTGAGTCCCTTTATGGAGTTTTAATTTAATTTGTTCATTTATTAATAAATGGGAAACTAAAAATACTGTTTCAGCCACCAACCATGACCTCCTCAGATTGCTTCCTTGATGTAATGTTCTGCTTCCTTGTTGGTAACTCAGCTCATTGGCCCAGTAAAATTGAAGAATTTTGATCTAATTTATTATTGCTTTTTAAGTTCTTAAAAAAAATCTATCTGCTATATTTTGAGTTCATATTTTGTAAATAGCTATTAGACTGTGATTCTTATTCCATAGTGTTCTTAGAGAACTACAGATTCAGGTGTTTCAAAACTAAAGTATTTAGGAATTGTTTATTTCTAGATGTTGCTTCACTATTAAAAGTTAACTATTTTTATTTTTAGCTGACCTCTTTTAAAACTGCTTAATAGATAAAAATGAATTTTTACATCATTATTATGTAAAGCTAGTGTGATTTCAATAATCAGAATAAATATTGTGGAGTCACTACATTAGAAAATTGTATAAATGGTCCTACTCTGTGACATTAATAAGTGTTATGCTCAGTGAATTTAATTCTATGTATATTTATCCAAAGATTATTATTATCATTTTGAAGTTTTTTTGGACAGAAGCTATTTTTCTGTGAAATGATGAGTCATTCATTATCCAAATAAATGTATTTTACATGGAGAATAAACATGTAGTGGACATGGGTCTATCCTACTGTAAAATTAATTAAATATGAATACCTGGTTTTCCCAGATAGACTCTTTTTGCTTTGCTTAATTACAAATTCACCTACTTGATATCACACAAATCTTTTTTAAAGATAATCTGTGCTACAAAGTGGAGGACTTTCTTTGTTGCTGAGTGGTACTAGATTCCACAGCAGGAGCTTTGTTTTCTAAAACGAGCTTCCAAGAATTGAAACCAGACACTTCCCCCTCAGGAGTTACCAAGAGCCTTACCACTTTTCACTCATTCAGTAAATATTTATTAGGTATCTACTATAGTCCAGTATTCTAGTCACTGCTTACTAGCCATTTAGAAGGCAGAATCCCTATCTAATGGAATTGACAATCTGGGGAAGTAGAAGGGTAATGAAGTAGCTGTCCTCAACTGGATTAATGTCAAATGAGGGGACTTCCAGCAGCTATTTGCCAAGAATGGTGGTGCCTTATCTCTTCTTTCCTAGCACACTATACCATGGTCCTAGGAAAGAAGAGATAAGGGGACAACCCTCATCTTCCTTGGATCCTGGTGGTCCCTGGAGAATGTAGAATTTCCATGATCTCTGTACTGTAAAACAGGAAGTTAGAAGTGGTAATGTTGCCCAGATGGCTTCTAGGCCAGAGGAAACAAGGGGCATCCAAATAATGCTGAACATCACATCAATAACTAACACACACACACACACACACACACACACACACACCTGCAGTGCACAACCCAGCAATAATCAGCTAACCAGAGCAAGACCAGGGAGCCCTGCCCTCACTGACCCCTGTCTCCTTCCCATCTCCTAGCATCAGAAGAGTTAGATGTTGAGAAAGAGTGGGGAAAAGGTTCTGGAGCTAGCCCATGCTGAAGGGAAGGGGCAAAGTGAATCATGACTCTGGACTTTTAATAACTAAAAGTCAGATCTACCCAAGATTCCTTAAGGGACATGTCAGGGGAATTTGGCGTAATCCAGCTAAAAAGATATGATTGGAGAAAAAAATAAAATAGTCCAGTTTGTATAGTAATTCTACAGAGATTTCGTAACAAATAAACTCATTTGTGATCTTCCATAACAAATATTTGTCATGCTATTAATATTTTGATGGATGTATGAAAATAAAATTGATCACTTAATTTGTTAAGCCCTTATTTTGTGGCTTAATCAGTGTTTTAAAATTGTTCAAAGTGCTAATCAGAATTACTGGGATAAGACATTAGCCCCACAGCTAATAAAACTTTTGCATCTGCCCTTATTATGTCCAGAAAGATTTAATTACAGTTTGGTTTTGAGATATTCAAATTTGATTGTCCTAGGGCCTGCCTAGAATTTTAAAGCTGACTACAGTACATTTAAGAACAGATTTGTACATGAATCAAGTTTTTCCTGATGTTTTTAGCAAACAGAGCTTCCTAGTAGAAACTAAAAAGCATAAAAACAAAAAACATTCAACTACCACTGAGGAATGCAACTAAAATGTCTTCATTCCTTTTTTAAATGAGTGGCCAGGATTTCTCCAGGACAAGATCACTCTGAAGCGCATCTGCTAGATCCAAGCTAAACAGCACCAAACTAACCACGAGACAATCTGAACAAAGTTTCATTTGTGTGTGAAGGAGACATATCTAACTGGTTTTGTCAAAGCATGTTTTTATTGATAAAATTATGAAATCTATTCCAAAGGGCAGTGTAGAAATACGTTTATTTTGCTCAACAGCTGGTTCAATGGAAAAATTTCCACTTGTTTCATAAGTCTAATCATGAATAAAATATGTTAATATCTTGTAAGTAAAATACTTTGCTAGGCTCAACCTGGAAAGAAAGGTGAGATTTTTATTTTAAAGCGAAAAAAACTAACAAAATAACAACAAAGGCAAAAGCAAAACAACACAAAAACAGTAAAAGCAATACAGGATTTCAAAACAAGATGATCGGAATTAACAATAGTTATTGTATTACATATTGTCATCTTCAGCGAAGTTGCTCAGATTACCAGATGTAAGAATGCAAGATTGATCAAACAATTAAAGAGAATAAAAAGTAATAAAAAAACATTAGAAACAATACAGAGCTGCACTAAACAAGATGGTAGAAATTCAACAATGGTTATTATATTGCATATTGTTGTCTTCAAATTGGTTAAGTCACCAAATATAAGCATGCAAAATTGGTCAAGAAAAAAAAAGTGAGATTTTTAAGTAACATTTCCAAATGTTTAATCTATAAACAATGTTTGATTCAACAGTCAGATTTTTGAAATGCTTTTGTATTCTTGGGAGACCCAAGAAACAGCTCTTGGGTCTAATCCAAATTTGTGTTAGTAGGTTTGATGTTGTCTTTGTGTGCCTGCATAAAACCTCTAGCTGTGTGATCTAGGGTGGGTCAGTAGGTCCCTCTGAGTGTCCTCACCTGTGAAATGGAATTGGTAATATCTACCCACTAAGGCAAATGTTAGGATTAAATGACTTAGTGTACAAGACCTAGGATAGTGTCAAACACATTGTAAACAGCACAGTAATTCCCACTTTCCCTTTCTCTTTCATTGATATCTACCAGAAACTGTTTTCTCCCATTTCTTTGGGAATGAAAATCCAAGGGACTTAAGTTCCTTTTAGATACTCTGAGGTTAAGCACCTAAAATAGAACATTTTGAGGCAGTTTCCAGTTGTAGTCCTAGATTATTTATAGTCATTCAGTCAGCTGAAGACATGCGCTGCTCAGCTCATGAGCAAGGTAAATAATGTCTGTTTAAGGAAGAGGAGTCTGCTGGTAGATTTTATAACACAGCTTTTAAGATCATGTTTTAAAAGGGATTTACAGTGAGAAATCAGCTTTTCTTTTAGTGTGTCAAGTGCCTAAAATGATCAGTATCTTAATGGTTCTTATAAATGCATATTTTAAGTAGCTGTGCAGGCTTTCCTTCAAACAGGCTTCATAGTTGTTTCAATTGACTTGAAAGTTCCTTTATTGTGTGCTTTTCAGTGCCAGAATTTAAATCAGGAAAATGACTTGATATAGTAATTTCTTTTTAGCCTGTAGTGTACTACCTGCTATCCCTGTTGCTCAGTCTTGTTGGCAGAAAGCCCTTACCTGTTTATGTCTGTATCTAAACTGATCGGTGCGTTGACTCGGTTCTGATAGTACTTTGGTGTGTTTCCTGCTCTCTTTTAGTAAAATGAGTGTGGCAGCCTCCATGAGCAGTGTTTTCTAAAACCAAACCAGATTCTGTTCAACAAAGTGAAACTTTGAGCTAAAATGGAATATTAAGGGAAAAAGGAGTATGTTGCTCCAGGCCACAAACAACTCAAAACAGTCTGAGGCATGCACTGGTAAATCTTACAAAATGCTATAGGCAGTTCAGCATCAAAATTGCCATAGAAAATTATTGTTGTTAGCCATTCTGTTGATAGTTCATATTGTTAGAATTGCTAGCAGATGGGAAAATAGATGAGTCAGGATACAGTATTAGCAATCCATATTTTTTTAATCACAGGCCACTAATAAGATCTGTAGCATTTGTGAGGTTTATTTAAACAGTTGCTAGGAAGAGTTTGTTTTCCCAGTAAACACAGCAAACCTTGTACAGGATTTTCTTGATTGACTGACTAAATGTGTTAAGTTTAACATCTAAAACCATGTGCTTCCTTGTGGTAGTGTCTCATTTATTTGACATACTGATTATTCCTGAAACTTGTAGGCTCATTTAGTCTTGAAATATTTTTATGCGTTTTAACTGTATAATTCTGTCTCTGCTATTTTTGAGATTAAGATTTTTAAAAATCTGTTACAATTAGGACTCTTTTTGACAAAACAAAAAATAATATGAAAATCTAAAGGTTTTCATCTAGGTGTGGTGGTGCGCATCTGTAATCCCAGCACTCAGGAAAGCTGAGGCAGGAGGATTTCAAGTTCTAGCCCAGTGTGGGCAACTTAGTGACTTAGCAAGAACCTGTCTTTTAAAAAAAGAAAGAAAAGGTGTAGCTCACTGTGAAGGCCCTGGATTCAATTCCCAGTACCAATAAATAAACAAATAAATAAACTACCTAAGATTTTCCCATAGAGATATTAAGTAAAGTTTTCCCATAAAGATATTAGAAAGTAAGTCTGTTTTATCACTTGAATATAATATTTTAGGTTTTTATAGTAGCCTGGATATGTAAACTTAAAGGAAGTTGTACTTTTACTAACAGTTCTTCTTCATCAGTCATAAAGAACCTTCTCATGGAGTTCAGAAATAAATCTAATTATTAAAAGTATTATCAGTGGATTGATTTAATCTTATTTTCTATCATCTAACATCATTGAGTTATTTGTGCTCCTGTTTTATGTGAGAGTTAGGAAATGAGTTACTAATTTACATATATTTTACTTGGGTTTTCTTTTCTTCTTATTAGAGACACTAAGAAATGTAATATTTTTAGATAATTGATCTGTAATCCAAGCTCCTGGATGAAATGTAGTCCAGGACTGTCATTAACCAAATGAGTTAGGCTGTCACTCATGTACCAAACTAGCAATTTTCAAACAAAATGTTGACTCCTTGTTGAAAAATAATTTTGACTTTTTCATTTAACTTATGCATAAGTATATACCCATCTATCTAATTGTTATTTGAATTTTTTCTTTAAAGGTTTTTGGTTTTGGGGGGGTTTTTTGTTGTTTTTTTTTTTTAAAAAAGGAGATCTTGGCCTACCAACTGACCTAATTCCTAAAGAGGGTAGCAATTCTACCTTTCATTGTTGAGCTTCTGCTGCTTTTTCCCATTTCAAGAGACTGTTCTATAAAAATATTATATACAGGCTTTTCAGTACACCATGGCCTTCACAGCTGAATACTTAAAAAACATTCCCTTTTAGTTCAGGTTGAAGACCCTGGATATTTCTTAGCAACATACCCATTTTTGGTGCCTTCACAATTTGAGCTCCCTGAGAGTGCTAGATTAAGAATATTGAATTCAGTCATTGTAGACTTCTATCTGAAAAACTTTCCTTCCTTGGAAACATGACCAAATTTCCAGTAAAATTTTGTATTAGATAATTACTTAATTTGAATTTGTAGAATAAAAAATCTGTCCTCTGACAGAAAGCAGTTAGCATCTTTCTGCATCTTTCATCTTCTCTCTTCTACTTTAAAACTAAGAAAATCTTAGGTTTTAATGAAGGAAGGAAAAATGTTACTTAAATCACTGAGATCTAATGAGCGAGAAATGGATACCTTGAGATCATTGAGAATCACTCTCTTCTCAAGATTATGCATACCAAACTGGATTGTGGGTCTTGTTTCCTTCTCAACCAGACAGGAGCAAGTAAACAGAAGAATTATACCTGAACTAACTACATCCCTTTACAAAATTTCTTGCTATCTCATGGATGTGTTTTCACTGGTGATTTACTCTACCTGCATGCCCTTGTGTGCACACATCCACACACATATGCCTGTCCGCGCGTACATACACACAACCTGAATTGTGAAGGTAGAGTTGGAGTTTTCATTCACCAACTTATGCATAATATAGAAATTGAGTGCCATAAGCAATATGTTATAATGAGCTGTACCATTAGCCAGGAGCAAGCTAGCTCTTATTTTCTTACCTAGAATAAGGAAGTAAAATTAGATTATCTCTGAGGTCCTCTTTTGTAGGGAGATCTGTGAAAGTTTAACTCTTAACCTCACTTTATAGTTCATGCTTTTGTTGAGCAAATGACTGAGTCACAAACAATGACTTTTAACAGTCTTGGATATCAAAATTTATTTCTCCCAGACTCATATAATATAATTTACCTGATTGCAGTTTAAACTTTTTGTGGAAATTCATTTTATTCTCTGTCTTTAGTAACATGTCTTACGTCCTGATATTTATCATCTCAGATTTTCCAGAAAAGCAAAATAGGAAAAAAAAAAAGCTTCAGGTAATGAACTAGTATTGTTCTGAAATGCATCTCTTTGCTGACTGTATGATTTTAGAGCAGTTATGTTTCTACTCCCTTTGCCTTCAAGTTGTTCCTCTTACTGCATGTCAGTCACTTTGTTCACTTAGTCAAGCATGTTCTCCATGATATTTGTAAAGACTGTCAAACTACAGTATTCTCTCACAATATTAAGGCTCAGAGACTTGAGAATCTTTCTATTGTGCAGATACTATTTCATCATTAAATTCAAAACTGAATTTTATTACACAGAATTAGCCTAAAACATAAAAGTCATCTCCAACTGCTTTTTTTGTACATGTGTTTACATCACAGCAAAATTCCCAATGTATATTTAGTTTAAAATTCTTCTGTTTACTGACTTGACTTTCCAAATTGTGAAGTCAAATGGGGATCAAGGACTTCTTACTTCAGCCCTAGTTCACATCTATATTTGTTTTAGCACTAGCAAGTTGGTATATAGCTATGGCAATAAACTACTTTGTGCTTTATGTGTTGTCAAAAGATGGCACATAAGTAACATTTCTTTCCTATATTAAAAAAGTAAATTCAAGTTGATTTCCCATAACTTTGTTAATCGGTAAACATAACTAAAATGATTTCTCTTCTTTTTCATAAAGATTTTCAGGAAACCTGAGTTTGATGAACGAAGTTTTGATCATAGTAATACTGCTATTACTTCAGGAAGTTGGCCTTTTAATAGTATCCTGATTAACCCCTCCCCCAAAAAAACCCTTTTTTAATTTAGATTGACATTTTAAATGAGTCATAGTGGAATGTAGGACATTATAGAGCCATTTTTGTCATTGTGAGTCTCCATAAAATTTTATCTAGTGTGTAAACCTTTACCACTAAGACATTGAGCAGTTTTGTTTTTAAGACATTGAAGAAGTTATTTCTGCAATTTTCCCTCCCAAAGTGTTTTTATGCCTGTGGGAGGCTTGATAGTTATAAAAACCAAGTGCTACATATAGTATTCAAGCTTAATCAGAAATTAAAACCTGGGCTGGGGATTTAGCTCAGCGGCACAGTGCCTGCCTGGCAAGTGCAAGGTCATGAGTTCGGTTCCCGGTACCGGGGGAAAAAAAAAAGAAAAAACCCCACCCCCACCCCCCACAAAAAAAAAAGAAATTTTTTTAAAAAATAAAAAAAGAAATTAAAACCCAACTAGAGGTTTATGTCTGTAAGTAATACCCACTATATATAAACTGAAAAATTCTACTAGTCAAACTCTCTTTTTTTAATATTATAATCTAGATTTATTTAGAAACCAATCAGTATTTCTCCCAGACTCATATAATTTAATTTACCTGATTGCTGTTCAGGTAAATTAGTGTTCTCTTAACAAAGTGAGAAGACCCTCTGGACTACAAATGCCAAGTTTGGGTATTCTGTTTGACACCATAAACAGATTATAAATCAAGGGGAAACTTCTTCCTGCGTGATCTGCCCTTCATTGGGCTTCAGTTGTAGCCTAAATGCTGAGTTTTCTGAGTCTGTATCTTTAGCATGGATCTCTCTTCTGACCCCCAATCCCCAAGTTATAGTCCATATCTGATGTCTCTAGCTTGATGCCTTGGTCATACCTCAAATTCACTGCTTTCATTAACTTGCCAGTTGCTGATGATGTCTAGTCTATCACACTGCCCAACCTGGAAGCCTTAACCCTTCCTTTTTTCCTGATCCTTCGTAATCAGTCAGTCTCTCAAATCCCTCTCCAATTTTCAGTCTTCACTTCCATTGTTCTAGTTCACATTTAACCTTCTCACTAGACTGTTGCAGTACTACTGATGGGTCCTCCTGCCCCTGGTTTTTTGTTCTTACCGTGGCAATCCATTTGTATACCTGCTGCTGGAGATATTTTTCTAAAGCTCATATATGATCAGGTCACATCTAGCATTTCTTTCTTGTCACAGAAAGTTTATAGCAGCACACTTATGGCCTGTGGCAGTCAGGCCTTGCCCTGTCTTTCTTGCCTCATCTTCTATTCCTCTTCCCCCATAGATCCTTCATATCTCTGTAATACCATCCCTGCACCTTGTATGTTTCTGCTTATGCTGTTTGTCTTCCCACTCCCTTCCCATTTCCGGTTTCCTCAGCTTACTCATCTTCCAGTGAATTATCTGTGCAGCGACTTGCCCTCCCTGCTAGATTCCAAGCTCATTGTGAGAAGTGTTTTATTCATCTCAGTGCTTGATATGTGGAAAAAATTCAATAAATTTTTAAGAAAAGAGTCCTCTGAAGTTCTCTGACAACCCTCCTGAGCACATAGATAAGCATGCTGCTTATGCAGAAGTCAGATTTCCTATAGCCTCAGCCTTACAAAGCCAAAAGCTTGAAATCAGATACTTTAAAAATAAACAAACACTCGAAACAGGTATAACAAGCTTCAGCACTAAAGCCATGCTCTGTTAGCCTGACACAGTCGGAAGGCTTTCATTCACAGCCTACTTTTTCTTAGTGTAATGCCTTGTAAGATTGTGTAATTGCCTTTCTAGTTCCCATAAGTGAATAGACTTAATGTAGAGATAGAATAGTATACGTCCCGTGACAGCCAGGAAATGGAGCTAATGGCTTTTCCTCAAATAAAGATAAAAAGCCAAAAGAGAAAAAAATTAATATGTGGCACAAATAAGTAATAAGTATGAATAATAGTGGCTCACCATCAAGGAAAAGTTATCTACAGGCCTTTGTTCTCTGATTTAGAAGGCAGTAAAATCCTTTATAAAGACTTCCTGTTTAAAATTAGTGAAACAAAGTTTGTTACTAAAGTTTAAGTATTGTATTAATCACTTTGCCATTGCTAGGACGGAATAATTTGCCCAACATGCATGATTTAAAGGAGAAAAGGGGTTCTTCTGGCTCTTGGTTTCAGAGGTCCAGTCCATAGTAAGTTGCCTCTGTCACTCTTAGACCTGTAGTGAGAGGCCTCATCATGGAAGGAAGGCGGGGTAGAGGAAGGCTATTTACCTCATGGCAGCCAAGGAGCAGAGAGCAAGAGCCAGAGAGAGAAGGGGCTTGGGACAGGATATACCCTTCAAAGGCATGTCTCCAGTGACCTGCTTCATCTACCAGGCCATGTGTGCTAATGGTGTGTTCAGCTATGAATTTGTCAATGGATTAATTAATTAATGGGGTTATTGCCACAGGATCTTATCACATTCCCAAAACCCCACCTCTGAACACATGAGCTTTGGGGAGACATTTTTTTATTCAAACTGAAACAGGTACTTTATTAATTCACCTTAATGAAACACCTAAATTCTTAACCATGCCAGATAATGGTTCTCTGGTATTACAGGGCTATTTTTCCACAAATTTTATATATTGAAACTATAAAACTCTGTTAAAGGAGGAAAATATTTTTCCTGATTAACATGAGCTGAAATGAGCTGTCTTGAAGGACACTGAAGTGGAATTGGATCCTTTGTAGATGTGGGGGATGCTTCTTTCTCTGGGAAATGTGACTTGGGTCCACATTGGCCTTTCAAGTCCATATCACCTATTCAAACAGTTCAGAAAGTTCCAGAATTGGGCTGGGGATGTAGCTCAGCAGCACAGTGCCTGCCTGGCAAGCACAAGGTCCTGGGTTCAATTCCCGGCACCAAAAAAAAAAAAAAAAAGAAAAGAAAAAGTTTCAGAATTGCCAGGCAGCTTGTTCTTTTTCCCACAGTGATTTGAGCAGATGGATAATTAATACTTTAATTAAAAGTTAATAAAATATATAACAAAAATATATAACAAAACTATGAATTATATACAAATGTGTTTATAGCATAATATAAAAACCCATATACCTCTGTGACATATGATTAAAGAGTAGTGGCTTATTCTGTATATACCAGAGTTGCTTGTGGCCCAAAACAAGCAGTGCTCACGCTGAGTCCTTATTGCAGAGCCTGTACACTCTTTCCCATGATACTGCCATCCCTTAAGACATCTTTGGAACTCCTTTTGAATTTCCTTCAGAGGTTGTGACTCATTATTTTCAATATCCTCAGAATATTTTCAGCTGAGAGTGGATTTGATTTGAGGAAGGAGTCATTTATGGCTAGGTATGGTGAATAAAGTGGATGATCAGCTGAAAAGTGCTATTTTTGGTAACTGTAAGTAATGAGAGTGTTTTTCATCTTGACTCTTAAAGTAGCCAAAGATAGTTATCATCTCAAAACAAAAAATGAGCTGCAGTTTTTATCATTTTAAAACCAAGTCTGATTGATTGCTCTTATATAATTGGCCTGCCCCACAATTGGCCATAGCTCCCTGGTGTCTGAACCTGCTTTCCCTGGGTCCTCCCAGGGCCCCACTGGGCCTGTCCTTACTTCCTGCAGACCTACCACGGGGTCCTCCTCTGACCCCTTGTCTCTAGTGTTTTTAGTCATTCACTTAACGTGTACTGCTCTGAGGCACTCTCCTCTTCAAGGACCAGCCCCATCCCTACTCCTGAGAGGGCATCAGTTCACTCTTTAGGTCCCATTGAATTTACCACAGGCTCCTTTGTTGTTGAGGGGAACTTTGTTCAAATAACAGACCCCAATACCAGGAAAATACACACATGAACCTGCAGAATTTGCACTCAAAAAGCTTATTCATGGACTTAGGTACTTCTCGCCGTGATCTGTACCACATTCGGTGTGGGGTCTTGTGTGAGTACTTCAGTGACAACTAGCTGTTTAGGTTTCTTAAGGACCAGGAAATAGTACTTTGCATTCTTTATTGTACCCACCAAGATACTGAGTTTATGACAATAGCATTCTATAAATCATTGTGGCTTAATAAGCTTTTTAAAACTACCTGCCTACCACCATCACTATAATATTTAGTTTTTAAAGGAGACAATATTTTAGATTTTTTTAATGTTAATAAGAGAACCTTGTGCTCCCCAGATTATATCCCTAAAATGTGTTTCTCAGGAGATAATGCATTATCTTATTGTTTTGGTATATAAATACAGTAAAACTCAGGGTGCCATAGATCCTGTTATATAGCAGAGCAGATTTTATACCCCTTATACGCAACATGAGGCCTCTCTCCTGCTGTTGCACAGAAAACCAGTAAAGGATATGCTGTTGTTGCCTCCTAAAGCAAATATAATCAAACTGTAACGTATATAGTGAAGATTTCACAGGCACTTCATTCTCAAACTAGCAAGCCCACATCTAAACTTACACAACACAGTTTGTATCAGATTTGGTATATAAAGTACTTGGGGCATAATATTCAGAATAATGGGGGCTGGGGATTTAGCTCAGCGGCAAAGCCCCTGCCTGGCAAGCGCAAGATCGAGAGTTTGATTCCTGGTACCGGAAGAAAAACAAAAAACAAACAAACAGAATAATGCAGTTTTTGGTCTGAATGCTAAGCATTCAGTTAAATGGAGGCTAAAACTGTTCATTTAACCTTCGTCTGCTCTTGCCTCGATTCTCGGGTGTACTCTGGGGTCATGGTTATTGATTATTGTAGCACTCTGTAAGTGGCTAAGGTGAAAGATTAGAATTTCTGTCCCAGAAACAGCCTGAACAGCTCCTTGGCAGCAGTGATAGTGTTGTCATTGTGCTGTTTTATTTTTTTAACAGAGATATATTTCATCAGCTTTTTCTTTTATTTGCTGTTTCCTAAAAACAGGACATTATAATTGTTTTTACAAATTACTTGAAGTTCTTGCAAAATGTGACTTTTGGTCTTCAGGGAAGAAATTCTTGTTTTAATCATTGACCACCTTTCAAAGATACAAAGAATTTTGCTGAAATATTAATGTTAAAATTAATCGGACCTTAATATATTGTAGATATGGTGCTATACTAATATCTTTGTCTTTGTCTATATATAGTTAAAAAATTTAAGTTTAGAAGAACTACAGATGCGGTTAAAAGCACTGGACCCCATGATGGAACGTGAAATAGAAGAACTTCGTCAAAGATACACTGCAAAAAGACAGCCCATTCTGGATGCAATGGATGCAAAGAAGAGAAGACAGCAAAACTTTTGAGTCTGATTTCTTCTTTTACTACCTATTCTGGAGACCAAGAAACCACTAAGAATTGAAGGAATATTAGAATTTTTTTAATCCAAAAGCTTTATACTCTGCAACTAGGCAAAGGTCAAAAACTAATGATGGTACATACCTACGTAAATTCCCAAAGGCAAAATTTACATTTGTATCTACTATATTTTCATTTTTAATTGAGAATAATAGAAATGTATTCTCTCTTTCTGTCAGCTGAAAACCATTCTAAACTGACTATATTTAGAGATCTTGAAGATCCAAAGCTATTGTTTAATTGTACAGCACTGATGGGCTTTATGTCACAATATTCTTTATTCCTGTCTGGAAGCCTATTTATTGTAATCCCTTAGGTAGACTTATTTATTTATGCTATTTCACTTTGTTTTGTTTTTTTAAAGACAAACTCAGATAGCTTTGGTGAAGGTAGGAGCATATTAACAGATAATAGTGTACAACCAAATTATATTTCAGGCAGTGAGCTCTGAGGTACATTCCTTGATTTCCAGGATAGTTTTCCAATAGAAGAAGAGCAATAATAGCAATAGTGCCCAAATGAGCTGTACATTTTTTTGTATTGGAGCAATAATTCCATTTTTACCTTTTGAAATTTTGACTTTTGATATTTGCTACAAATAGAACTCTATATATTTAGGTCAAACAGAGCTATAATGTTTAAAACCAAAGAAATCAATGGAACCCTTGCACCAAAAAAAGTGTGATAAATATTTTAAAAGAAATGAAACCTTAATACAAATGTAATTTGTTAATACTGTTTCATGCTTCATTTGTAGATCTGTTAGCTAAACTGAATCAAACTTGCAATGAGCTCATCATATTTATTTCTGTGAAATTGTGCTCTATTATTATAGGACTTCGTGTTGATTTCATTTATTTCCTGAGAATTGGTAAACATCATGTGCCTGAGGATTAAAAAATGGCAAAAATGCTTCTATTGAACTGTGCAAACCTTGGGGACTGAAAAAAAAAAATACTAAAACCATTAAAAAGAAATTCATTTCTAAGCTGAATGAACGTTTGTATAGTTGAACTGGGACCAGTTGTTTCCTAAGCTGCATATGGCCATCTTGACAGTGTTTGTTCTCTTATGTGTTTAATTACTATGTGGAAGTCATAAAGACAAATAAATTTTACTGTGCCACCCAGCTCATTTCATCTCTATATCTTTTTTAAAACTCATGGTATGGACTCTGTCTTTTCTAGGCAAGAAAGATACTTGGCAGGGCAGGCCAGATTATGCAGTGGCAGCAACACTAAAACTGCAAGGGCTTCATGAGCACAGATTACTCCTCGCTTAAGCTCCAGGCCAGCCCGTATTGGCAAGATACCCTGCCCTGGTCATCCGCATCCAGGGACGTGCTGATGCAACATTTGTCACCACCATCAGGGGACATGGCCCTGGCGAGTCTCACATTCACTGTAGCCAACAGTGACACATGTCAAGTCAGCCACAACCCTGTATTCAGGACTAGTCATGTGGCCACTCCTGATTTCCAGAGAGCAGGGAAATAGAGCCTCAGTGGTGGCTGGAGTCACTGACCTCTGCCCCAGAAGTTATGTCATGTCTGCAAAGTTTTCTTCCTGATTAAAATAGCATTTGTGCCCAAACAAATGCCTTGAAGTAGCATTTGTCTCTGCTTTGTTGAGTCCTTACAAATAACATATTGTATAATTGCATATAAATGACTACCTTGTTATTAAAGGGCTTATTTTGCACATGCCAGAGCTTTATGTAATACATTAATAAGATGTTTTTAGTGCTTCAGCTAATCTTTATTGGAGTCCATTTGGAACAGTCAAATGACTTGACTAATTTTACCCATTTTCCTTTATTTTTCTTGCTCCATTCCAATACCTTGCTGATATAATAGAATCAAATAACTGATTTTCGAACCATCCAAGCAGAACTACCTATGTGAAATGGACAGAAACTTGTGGAAATTATTTCTCTTTCATTTTCAAATTTGTAATATTCATGTAGATTAAGCTAATGAGGTCTGTTAACCACTTCTACTAATTCAGTCTGAGCAAGAAGAGGCTTCCTTTGAATAATGTCATGTTCCAGTCACGTAATTTTTATGCAAATAGACTATATTCTTTTGTTATATCTGTGTCTATTTAAACATACATAGGTGTATATACACATGTTTAAGAGAGTCAGTAGCAATAAGTATTTTATTAGAGCCACAGTACATTTTAGGATAATCTACCTTAAGAGCTCTCCTATCTTCCTACTTCCAGCAAAGAAAAAAAAACTCAAATTGAACCGCAAACCAGAAAAGAAACTGTCTACATAAGCCTTGATTAATCATGACACGTTGGAGATTTTTCTAGGTATTTTAATGCACTTAAGAAGAAAATTTTTATTTTGACTTTGGTTGCTGAGAACTTTCCAGAAATAGGTAAAAGAGTACTTTCTCCACACCCCATTCTTTAATAAATAGTGTTGTGAATGTAATGGACACTAATGAATCAAAGTTTTATCTCACCAAAAAGCTAGCATTGTTATGTATATTTTTCTGTAGATGAGAAAGTTTTTCCTTTGATTTAATGAACTTAGATGACTCATATCTACAGACTTACATTTACACAGCTCATTTTAGCATAAATAGTTCTAATGCTCAAAATATGAGTTGTTTGGCCAGTATAAATTGGAGAAGAAAATGTATTTATTTAAATGGATTTTAAAATAATGACACTATCTGGGTCACCCTTGTTACTTTGCCACATAGCACTACAGACATTACTTACATGATTTTATATTTTTTTCTTCTGCTTATTTACTGAATCATACCCCCAAAGTTTAAAGTCACGCTGTACTCAGAGAGTTATGTAGCTTCTCTAATGGAAATTATATAATCCATTAATAAGATGTTTTTAACTTAGTCACAGGAAATCTTTTCAAATTACTGACATATTAACATTCAATAGGAATCTATTTTTGTTTCCTGTTCTATATGTTAAAGATTAATGATTAAATCCTGAAAGTACTGATTCTCTAAATAGAACATTTAAAAAAATAATTGGAGTTACACTACTTTGCTAACCTGTTATTAGACACAGACATTTAATTAGATATTTCATCAAAATGCTATTTTGGAGTACAAGGGTTTTTGTTGCTTTTTTTTGGCACAGAAGGCTAGGAATCTGGGGTTGAATGAGAGCCATTTTTCTTTGCTGTTTGAGGAATGTGATGAGACTGGATCCACGAAGTTTTATATACTGTAGTTGGGTAGGCTGGTGCCACTGAAGAGTAACTTGTCTTCCAGGGGCTAAGTCAGCTGCTCCCTGCTCCATGTCTACACAAAACACCTTTAACCTCAGCGAACCACTTCCTACTTTCTGGGTCCCAAAAAGACTCCAAGAGGAAAAACCACAAGAACTACGTCACTTCTTCCACCAATCTTGGGCGGAAAAGAATCCCAAATTCATTTCTCACAATGGGTCCTATCATTAGCAAGATTCCTGCCGCTACTGTCTTCACTTGATTAAGCTGCCTAAATAGAAATTCTAATTTTTACCCTCACTTTTCTGCTCACAGAATGAACTCTGGCTCCTGATACTCAAGACCTGTGACATGCCTCAGCTGACATTTATGACCTCATCTCCCATTATTGTTTTATTTCAGACCTTTCTCCCACCGAACTGAACTGCTTCCAATTCTATTATTGTTAGTTTATTTATCTTGTTCCTGGTTTGTAACGGTTCTGAAAGCAGAGAGCATTTATCCATCATGTTTCCCTACAGTCCTTGCCAGTATTTTAGATATAATTTAGTATTAAAGTTTCATTGAATGCAATGAACTCAAACAATAAAATTGTCATCATTAATCATGCAGGCTTTCTCTTGTTAGCATCCAGTCACTAGAACAACAACTATAAATCAACTCTTTTGGGGAAATCTTCTAAGCCATGTACTTTTGATACATTATCACAAAACTTAAGATGCATACTCCTTTTAATGAAAAAGAAAAGGAAGATTGAAAGGAAAGAATTAGAAAGATTAAATGAGGTCAGAGTTCTAGTTAATGCCAGTATGAGCTTTAAACCTCTGTCTCCAAAATCTTTGCTTTCCGCACGAGCTCACAATTGCCTAGTAAACACAGGAAGTCTGGCTCTAGAATGTTGGACAGAGTTGCTAAGCCTGCCTGCCGATCTATCTCAGAAAGTGATAATTACAGCTTAGGAGAGGATCATTGTTAGCTGATTTTACCTTTCCCACATTTCAGTGGAACCTATACTTTCTGAAATGGCATCTTTTCTTTCTGTAGAGGAAAAAAATGTATCTACTCAAGCTTCCAAGGTGAGTTACACAAAAAGATTTTTTTTTCCTTATTACATGTAAAGAACTTGTGCCTTGAACACTGTTTTCTTGTAAACCATATTTTATTCCCTCCCTTGCCACTTTTTCTTTGATAATGAGTACTTAGAGAAGCATTAATCATTACAATGGAAGGAGTCTGGCATTAGAAGTTAAATGAGCTGGATTCAAATCTAAGTTCTTCCTGTATGCTTTGTTGTCCTGGACAAATATAACCATTTGGCCAATCTGTTTCAATTTCTTTATCTGTAAAATGCAGCAATAAGAAACTCAAATATTCTAATATACCTATAATGTTTAACAGAGTTCCTGGCATAGGACATATGGGTATTAGCTTAAAAAATAAACTTACTAAACTTTGCAAGATAAAAAGACTAATGAATTCTAATTTCCTAGTAGAATATCCAGTACCTGCCTGCGTTTACACCAAGCCACTAGTTGTCTTTCACATTTTTGTAGAATGTTCCAAGGTGAACTGTAATCGGTGGAGTAGAAGTTAAATAAAACCTGAGACTAGAGCTCTCAGCTTTTAAATTCTCTTTCTAATGTTCCAGTGTCTGCACAATCTGCTGGGTGGAGTGGGGCAGTCCTCCAGCTGTGCATTTCTCAGCCTTTCCATTCGTTCCATGTCAGCTTTCTTTCCTATTCAAAAAGAAAATATTCTTGGCAAGAGTATTCAAATGAGAAGACATAATAGCACTTGGAACAGAAGACTTTGATGTTAAAAAAAAAAAGAGGTACACTGAGGAATCTAAAATGTAGAACTGTTTCATTATTAATGAATCGATGTGCAAATTCATGAATTCATTCTCTGTTGACCTTTCAGAAAGAATAGAGAAGTTTATTTTTAAAGCAAACCAGCTCATAAATCAGTTTACATGTTTCTAATGTGGCCTTTGAAAATTATTCTGGATAGTAAATCCTGATATTAAGAGACAGCTAGACCTGAGCCTTAAGAAATTTGCAGCAAGCCCTTTTGATTTTGAGGACAAACTAATTGCTTTAACAAGTAGTGATTTGGAGTATGATTTGAATTTGAATGTGAGGGGCTGGGGGTTTAGCTCAGTGGCAGAATACCTGCCTGGCAAGCATGAGGTTGTGAGTTCAATTCCCAGTACCGGAAAAAAAAAGTTTGGGGCCAAGGATATAGCTCAGTGGCATAAGTGCCTGCCTGGGCAAGCGCAAGGTCCTGAGTTCGCTTCCCGGTACCATATATAAATTTGAATATGGTAGGCAGTCATGGAAGTCCAAACAAATGTTTTTAAGTTATTAAAATCATTTTGATTTCAAGGAAATCAGGGTTGCTTCTTCAGGGTTGCTAGTTTTTTATTCATCATTCATCATTAAAGTAAATGTGACAAACACGTGCGGCCTGGCACCCTGTGAGCCCCGGTGACTTGCACTTCCTTTACTCATCAACATCCATTATTAAAACAAACGTGTCAACTTCTTTGCTGTTTGTGTACAAAATCACTGAAAACATAGTTGTAGCTTAACAGCGGATACGTACAGCCTGGAGCAAGGATTGGAGACTGCGTGTGTTCGTTGCAGCAGAGACAGGAGGGGTGACGGTTCCTCCTGTGGCAGTAGAAAGTGAGGAAGGCTTCACTGAAGATAGGCACAGCCTGACTCTTCAGGCTTGGGAAAGCAGGAGGGAAGAAGGCATCTGGGGAGGGCAGAGCATATAGAAAGGCACAGAAATAAGAAGAATACTCTGCTGGGGTTATAGTTCCGTGGCCCAGTGCCTGCCTGGCAAGCATGAGGCTTTGAGTTCAATTCCTAGCACCAAAAAAGAAAGAAAAAGAAAAGAAAGAGAAAGAGAAAGAGAAAGAAAGAAAAGAAAATTCTGTATACCTTTCAGTGTCTGAGAAAGTTCATTACACAATGAAAGCATTTAGAGAAAACACATTAAGGACAATTTGTCTCCCTTCTGCATTTAAGAGAAGTCATAGAATTATGTGTTTTTTAAATCTTTTTCCCAACTCATTAAATGTTTTCTAAATGAGTTAATTCCAAGTAATATCAGACCTATTTCCTGCCCAGATTTACTAGCCTTGCTTACCTATACTCATTCCTTTTTTTTTGTACCAGGAATAGAACTCATGACCTCATGCTCGCCAGGCAGGTGCTGCACCACTGAGCTAAATCCCCGGCTCTACTCACTTCTATTATATAATAAATATCTAGAAATGATGTCTGCAGAGGCTTGCAGGGGTTAGGTGTTGGGGCAAAGATGGCAGAGAGAGGGAGGCAGGTGGTTGGCAGCAATACCTGAGAAAACAGACTTAAGTACAGTTCTCCAAATCAGTCCACTTCCTGTGTGCCCTGAGAGAAGCTTTTCTCCTTTTGGCCTGCACATTTCAGCATTTTCCACTCTTACTTTTCTTGCAGCACTGAGTATTAAGCCCAGGGCCTTGAACATGCAGGTGCTGTACCCTGAGCTACACCCCCAGCCATTTCCCAATTTCAGTGAAGGTAATTTGCAGTAGAGGATGTGTCAGGGATAACAAAGTAGTATCAATTAAGACAAATGAGAAAAGATAAGTAGAAACCAACTGTAAAAAAGCAATCTGGGTCATATTGCTGGCTATGAATTTGGTCTAAATCTTCCTAAAAGCCAAAGTAAGGGAAGAAACCAGAAACCATTTGCATTGTCTAGCTATGCCGTCCAGTACGGTAGCCACTAGCGCTTGAGATGTGGCTAGTCCAAACTGAGATGTACTGTGAGTGTAAAATACACACTGAATTTCAAAGGCTTAGTTCCAAAAATGCAATATATCTCTACTGTTACATTTATTACCATTGAAATTATATTTTGGATGTTAGGTTAAACTACGTTATTAAATTTCACCTCTTTAATTTTAAAAAGTTGCTACTAGAAATTTTTAAGTTACATATGTAGCTCATATTTGTAATTCATATTATATTTCTGGACAGTGACAGTCTATAGATGAAAGCATTCATCAACTGAAAAGTGGATAAATAAAACGTGGTATATCCATACCAGGGAATACAGCTCAGCAGTAAAAGGGAACGAGATAATGGGTTTATTTTTAGGGTGATGAAAATGTTCTAGAATTGACTGTGGTGATGATTATACAACTCTGTCAATATATTAAAGACCATTGAATGATAAACCTTAAAATGAATAATTATGTCCGCCTATATTACAATCATTAAAAAAATGTTGCACTTCAAAAGACACACAAAACCCACCTATTAGTACCTAGATAAGAAGTGTCTCTCAAAGGGTATCTATTGGGTAGCATGCCATTAATATTCAATCCAATCTCAATATTCAGTTATCAGTATTCTCAGAGTAAGCACATGGGAAGAACTTTGTAGTTCTATTTTTTGTGGTGTTTCCAGTATTTGCCAATAGTATACTGAATTCAGTAAATACATATGTATGCTAATTGATCCCAAACTCCAGCCTTCAGCCCCAGCTTCTTCAGATTCCATGGCCGAGCATTCCTAATGGCCCACACGCACTACAACATGACCAAACACTTCCCTCTGTCTCTTCTGTCCAGTTAGCACGATCTTCCATCCAGTCACCTGTGCTAGGAACCTGGAAGTCCTCCTTGAATCTCCACTGCCTTCCACTCTTACCTTTGGATCTCTGTGCCTGTTGGGACTTCCAAGTGGCTCTCATTTCTGTGTCCTCACCTTTGTTCTCACTTCTCTGTGCAGGCCCTCATCAGCTCCTGCCTGGGCTATTGCAACAGCCCCTTAACAGTTTTCTGCTCCTGGTCTGTTCTCCTTAAATCAATTCCTGTCACTATGTGCCGGCACTATCAGTCTAGAACACCGTGAACTTCCATCACTTGCAGGATCAAGTTCATCAAAGCAAACATGGCAGCCTGTGACCGGGGCCTGCCTTTTTCTCTTCTTCTGTCTCAATACTTGCTTAGTGACCCATGTCTGACAGAGCTCCTGCTCACCCTCTTGAGATTTAAGTGACCAAATCCTACTCATACTGACAGCTTAACTCAGGAATATCTCCTCCGTCCACTAGACACGGGTCACTTCCATCACACCTTCCATATTGTGTTATAGTAGCTACTTATTCTTGTGTCTCACCTGCCGACCACAAGCTGCCTGAGGGTCAGGACTGTGCCCACACGTTTCTCATCTCCATAGCACAGTGCGGGCCCCAACACAACACTGCCTAAAATGTTTGCTGACTAGTGGATAAAACGGGCATAAAAGCAATGTGATTTAAATTTTGAATCTAGCTAAATGGCTAAGTCCTAGAAACTGGATTTTTAAGTGCCAACGTCCTTGCTTGTCTCCATGGGGACATGGATCATGTCGACTTTGCTCATCACTCTGTCTCCAGTGTCATTCCGTATTTTCTGGATGGGTAAACAGGAAGACAAATGGACAAATGAACAGAGATGCAAGCAAAGAAATGCAGTGAAAACAAACTGCTTCCATGACAGTAAGAGGCCTGACAGCCACAACATTATATCTCCATCATTTCCCAGTCCTGAGTCAGATCACTCAGCATCCAATAACCTGAAATGTGGAGAAGCATTATTTTGCCAATGGACAAAAATACTTGTCCAATTGGTTAAACATTTAAGTGACCAATATGCTGTATCTTCTGCATCTGACTACACTGTAAGGCCTGAATAAATATATCCAAGTTTCTAAAGGGAGAGACATGAGCTGCTTTATTGTCGCTATGGAGTGAAAATGCTCACATCTCCAAATTATTCAGGAAGCATGTCTAGACTGATTCATACAAGACAGACAAATGCATCACCTCTGTCTCACAAAAATAAAAACAAGAATGGTATGAGTCAGCTGATTTTCCTTCTTATACTCCAATTGTCAAACGTACAGAAATCTGAATGAAAATGAAGGAATCTATACTCAGAATAGTCTCAGGCTTCCTGCTTTATGAGGAATCAACCCAAGTACTAAAACACTGCTCCATAAACAATAGTCATTGGATGGGTGGAGAGAATACAACCATGCTGGCATGCCGGAAAGTTAGAACATCGATATATTGCTACCAGTTGCATTTTTAAGTTTATAAGCTTGTTTTATGTATGATTAATATGCAAAATCCAAGCCTTGATAACAGACTAACACCTGTTATGGCACATAACAGATGCTATAGTAGATGCTTAATGGTTCAAGGAAATGTAGGACATAACTTATTGAGTTTCTGTCTGGCTTCAAAGAAAACGCTTATTAGAATTGTGTTATTTACCTTAATGACCATGACTGTTGGTTTTGGAGCCAGAGAGAAGTCGGTTGGCCTTGGGCAAGGTATCCAGGCTCCCAATGAATAAGGTGATTGTCCACCTTACTGATGATCGTCAGAGGGAGGTAGAGTTAGAAAGAATGAGGCTGATCTTTATAAACTGTCATGGGAAAAAATACCTCTGGGTGATACTGGGGAATTTCTTGTTATTGTTTTTTTTTTTTTTGGTTTTTCTCGCGGTACCGGGAACCGAACTCACGACCTTGTGCTTGCCAGGCAGGCACTTTGCCGCTGAGCTAAATCCCCAGTCCTACTGGGGAATTTCCAAAATGCAGCCATTTATAAAACAACTGTTCCATTCTCCTGGTACTCAGATCCGCATGTAAATTCATAGGAAGCTCTGGAAGGATATAAACCAAGACAGTAATGGTTACTCCAAGGAGGGGAATGATGCTGAAGGGTTGTGTTCATGTACTTTTAGGGTTCTTTCTGTAAGGTTGAATTTTTTTAATGAGGAATGTATTTAACTATTATTGGTATAGTTACAAATCAATCCACTTTAAAATTTCTGTAAAATATCTACCTTTCAGGGTTGTGACAAAGGCTTTAAAAGGAGACAATGATTATTAAACGCATTTCCTGGCACAAAGAATGCACTTGTCAGATTATGTGCACCATTCCTGGTAAAGACTCCTGACAAAGGCACCAGGAGCCCTCTTTTCCGAGCACCAGCTCCATGCCTGGTACTGTCTTTACAATTTTACTTTTCTCTCTAAGGTAGAAGTTATGGGTGACACTGGGCTCATTATTTATCCTCTGTGATTTAGATTCCTCATCAACTAATGGGAATAATAATGAAACCTATTTTATGGAGGAAATGAAATTCATAAATACAGATAAAATGTCAGAATAGTGTTTAGTGGATATTAACTATTAATGTCATCATCCTTTTGTTTTAACTGAGAAGACAAATGTTCAAGAAGATGATATGACTTGACTTAACCAACTCCTCACAACTAGTAAATGTGTGACCTAGAACTTTTAATAAAGATCTCTGAAAGTTTTTTTGCACTGTACCACTGGGCAGTGGCATAAGCACACACACACACACACACTCACATACACATACACAAACATGCATACATAATAAAACTGAATAGAAAACAAAATATGGGCCAGGAACTGGCAGAGGAGGGGACAGGAGTTATGGTTTATGGTGTACAGAGTTTTAGCTGGAAGTGATAAAAAAAAGTTCTGGAGGTGGATAATGATGGTTGCACACTAGTGTAAATGTACCACTGAATTGCACACAGAAATGTTATATACTTTTACCACAAGTATAATTTAGGAAAATAAATTTTAAAAACTAAAATGGAGTAAAGTTGCTGTAAGATTGCCAGTCTAGGAGTTGGAGTTACCACCACAAGCTCTTTTCTCTAGGGCTTCACCTCGTGGCATGGCTCAGAATTCCTGCCACTTCCCCTTTTCCTTCCTTTTGCTCACCCACCCACCCGTCCACCCGCCGATCCATCCTCTCATCCATCGTCTCATCCATCTGCCTGTCCACCCGCCCATCCACCCATCCACCCATCCACCCGCCCATCCACCCATCCACCCATCCACCCGCCCATCCACCCATCCACCCATCCACCCGCCCATCCACCCATCCACCCATCCACCCACCCATCCACCCATCCACCCACCCATCCACCCATCCACCCATCCACCCACCCATCCATCTGCCCATCCATCCTCCCATCCACTCACCCATCCACTCACCCATCCATCCTCCCAACCATCTGCCCGTCCACCCGCCCATCCACCCGTCCATCCGCCCATCCATCCGCCCATCCACCCACCCATTCATCCACCCATCCACCCACCTATCCGTCTGCCCATCCATCTGCCTATCAGTGCCTCTGTGGCCTGCCATCTGCTCCCTCACTCTGCTTGCCTCTGGGCCTTGCCTGGCCCATGAAGTGGGTTTGAGGCTGGCGGCAATTGTCACCAGTCCTGCCCCCAGGAATCTGGACGCGGGCTCTCTAAATCCTAGTTCAGATGTCGCCTCTTCTCTGAAGGCCATCAAAGGGTATGGTCTTGCCCAACATCTCACTGCCACTGCATGGCAGACAACAAAAGTGCCCGGAACGTTGCTCTTCCGCACCAGCACGTGCCTGCCATCTTCATTGAGCTGCAGCCAGTGAACCTGGGCAGAATCAGTATGCAGACTGTGTTCTGCTGAGCTCAACATGAAAAGGATCCGTTTAAATGAAGGGCTCAGATTTGGCTGTTTTGTTTTTTGCTGGAGGGTAAAGGATGAAATATTAATGTTAAGACTCTCCCCCTAACTAGCACAAAGTGATACTTACCAGTCCAGCTGTGGGTACATAAGTGACCTCTAATGTCTGACAACACGGTGCTCTTTGCTGGACCCTGCCCCCAAGGACTTAGGTGCTGATAGAGTGATTCATTTTGACCTACTCACCCGTGAACTGCCTCCACGGTCAGTACCCAACGAGAACACCTGGCACACCTTCCTCAGTCCTGGACTCATCCAGAATCGTGCTTCGCAGGGAGGCTGTCCCTTACAATGTCATTGTTGGTGGCATTGCTTGACCCGCACATCACCAGTCTCCAACCTAGGATGGTTTGCTAAAGATACCAATGCCCTGAAATCCTTCTGCTCGGGCCTCTCAACCCTGCTTCACCTCTGCTGTCAGTCAAATCAACTCCACCATGGCAATGACAGGGGCCCTCTGACCTAGATTCATCTATTCTTTGTCACCACTTACTGTGTGCCAGGCACGGAGTTGGGCCCTGGAGATAAATATCCCTGCACTCAAGGAGCTTCCAGAACTGTGGGATGACAGGCACCATCCACCGGTTTCAAATGACAGAGTAAAACAGCAGCTAAGAAAGGGAGTATCACATGCTCTCACACAAGAGAGAGAACTCAGGTGGCAGAAAACACCTAGGGTGGCACAGAGTAAGCCTTTCTGTGCAAGTAAGGTCTAACAGGAGCCCTGGAGAACAGTTGCTTCACCCCTTCTCCCAGAGAGGAAAGCTGCCCCCTTGGCCCTCACTCCCATGTCCACGACACGCAGAGGCAGCAGCATCCCCATGCGACACATGCAGCCTATAGGCACGCACAGAGATGCACTCAGACAGACACTGAGATACACAAGCTTAGGCACCACATACAGACCCACGCATGAACACAGGCACATGCACATACACGCACACACATGCACATGCGCATGCCTGTGTGACCTTTTAAACCTGTGCCTCAGGGGCTGTATGAATTGCCTTTTCACCCTGAGAAACATATTGGGGGCTGAAGGCATGGGCAGAAGTCATTCCCACAGAACCCAGCACAGGTTTGGCCAGTTGCTTTGTGCCCAGCTAAACCAAGGCTCGTGTTTGATGTGATTCTGCCCTCGCTGCTCCCTGGGACTGTGCACACAGGCCGGCACTCCCATCTCACTGCAAATGTGACTCCTGCAATCCCAGTTTCCAGGCTTCAAATTCTTCCCTAAAAATACCAGCACCAGTGAGTCCCTTAGACTCAGCAGCACCCTCCTAGTTCTAAAGTTTTGACACACATTTACATATCCCCATAGGCGAGGGGGAAAACTCACTAAAATTGAAGGTCAGTAGATTTTAGTTTGGTAGCAAGTTTACTTTTTTTTCCCTTTTTTGCCTAAGAGAACCTCGAACACACACACACACACACACACACACACACACACACACACACACCAGGGCTTTTTAAAAATGGGGAAGCTACTGAATAATCAGTGATCTCATGCTTTAAAATTGGAAAATTGCATAGCATTGTATTTAAACATTGTACATAAAACATCACCACCCTCCTTCTGAGCCTCAGATCATTGCTTCCCAGCTTCCCCAGGCAGAGGGAAGGCCAGAGTGGGACTGGTTTACTTTGGGGGCCTTGTTGGTTCCCAGCAGCTCCCCATTCCAAAAGCAGCTCTCAGATCTCAAATTCAGACGAAGCATAAAACACGCTGTCTGGCTTCTCTTCGGGAGCCAGTGGGAAGGGCCAGGGACACCCCGGGTTCTGCGCATTGTGGTGTCCCTCCTCCCCTCCCACAGGTTCCTCAAAAGGAAGTGCAGGCTATAGCCCCGTGAGGGTGGCCTTCGTAATAACCAACCCCAAACACGGCGGGTTACAGTTCAGCTGCTCCCAGCAGCGCTGGCCCTGGCAGACTCACAAAGTTTGCCAGAAAAGTCGATAGAAGGCTGACAGATCAGAAGTGAGCCGTGCCAGCGCTCCTCTTAGGAAACAGTTAGACGGGTGTCTGACTGCTAACACCTCGGTTCTTTTCATAGTAGGTCTGAAAATAGCTTAGAATTCTTTAAATGTCTGGAAATGTAGGCGATGAAAAAGAGTTTTGAGTGCAAAAAAAAAAAGTTCCCCAGAATCCCAGTTCTGTTCGTACCACAGTCCCCAGCCTGCCTGCCCAGGCCACATTCCTGGACACCCAGGGGCTGGGTGAACATCCACATATCCCTGTGGGGAACATTTAGTCTGGGATTCAGAGCTGGCCGTATGTGGAGAGGGGATTTTCCTGCTCACTCAACATCAGATCACCAGGCTTTGTGCTGTCACCTTTATGTGCCCCATGCTACAGGTCCCTTCACCCCTGTGATCTGCCCCTGTTCCCCCGTTGAAGGCAACTCCTCTCTGAATGGGCCCTTTTCCCTGTCTTTGAGCTTTCATCAGCCATGTGGATTCTCCACTTCCTCAGCTGTGACCCTCAGTTGTATCTAAGACAAGCACCCACAGTGGCCAAAGGCACGAGAAGGTCTAAGGTGTTGGATGGAGGAAGATGAATCCGGGTGGGGCGGGAAAGTTGCAGAAAAGGAAGGATCAGATAGAATGAGTCTGCTGGGAATCAGCAAAGCGCAGGTTAACGAGGACTGACGTGGAGTGAGAGCCTGTAGAATGGATATGAAGAGATCATCATGTGACACTGCAGTGAAGAAAGCATTGGTAAAACCTGCGCAATTTCTCCGTGATGGTCTGAAAACCACCTGGTTACAGTCACCTGTGAGGCTGAGGGTGCAGCGAGGCCCTGAGTCCCACCCCAGCAACACGAAACAGCATCACCTGAGAGTATTCAGACTGCGGATTCCTGCTGCCATCCCAAGAGCCCAGTTTCGAAGATGGGTGTTGCCCAGAGACTGACTTTGTGGAAAACTCCCCAGGCGACTTTGACGCAAAGTGGCTCTAAAGCTTCTACTGCCTAAGACCGTGAGCAGTGTCCTTTCCGTTTGTTTCCCCAAAGTCTAGCACAGGGCTTGGCAATTACCCACCTGCTCGGGGGTGAGAGCTAAGCAGAGCGAACAGACAGACAAATGGGGAGGAGTCAAAGGTGGCTGAAACCTCACCCCGAGAGACAGGGAGCGCTGTGGCCCCATGAACAGGAGTGAGGAAGAAGCAGGAGGAAGGTGGGAGTGAAGGAGGCAAGGCCCATCTTAGACACGGCACTTCCAAATGCGTGGGGTGAGGTGGGGTCAGGCAGGAGACGGGGGTCGTCTGTCCACTCTCGTACAGTGTGCTGAGGACAAACCCAGGAAGCGCGTGACCAGGACGGTCAGGAGGAGAACCACAAACCAGCAAAGCCAACAGCGTGGTGTCCAAAAGCCAGGAGGGAGGAGGCAGTGCAAAGAATTTAGAGACCGATCCACGGGGTCAAAGCACTGGGGAACTTGAGAACTGAGCGGAGACCACCGCGTTCCGCTCTTGGGAGAGCAGTGACCGCTGAGAGAGTGGTTTCAGCGAGTAGCAGGGACAGAAGCCAGATCGTGAGGTAAGTAAGGAAACGGACAGAGAGGAAAGCTGGAGCTCACCCACCCCAGCACCCCTCTGGGGAAAGGAGAGAAATCGGCAGACAACAGGGCGGCGGAGAGCCGCAGTCCTGGGGCTCCCTCGCTCTCGTGCCCAGCTGCCCCTCAGACGCCAGTCTTCTGTGGGGCCACCTGGGCTTTCTTGTGTGTCTCCGCACCTCTCCACACCCGTGGTCTCAGCTCCCATCTCCAAGCTGCTCACTCCCATCCTGGCCGCCTCTGCCACATACACCTCCATCTGTGCCCACAGGCACCGGGCAACATGGCTGTCCCTTGGGGAGAGATCCGAGTGCTCCCCGTCTCTCTGGGGGCAGCCCCACCCACCAGCCACCCACCCAGCTGTGCTTCGCACACTCCCTAGCTCAGTGGAGGCCTGGAGACCCGATTTCCTTGCTGACTGCAGCCCCTGGCTCTTCACCCACTCTGTCACTGTGACCTCAAATAGTCCTGGGCCCGTCCCGCGCTTCCCACCTGCTGCCAGTCACATTTGACAGCAGTAGCCTGGCCAGGATGTCCCACCCCAGTGACAAAGGAGTGGAGCTCAAGCTCTTTACAGAGTCATGCTCTGGCCTGCCTCCTTTTCAGCCCCACGGACTTGGGTGGTTCGCACACACGCTGTGCTCCTTTTGCTCTTGGTGGACTTTGCTGTGCAGGTCCCTGCTTGTGGAGGGAGAGCATTCCCTCCCCTCCCTTCCCTCCCCTCTCCTCCCCTTCCCTCTCCTCTGTGGCTCTATCCTTGACTCCCTTTCCTGGGTAGCACCAGCCCCTCTTCCTGCTCACAACCCAGAAGTCGAATCTTCAGAGAGATGTTTATTCCCTTTCTCTTGTGTCTTCAGAGCCCTCTTCATCCAAAATGTGTCTAGCGGGTCCCGTAGCTCTCTATTCCACCAGACTGCAGAGGCCCAGGAAGGGGAAGGGGAGCCAGGCTTGGGGAGCAGAAGAGGGGCTGACTCCCACCTTAGTCACCCCCCAAAGACCACTGATGGGGGCCGGAGCTGGGACCATCCTGGAAACACAGCAAATCCAACTTCATCAAACATCACCTCCAAGTCTCTTTCCCTGCTTTTTTCTTCCTCCAAGTCTCTTTCCTCTCTGCCTTTTTCTTCCTCCACCCCTCCTTCTATATTCTCTCCCCCACCTCCTTCCTGGCTTCTTCCTATCCCTTTTCCTTCAGGGGAGAGCTTGCAGGGCTCCCAGTGCGCTGTCCTCTCGCGCTCTGACACCGCACTCCCTTAGGCAGGCCCCTGCGGCCCAGCTCACATCTGTGCTCTTCTGAGCATCTCAGCATGCCACGTGGCTGCTGATCCTGACATCTGCTCAGGAGGCTCTCCCAGGAGTCTGGCCATAGTGATAAATGAGGTCACAGAGGAAGGACGACATAGCAGCTTTTCGGACCTGCAATATCAGTGGAATAGGGTGGAAATGATACTTCAAAGTTTCCTGAAAAGAAGGACTAACAACCTTTTGAGTGCAGTATTTAAGTTCTTCCCTTGAGAAGTGTTTGTTTTGCCTCTGAAGGTGCACAGCAGCCTGGCCCTGAATGTCTTAGACATCTGTTTATACCCCTGCCAGAGGGGGAAGACCGGTCAGCCACTCTTGATAGGAATGCATGGATTACAGTAAACTTCCAGGGCTTTCTGGGCACTGTATATGGGCCCTGCAGTGTCCTGCCTCAGCTTACACAGAAGCGGATACCTATAGCTCTACTTCCCCACGGTGTAAGTTGCATGTGGGATGGGGAGTCATCTATACCAGTGATGGCAAACCTTTTAGAGCTTTCAGTGACACAAACAGCCCACCTGGGCACGCACGCCATGGGTTTACCACCACTGAATACTGTGCACCTGGGAGCCCTGAGTGTGCCCCAATAACTTCACGGGAATATGGTAAAAATCTGCCAGGCTTCACACAAGGAACAACAATGACAACAAAGCAGTTAGCCCTAATGCCAAATGAGAGCAGTGTGATTTTTCTCGGTTTAATAATTATAATCGTGGGAATTTGGATTAGGAATAAATAAGTATCAATAATTTAAAGCCCAAGTGGGCACAGTGATGTATACCTGAATTCTAGCACTTGGGAGGCTGAGGCAGGATAATCACTGAGAGTTCGAGGCCAGCCTAGGCTGTACAGTAAGTTCAAGGCCGGCCTGAGCTACATAGCAAGACCCTGTCTAAAACCAAGAACAAAAATAAAATAGAATAAAAAATAAGGGCTGGGGATGTAATTCAGTGCGGAGAGCCTGAATTTAATCCCAAGAACTGCAAAACACAAAAACCAAAAATAAAAACACCACCAACAACAAAATAAAGCCCGGAGGCCACAATTGCTAATGATTTTAAACTTCTTCACTTGGAACAGACACTAGCCCAAGCACTTCCTTGGTACTGTTGTCTCGAACCGTCATCTATTGTGGCTGCTTGCTGAAGACAGAAATGAAGCCGAGAAGAAGGCTGCTTGCAAGCAATCCCTGGGCTTTGCTTGTGATCAGTCAGGAACGTCGGGAGCTGCTTGCCGCTGTAAGGAGGACGGACAGAGATGGGTAGAAAAGCTGTTTTACACTAGAGTGAGCAACTGGGCAGGCCTGGGATGGCCAACCTCCTCCTTGCTCAGCACAGAAGAGTTGAGGACAGAACTAACTGAGCAGAAGCCTCAGCCCAGCGCCCTTCCCGCTAATTCCCCGTGACCTTCGGTAGGGCTCAGACTCTAAGGCCAGGGCACGTGGAGCTAAGGGCCCGCAGGAGTCCCCAGTAATACACCCAACCACCCAGGACACTCAGGGTGGCCAGCACCTGGCCTGCCTCCCAGGACAGGAGGAGGTGGCCCAGCAGACGATCAGAGGTGCTGAGCAGGAGGAAAACCTAGCAAGGCCCGTGGATCACAAGGCATCCAAAACTACGCAATCATTTCCCCCTAGCAAGCACTCCAGTGGCTCCAGATCCTGGCCCCAAAGGGGCTCCACCCCTATTTGCCTGCAAGGAATAATCAACTTTTCCCAACCGTTGCTGAAAAAGTCCAGCCTCTCTCAGGAAGTCTGGTTCCCAACTTTAAATGTCCTGGACTGGCCACACCCTATGGAATTGAAGGGCCTCAGGGAAGCGTAGATGGTTGTTTTCTGTTTAATCTTCACATCTGCAAGGCTGAGGCCACTGCAGGTCAGCCACGCACCTCACTCCCAAGTGAAGACATGGAGAGGCAGCACAGCAATCAGACAGAATGGCTCCGCAGAGCCCAGGGCGATGCTCGCGCAGTAGTGTGTTAACGAGTGTTAAAACTGACATCGCAAATACAGCGTTCTCAATGTTTAAAATTACAACTCTGCAACAAGTCATGCTGTTACAACATACAAGAAATAGCAGTTCAGCCTTCAAGTACATATCACGCAGCCCATACAGATCACTGCTATCCCAAAGTGCATAACAAATCATTTTCTTTGAAATGAGGCGAGAATTAGCAGGTAGTTCAATGACTTGAGTGCTAAGATAAGTAGAAACAACAAATCCAAATATTAAATGCCAATTACTACCTGATGAGCTATAAATCAGCTCGGCATTACAACATGCCCCTGCTTAGCAGCAAACCCAGGAAATTAGGGTTTTGGTAAAAACCACAAATCTGAGACAAGGTGCATCTGTGTAGTGAACTAATGTCACTTCCCAGCCCAACCCCTTAGATGCTCATCCCGTAAGCTGTGATAAAACCTGGCATTGAAAAGAGCCGCTTGCATATGTTGGGAGTGAAGCTGCTCTCAAGTCTACGGCTAGAAATGATCTTGTGTCCACTGTGTCCTCCTAAAGGAGGTTTATGGGTCAGTCTGACAGCCTGCGAGCCAAAGGTGTCCTTGTGCATACAGCTTTTACTCCAAGAACAAGCCAGGAAATTAACCCGATCCTCCCTGCCTCGCTCCAGGGACCAGAGAAGGCTGTACTGCTACACGAGCTCTTGCCCAGCAAGGTTAGTCAAAGACCATGTCTCCGAGACAGTGCTCGTGAGCTTCCTGCCTTGGTGACTTTGGAGGTGGAAGAGGTTCCCAGGGCCACACCTGGGTCTCCATCTTTTGTGGGAATTCATGCAGTGTTCAAACCAGCCTGCTGTTCCGTCTCCCCATTCTCTGAAACCACCCCTTGCAGGACTGGATGCCACCGCAACAGTCTCACGCTCAGAAGTGACAGGAGGTCCCAGTGGACAAAGAAATATTATTTTTTACAAGTATACATATATGTACAAGAGATGTTAAAAACACAGTCTCTAAAGCACTGTGGGATTTCCCCCAATGAAAGGCACCAGAAAAATGCAAAGTCATTACCAAAAAGAAAAGTCAAGTTTTCCAGCTTTCACATCTGCAAAGGCAACCACTCGGAGTGCCACTTTGTTGGTGGTAAACCTGCTTGTTCAGAAAAAGATTCACAAGAGAGACTGAGTTATTCCGCTTCTTTTTTACTTTGCATAATCTCATGGTCAGCGACCATGGGTACCACACTCAGTGACCCGAGACCACCAGCCTTGGCAAACTAACCAGTCCTCACAAGTCTGTCACTTGCCCTCAGTGCAGCTGGGGATGATTTTATACATTTCCTCCCTTCCTGGGCTGAAAAACCTCAGCCCAAGCCGAGTTCCAAGTGCAAATTCTGAAAAATAACCCTGCTCTCCTGACTCATCGGCCAGTTGCCTTTACATCAGCTCACCTGTCCTGATTTCTCTGAGAAACAGAGGTAGGCACTAAGAGGTGGCCACCTCTCCACCCCTCATAAGACTCCAGGCTGTGGAAGGATTTCAGCTGGAGGCTCAGGGGCGGGAGTGGCCAGCACATTCATCCAACAAATTGCCCACACTGTAGTAGTAACTACAAGTACACAAAAGCCCTCTGTGAGATCCTCTCCACACCCCTGCAAGGTATGGATTGCCCTCAACCAACTAAAATGCAAAATGGGCCTCTTACGAGGAGGCCCAAGCTTTGGGTACAAAGCCTGCCTAACTCCATGCTTAGATGTGGATTCTACAGCCCTGGCAAAGACTACACCATAGTAAAAGCCACCTGGAAAACCATCAGATTACTGAGAAGATGATGGAAAAAATTATTTTACAAAGGGGCCCAGGATCCCCTTCACAATGTATTGTGCGGGCTAACTCAAGAGGAGGAGCTGGCGCATTTTGGAAAAGGAAAGAGTGGTCTCCCATCAACACACAAGCCTAGAAGTTTAAAGGCCTTTGAAATAGCCTTAAGCTTTTTCTCAAAGTTTATAATTGTTCAGGACACGTATGAAATAGCAGTTGTTCATTTTCTAACTCTTCTCTTTCTCCTAGCCTCTACCCACCCTCCTCTGACAAGTGACAATTGGAACAGAAGTAAAAAGCATACTGTATCCATCCTGGGGAGGCCACGCTGCCTTCTGCACATCTATACTGGGAGTCTACACTTCTTCATCACCGGGTTTCCATGTCACGGCAGGAACTCTGAGGCAGTCCGAACATCATACACAACATGCTGTATCCTAGAAGCAAAGTTATCTCAGCAAATTCTGCTTGGAAATAAAAAGGGCTCTCATTTTACGAGCTTTCAGAGCAGGCCACAAAGATATTTAGGCTGCTGCCCTTGCTAGCAACCTAACAATGCTCACATCAGCAAGACAACAGTAAACCTCTTCTAGGCTGAAGAAGACAACATAACCTTATTCCTAAACGCCTTAAGAAATAAATATTTCAAAAAACATGCTAATATAGAAGACATAGCTTTGACACAACTTTGGTCAAGTGGCCTAGACCAGGAACCAATGTCTGTCTGATCACCCGGGGAAAGACAGAGGCCTGACCACAGGTGGAAGGCCCAGCCTGCCCGGACTCAGGGTTAAGCAGCTGGGGACTGAGTCAGTGTTTAGCTGAAGTCCCTGTCTCTAATACATCTGTATTTGGAAAGAAAAGCTTCAGTCTTCACTACATGTTTAACTGAGTAACACTCTCTAGAGAGTGACATGTACAAGATGAATATGAGAGCACATCTTTCTAAAAATGACTGCTGTACCCATGCAAGCCACAGAGCTAGAGAACATTTAAAAAAACAACACACAGACTTGCACTGGTCATGTGTGCTTAACTTTGCATTCTCTTTGTTTTGGTATTAAAACTAAGTGAAAGCAATGGATAAAGAATTGAGATTTTGTTTTCACACGACAGTAAGCAAAATCTCATGCTATCCTTGCTGACTTCACAGACAGACGCATTTCTACTGGACAGACTTGTAGGGGGGAGCTTCTTTTGTATAGAACTCACATGACAACCTCAGAAACAGGAGCACAAACAACTCACAGACAATACCGGAGCACAAGCACTGGAACAGTGTACACAGTGGACAGAGAAACTGGCATTCTGGGTACTCAGCTGGCAGAAAGATGAACATTTTATGCCCACAATGCAAAGACCAGTGAGTGTCATTTTGTTGAAAGGTGCAAAGACATGGTGTTAGACACACCACCCTCCAAAAGTGACTCTAAGTACCATAGCAGCGACCTGGCGTGCTATCCCATGCATCTCCCCTCAGGGCTTGGGAAGACTCCTTACACCATAACCCAAAGCTGCCCGAGGCACAAAAAGCAGCTCAGCAAGGTGGGTTTCAGGGTGACAACGCGTCCCGGCTAATGTAGGGAATCATTTAAACTTAGTTCACTTGGTGAGCTCCTGCTCATGTTCGTCAGGCTCGCCATGAGGGATTTAACTTTATGCGCATAGTAGTCCCTTAAATTGACTGAAGGGACCTCCTTCATTCCATCTCCAAAGTCACAGCTTCTCATGGCACTCTCAAGTTGCTTTTGGCGCCGATAAAAGTGGGAGAACTTGTTAAAAATCAAGGTGATGGGCAGTACCACCACAAGAATACCTGCCAAGATGCAAGCAGAGGCAGTCAGCTTCCCTGCTGTGGTCCCTGGGACCACGTCCCCATAGCCCACAGTGGTCATACTGACAGTGGCCCACCACCAGCAGGCGGGGATGGTGGCCAGGCCCTCATTCTCCTCCTTTTCGATGGTGTAGGCCACCACAGAGAAGATGGAGATCCCCACGGAGAGGTAGAGCAAGAGCAGCCCTACTTCTTTGTAGCTGTACTTCAAGGTGGCCCCCAGGGAGCGGAGGCCAGTGGAGTGTCTGGCCAGCTTCAGGATGCGGAAGATCCGCATCAGCCTCAGGACCTGGGCCACCCTGCCCAAGTTGGCCAAGGTAGGCGTACTCTCCACCACCAGGTTCACCACGAGAGTGATATAAAAGGGGACAATGGACATGAGGTCAATAAGGTTTAGGGCATTCTTGAAGAACTTGAAGAAGTCTGGGGCCACAGCAAACCTGGCCACCAGCTCGAATGTGAACCAGGCAATGCCAAAGTGTTCCACAATTTCGAACCGGGGGTCCTCTCCAGGGTTACCCTGGCTGTCAGGGATTTGGAAGTCCGGCAGGCTATTGAGGCACATGGTGATGATGGACCCCAACACCACCAGGATGGACAGGACGCTGAAGACCCTGCTCAGGACCGAGTAGCCCGGGTTGTCGAGGGCCAGCCACAGCTGCCTGCGGAAGTTGCCCAGGGGCTGCCCATCGAACTTGGAGGCATCGTTGTAGAAGGCCAGGATCTCGTCGAAGGAGGACGTGGTGCTCTCCTGGTCGCTCTGCTCATCCCATTTCTCCTGCTCGGGCTCCACTTTGCGGCCGTGGTAGCTGTAGCTGCAGCAGGAGTCGATGAAGAACTCGTTGATGCCCCAGTACTCGATCTCCTGGCTGAAGGAGAACACGCACAGCTCGGCCATGACGTGCAGCTTGCCGGTGTGGTAGAAGTGTAGCACGTAGGGGAAGAGCTCGGGGTTGCGGTCGAAGTAGAACTCCCGCTGGGCGTCGTCGTAGTCGTCGCAGAGCTCCAGCATGGCCTCGCGCGAGTGGCAGAGCAGCAGGCGGCCCAGGCGCGTCTCCGGGAAGCGCAGCAGCGTGTGCGAGCGCAGCCTCCTCTTGAAGCCGCCCACATTGATGCGGATCTCGCCGTCCTCGACGACGTTGGCCTCCGACACGTCCCACAGGCTCTGGCCGGTCATGCTGGAGCTGCCCGGCCGCCCGCGCCGCGCGGGGGCGCTACACCTGCGGGCGGAGGGACCACATCACGCGGGGCCGGGCTCCCCTCCCTGCGCGCCCCTCCCTCCTCTCCAGGCGGGTCTGGGGCGCCGAGGGGCTCTGGGGTGGGGGCATGGGCTGCGGGGTGGGCCCCTCCCCGGGAAAGGCAGCGGTGTGCGTTTCCAGCAGAATGGCCCTGGCCGCACCCCCTCTCGGGGGTCCTGGCGATCGCCATTCACTGCTGAGGTCACGCCCCGCGGCCGTGGGAGCCCTGGGCGCTGCGTGTCGACTTTGCCCTTGGGCAGGCTGGGGAGACGCCCCCGCCGGGCCGCAGACAGGCGGGACCCGCGCCACGGTGCGCACGGCCAGGGCCGGGCCGAGGGGGGGGCGAGGAGGGTGGGGAGGGGGCGAGGAGGTTCGCCGCCCGAGCCGGTAAACCTGGGCGCGGGGAGCGGGCGCCGCTCTCTTTCCCCGAGTCCTCCCCGCAAGACAGGAGCCCCCGGTTCCCGTGTCTGGGTTCCCCGCCCGCCCTCCTGGCGCCGTGCCCCGGGCCGCGTGCGCCCGCGCCTCACCCCGCGGAGCTGCCGGGCT
>NW_004955417.1:14070453-14075498 GCF_000276665.1 Chinchilla lanigera | reverse complement strand
GCCCGTGCGCCCGGGAGCGCGACCCTGCGCGGGGCGGGCGGTGGTGCTGAACGGACAGCTCCACGCGCCTCGCCGGGCGCCGCTGCAGCCCCGCGCTGGGAGATGTTGCGGCGACCCCTTTGCACCCGCAGCTCGGGGTGGGGCGGACTCCTTCCCCTTACTACCCCCCACACATCCCTGGTGACAGCTGTTGTTGCCACCACCCCCGGGGTGCAGACAGAGGGCTGCCTACGGTGACCTTTCCTGGTTGCGTCTGGAGACAGACTGGGACTGAGGGGCAGCTTGTGTGACCAGTGCAGGACAAAATCAGAGGATCTCTGGGTTTCCTCTTTTAGGGACCTGAAGAAAAGTTTTCCCAAGCCTGGGGGTGGGGTGCTGGGAACAGGAGCTGAAGGGGACAGGAGAAGAGGAGAGGTCAGGGTAGCCTGAGGTTGGCGAATTCAGCTTAGCGTGGGGATGGCGGGGGGGGGAGCGCGCCCCCCACTGGCGTGGGAGGGAATCGTGGAATTCTGTTCCCAAACTCTGCGTGGGCAGCGTGTGTGCAGGCCTGTGTGGCGCGTGGGCTGCGGGGGAGTGCACGGAGGGGTGGGTGTGTGTGTACAGTAGGAGTTTGCGGTGTCTGTGTGTATAACTCGGATTTTTTAAAAAGGGTGCGGAGATGCATACAGTGTGTCAGTGTAGGGGACACCTGGGACACGTGTCAGCAGGATGTGCGTGTGATGTGGCGCTGTGTTGACACAGCGTGGATGTGCTTCGTGCCTGAACCCCATTCCCGCGGAGACCTGGGGCCCAGACCTGAACTCTTGGTTCCCTAGGGTTGTCCTCAAGGCCTCCTAAGGAGCTGAGCTGTGAAATGAACCTGCAGTCCCGGGTTCCCCGCGCCTTTGCATGGAGAGAGAGAAGCACGTGCTCTGTACACGGCTCTGGCGCGCCATCCAGCCAGACAGCTGCTCTGTGCGGCCCAGGGGTGCTCGGAGCTCCTTGCAAGCCCTGGGCAGAACCCTTGATCTGGCTTCATGTAAGGACTCCTGGCTCCAAGCCTGACCCATCCCTGTGCCAACCGCTGGCCTCTGCGTGTGTGTGTGTGTGTGTGTGTGTGTGTGTGTGTGTGTGTGTGTGTGGTGTTACCCTCTGAAAGGGCACCACACCCATGGCCTCTGGCATTCCAGTGAGGCTGCCACTGTGGGAGGGAGAACAGCCTGGTAGGAGTCACATAAGCTTGCTTCTCTTTCTTTTATGTTTGATACTAGAAGTGTGTGTGGAGAGAGGGAGGGAGGGGGAGAGAGTCTGGCATTTGGTGTCTTTGTCTGCATATCTATTTCTATGGGTGTCTGTGTTCTGCCTGGTGCTCACCTGAGCCTCTGTCGAGGTCAGATGCTCTGTCATTTAAAGTCGGGGCTCCCCCGCACCCGGCTAGGCTGCAGCCTGGAGGCCTGGGGTCTCCTTCTGTGCCAGCTCTCGAAGAGGGGGTGCGCGTTTCCACCTGTGTGTGTGAGCCCTGCTGCCTCCTTCGCTCGGGCTCAGTCCCCTCCCACATCGTGGGGAGGGTGACTGTCAGGGCTCCCTGCCGCACGTGCCCTTGGCAGCGGCACCTGGGTGACAGCCTTCCCGGCCTTGCCAGTCTCTCTGGCCTCACCCGCCTCCTGCCTCGCGTTCTGGTCCCTGCAGCGCTCACAGCCCCTCCCATTCCCTGGCCTCTCCTTCTGCCTCTTCTGGTTGAACTGGGTGCAGAAATCACCTTCTCTTGGGGTATTTCGAGGGTCCCTCCTCCTGGATGTGCTTGGCTTTGATGGCTGTGGGGGTTTCTTCCCTCGCCTGCTTTATGCACTGGCCTGCTCCTTTTGCTCTGAGCTGTTTTTGTTCTCGCTCATCCCTTTTCCTTTTGCGGTCATGGGAGACTTTGCCCATGGAGAGAAAGCCCCTCTGCCTTCGGTCTCTCTGTCTCTCCCAAGCCTGCAGCCACCCTGACCACACTGCTCTGGGCTCTGCTGGCTCCTAGGACCTCCACCTCCCATCGGTCTTATTAGGGGCACCCCATTCCTCTCGGCTCTGTCCCATCATTCTCTGCTCCTGCCACCTGCCAGCTCCTACCTCTCCCTTCACGTCCCCTTCCCCTGAGTCCTTCCATGCTCCACGCTACAAGACCCCTTGTCCACAGTTGTCCCTTGAGGCTAGGGTCAGGGACAGGCCTCCATGCCCCCTTTCCTTAAACATCAAAGTGGGCTCAGAGACTGTGGGGAAAGCCTGAGTTGGGGGCACATCGGTTATTTCTTGGAAAGGCTGAGGCAGAAGCTCTTGGGTCTGACAGATGCCTTTGCAGAAGGTTAAGTGTATGTGACAGGCAGAGCCACTTGTTTATTTCCCAGTCAGAACACTGAAAAGAAATGGAGCCGTCTCCCTCCTTCCGCACCGGGGAAGCTGGCTCTGTTTATGGTTTATTTAGAGGTCTGAGCCCTGATCTTAAAATATAGCCGCCTGCTCCTGCGCATGGCAAGGCTTGCTGGGGAGAAGGCGAGGGGGTGGAGAGGTGGGGGAGAGGCACGCTGGGAAGGGGGATGGGGGGACCCCAGGCAGTGGCCCGGATCCTTGCACCTGGGTAACTGCTTTCTCTGCCTTCCCTGCCGATGCAGCTCTCAGCTGAGCCCACACATCTCAGACTCAGCTCTTCCCCCCTGACAGGCGAGGGGGCTGCCTTGGCGGCTTGGCAGAAGGAGCTAGGCTGCCTGACCTACATTCCCCGCTCAGGGGAAAAGCGGTCCCCGTCGTTCCCCTGGAGTGTGGTCACAGGGTGGCTGTGACCCTGCTGGAGTGGACTGTCCACTTGTGACCATCTGGCTGCCACCAGCCGCCTCCCACTGCAGCCTGTCTCTTAAAAACCTGACCACTGCTCCTAGAAGCCCTCCAGGGGCTTCCCCTGCGTAGAGAAAGAACATGCTTCCCACTGCGAGGAGACCTTCCGCGATGCGCCCCTGCCCAGCTTGCACACTTGGACCCCGCAGAGGACCTGCCCACTTCTGCTCTTTCTGCTGGCCCGGGAGCCTCACGGGCGGGCTTCTTCCTGTCCCTGGGATCTCGGTGTGAATGTCATCTCCTCCTTACTGCCCGGGCTAACCTAACCCCTGTGCTGACTTCAGCAGCACACTCATATTACCTAGTTACTGAGTACATGGTTGAGTGATGAATGAGGGAGCCTCCAGTTGCAATCTTCAGTTATTCTGCACCAGCCAGTCTTGGTTCCAGCTCCTCTCCCCCCTGGTGGATCAAGAAGTGCCCTGGAGGAAGAAGGGGTGCTGAGCCTGGGGCAGTGCTGTGGAGCCCCCCAGGCTCTGGGGGTTCTTCTCAGAAGGAATGAAATCTAGCAGCCTAGTGAATCTCATCCTTAGTTGTACACTGGCGTCACCCAGGGAACTTTTCAAATGGCCAATGTTCCTAGATGCCTTGGGCCTTGCACCAGACCAATTAAGTTTAATTTCTGGTGGAGGCCATGGTAAGTCAGTGTTTTCCTAAAGCCTCCTCTGTGATTTCAGAGTGAGACCATGGTT
The DNA here is from genome assembly GCF_000276665.1 of Chinchilla lanigera. Classification (NCBI taxonomy): domain Eukaryota; kingdom Metazoa; phylum Chordata; class Mammalia; order Rodentia; family Chinchillidae; genus Chinchilla; species Chinchilla lanigera. Next base: position 14,071,956 of record NW_004955417.1, on the reverse strand, counting down.
GGGAGCCTGACAGCTGTCACTGGGGGCGTGGACCCAGAGCTGTGTGCTCACAAGCTGGCACCCAGGGGTCAGCACCAAGGGCAGGGCTGTGACTCAGCTCGGTACACAACCACCCACTGCCGCAAATCTTGGGGCAGTGCCTGCCTGCAGTGGGAGCATCACAAAGGCCTTCGTCATCACCTCCTTCAGTCGCTGCCTCCAGAAGGGATCCCCGTGCCTGCTGCTCTCAGAAGCTTTTACCTTAGAGATAATTACGTCGCAGTTAGGAATAGTCATCATCTCCTCCTTGTAAGGAGCTCAGCTGCTCCGCTTTTGGGATGCAGGCAGCGGTAAGGTGGATTGAGGACGAGGCTTGTCTTGATGGGTGTCCAGTGGAGGGGATGCAGAGGAGCTGCAGCGGGTAGAGGCAGGCCTGGGAGAGACGGGGACCCACGCTAGGGAGCCCATGGGGGGAACTGGGGAGAGAAAGGTCTCAGCTTCTGGAAGGCCCAAGTAGAGGAGGGGAGGAGCCAACTTCATGGAAGAGGGGCACAAGCAGGAGATGAGTTGAGGGAGGGGATTTTATGAAGTTTTGTTGCACGTTATGAATGTAGTGCCTCACAGGTGTTTTCTCAGGAAGCCACAGCACATAGTTATATAGCTTTTGCATTGTCTCTGAATTCAAGACTAAGGTTTTTGCTAAGGGTCTTCTGTACCTGGCTAGCACAAGGCCTGCTCCTGAGGGGCAGGATCCTCTTATGTCTCCTACTTCCAGTCCTTTCTCTGTGGAGGGCTCCCCTACCAGCCCCACTGGGCTGTTCACTGAATTCCCCTGAATATCAAGGGGAAAGGCTAGAATACTGAGAGAAAGTTGACTAATTGTAGACTAGGTTTACCACCAGGGAACGGAGCAACATGAGAACAACAAGGCCACCAGGAAGGGAGCAGTTTCCTCCTTCCAGGACCCCTCTCAGCCTCGCCTCACCTGCTCTCATGTCTGACCATCTTTTCATTCTTCCCTAAGTCCTTCTCAAAGCCCGCAGTGTAGACAGAGTTTGAGACTGACACACCCAGGAGATCCCCCTCCACCTGCCCCCTGAGGTGTGTCCTGGTTCCCGCTTCCTCATCTCTTCTGCCAGTTTCCTTCTCTGTGTGATTGACAGCTGGATTGAAGCCCGAAGCCCCTCCTACTGGCTCTGCTTATCCCAGATCAGAACAACTCACCTTGAGGCTCTCATGTGCTCATAGTGTGCTTGCACCTCTGCAGCCAGCTACCATAGCAGGTGATGGGTGAAGATGAAGATAATAGAGAAAATGAAGCTAAGAGAGATGGTGATGATGGTGGTGATGATGATAATGGTGGTAGTGGTGATGGGGATGATGGTGATGATGATGATGGTGGTGGTGGTGGTGATGGTGGTGGTGATGGTGGTGGTGATGGTGGTGGTGATGGTGGTGATGATGATGGTGGTGGTGATGGTGGTGATGATGATGGTGGTGGTGATGATGGTGGTGATGGTGGTG
>NW_004955417.1:14034295-14070090 GCF_000276665.1 Chinchilla lanigera | reverse complement strand
GGTGGTGGTGATGGTGGTGGTGATGGTGGTGGTGATGGTGGAGGTGATGGTGGTGGTGATGGTGGTGGTGATGGTGGAGGTGATGGTGGTGATGGTGGTGATGATGGTGGTGGTGATGGTGGAGGTGATGGTGGTGGTGATGGTGGTGGAGGTGATGGTGGAGGTGGTGATGGTGGAGGTGACGGTGCTGGTGGTGATGGTGGTGGTGATGGTGGTGGTGACGGTGGTGTGATGGTGATGATGGTGGGGTGATTATTACAGTGGTGATGATGATGAGGGTGATGATGGTGATGATGGTGTGGGGGGGGTGGTAACGGTGAGCCACTGGCTCACACGTGTCTCCTGGGTGCAGACTGTCCCAATCTAGCTCCTTTAACCCTGTGTCCTTGGGCACAATGTGTACTTTTTCTAGGCCTGGGGTTTCTCATCTTTAAACATATGATAGTCCCTCATGCAAAAGATTATTATGAGAATTAAAACAAGCATTAAAGAGCCAAGGCCTGGCGCAGTGGAAGTACTTAAAATGCCAATCATGATGCTTATAATGCATTTACCCTGTGTAAGCTCTCTGCTTGCCTCTTGCCCTCACTTGGGTGTTATTTTTACCTTCACTTTGCTGATGCCAACAGCCAAAACCAGTGGAGTTTTTGAGACTCAAACACGTCTCCCTTGTTCCAAAGTCTACCCCTTAACGACCCGAGGGAGGTGCACATATAGTTAGTGTAGCCTGATTACTGTAACCAGGAGCCTCTACCCCAATGGTTTAATGAAAGGATCTTTCCCACTATGCTACAGTCTTTTGGGGTGTTTGAGAGGAGCCTTCCAGATAACCGGACTCTTCTCATTTAGACTAGGCTCTTCCCATTTAGATGTCTACCAGTTTCGAAGGCATGGGAGAAGAGGGAAGAGAGAGTGTGGAGGTTGGCTTGAGATGTTTCCAAGGTCAGGTGTGGCATTGCCAGGCCAGAACTCAGTCATACGGTCCCATGAGGCCACAGGGTGGGTGTTGCTGTAATAGGAAGATGAAGGGAATCATGGGAATTGGGGGCCGCCAGCATTATCTGCTGCAAATGGGTGAGTGGAAGCTGGTGGACATCCTTTGCCAAGGTAGGGAGAGAGTGTGCAGCAAAAGCCCAGTCACTATCCTGGGCTAGAAGGTCTTTAGTCTGAAATGCAGGCCCAGCGTATGCAGTCCCGCTAAGAGCCCTGGGCTGGCACCTTGGCTGGGGCTTTTTTCCTCTTTCCTCTCGATGTTTTCCACTTAGCCACACCGCATGTGAAGAAAGGCTTTGGTCTGGGTTCTGGATTGAAGCAGCAGGGAATTAGGCAGAAGAAGAATGTAACACCAGATATGAGGGAGGTTGTCACTAGGAACCAGATTTTGGAGCTACAGAACTAGGACACACATGCACCTGGTGGCATGTCCTGCCATCATGCTGGGCATGACATCATGAGTTGTACTGGTGGTGCTGAAAAGTGTTCAGCTAGATTGGGTCATATTGCAAGGACCAAACCTCTGTGTCTGCAGACTGTGACCTGGTGGAGCACAGAGTGGGGGCTGGGAAAGTCCGACTGAGGCAGCGGGAGGAGCAGCAGGGGGCGCTCTCAGCTGCAGGGATCTAGGGAAGGCAAAAGCACAAGGGATTGAAGCACAAGTACCCTACTTGGAAACTTCTCTCCCCTCCTCCCCGGCCCTCTACTCTTGCTTTAGGCTGGAAACTGCCCAGTCCCTTGTCATGTCTACCTAGGCACACTCCCAGCTGCCCAAACCTCCCCCAGCTCAGAGGTGCTCCCCGCTGCTGCCCCCGGCCTTCACCCTCCTGTGAAAGTGACACCCACCCACTCTTCTACCCATCCTTCGCCCATCGATTCATCCGCCCACCTACCCATCCCACACCCTGGATGCCTCTGTGGGCTCCCGTTTCCATGGTTACTTCCAGGGCCTGAGTCTGCTCTGGGTTTGCTGAAAGATTCCCCAGATCCAGGTTCTTTGCCATGACAGCCTTGCCTCTTGGGTCCCATGTTGCTCAGAGCTCTTCCTATCCACAGACGGGACATTCCTTGCATGTTGGTTCGCCAAGGCGATCAGCTTCTTCGATTGAAAATAAACCCCCAAAAACCAAGGTTTAAACAGCAAGCCATCAAACCATCATGGGGGGATGTGTGGGAGACAGGCATAGGAAGCCAAGTCCCCAGACATGGGGAGGGGGCTTCGGAGGGAAGGAGAAAGGGAGGGTCCTTCGTAACAATTACACAGCTGGCATTTACAAGCCAGGCACTGTGGGAAGGATCAACATCTAGGGACAAGGTTAATCCACACAGCCACCCTATGGACTCTGTACTGTGAATATCTGAGGAGGAAACAGGCCTATTACGCTCAAGGGCCGTGGTCAAGGCTACAGTGCTGACTATGCAGAGCTGGGACTCAAAGCCAAACAGGCTGGCTCAGAGCTGTGTTCTTAAACACTGCTCACGGCTCTCCGCAGCCCTTCCTCCCACGTCGGGTCTGGAAGTTTCCCTGAGTCATTTTTCGAAGGCAGGAGGTTCCTGATCACCTTCCAGGCACCTAACCCTGCTCTGAGGGAGACAAGCGCCCGTATGTGAGAAGATCCCCATTTCCACTCAAGCCCCCTTGGGAGCAGCTATTAGGGCCTCAGAATCCTGGGTGACACCCAGCTATTCTCAGGAAGAGTCTGAGGCCCCTGACCCCCTGTCTGGAAACTGCAGAGGGTTTCCTGGGGCAGAGGCAAACTGCAGCTCGTCCTCAAAGGCCTCGAGGAGGGTGGGAAGAGGCAATCACATCAGAGGAACCCAGCTGAGGGAAGACACAAGATGTTCCCCGCGAGTGACAGAAAACCAATTCACACTCTTCCCTGCAGCCAAAAAATGAAGCTAATTTTTCCTTTCTCTGCTTACGTGCGACTCAACTAAACATAGGCCTCTAGGAATGCAAACAATGACTAGGTTTTCTTAATTTAGGGCAGTTTTAATTAAATCTTGCTAAAAGGATGGAGGCTCCAGATATTTTTATCATGGTAGGAAGCAGTGTGATTTGAGAAGAGAGGTGAGGCGCAGGATGCTAGATCTGCCTCCACCCTGGCCCTGTCCTGCTTCGGACGGGCCTCCCCATGCCCCGTGTGCAGATCTGCCGGGAGAGGGCTTGGACTTCCTGAGATTCCCATTTCATTTGCTCTGGTCTAGATCAAAGGAACCCAGTTACATTGTGCTAATGCTAACTAGCTGGCCTGGAAAGAAAAAGGTCCACATGACTTGGTTAAAAGAGTTATAATTCCAGGATTGTTTTTGGGAAACATAATTTTATTTTTATCAAAAGCTCCTAGAATAAATATGAAAACATTCAGATCAAAAGGGATCTTCTAGTGCTTCCTGCTCACACGTATCCAGTTTGCCTCCGGCTCTGAGCATATGGGAGGGCTTTGCTCCCTTGCCCCACCTAAACTGGAGGAACCATGTGACTTGCTGTGGGCACTGAGCTGTGACTGAAGGTGGCACAAGGGCCATCCCAGCTGACTGCCAGCGTGCAAGGCTCCAGTGTTCCCTTCCTGTGCTGCGAAGTACATATTGAGATGCAGGTGCAGGTGCCCCAGGACCAAAGCAGTGTGAGTCCCCGAGTGGCCCCACAGAGGCTGGTGGCCCTGGTGTCTCCTGGATCTGAAGCTGACTTTGCATGCCTGAGAGACAAATGGGCTGAGATCTGTCACTGAGAGTTGGAGAGTCTCCATCAAAGTCTCTCTTCTGACAAATGCAATAAATAACGAATCACTGCAGAAAAACACCACATTAATTTAATTGTTTCATATTAGATTATTTTGAAATTTCAAAAATCATCTGTCCAGTTTAATCTGGAATAGGGAGAATTTGCTCTTGCTAAATCTCAGTAAAATTGTTGGAGAACATATGCAACCTATTAAAGTGAAATGCATGTGTCAGCAGGAGGGCACTGGAATTTACACTGTCAAGTGTAAGGATAAAGGCACCCTCCAAAAGCAGTGGTCAGAATAGGAGGGAAATTACATCTCCCAGGGAATAGTGGGTGCAGGCAGGATCAGGGACACAAGACATAGACTTTTAGAAGGGGCTAGTTGTTAAGAGGTTGGGAAGAATGTGAAAGGTGTCTAAAGAAGAATTTCAAGAAACTTCTATATGATGTGATGCCCCATCAAAAAAACCCTCACTGAGAAGTAGCTGAGAAAATGCAAACTGCTATGATAAACAATGCATTATGATTCAAACCTGGGAGAAGTTTACTTCTTATTCACACAGAGTCCAAAATATTTGTTCTAAGTTGAAGTGCAGTTCTCCTACAAGTTGTGACTCAGAGAACTGGGCTCTTTCCCATCTTCAACACATCCTACCTCTGTTGTGGGTCTCATCAACATTGAGCCAGGAGTAGGGGAAATAGAGTAGAGATGGATGAGGCCAGCTTTCATACCTTAGGTCTAAAAGTGATACACATTCTATCCCCCTGGCATTTCATTGGTCAGAACTCAATCACATGACTCTTAATTGCAAGGGAGGCTGGGAAATGTGAACTAGCTACATGATCAGAGGAGGAAGAGGTAAAGGCTAGGCTGAAGGTGAAGGCTAGGTGAAGAGCTAGCTGGTTTATATCACACACATTCTCCATTCTTTCAAAGTTGGATTTGGGTGTGGTTTAGAGCGTAATCCCTTGTTGAAAGAACCACAGAGCCAGCCAGCTTGTGCTGGCTTACATTTTGGGGGCTGGTGATGGAATTTTGCCTAAGGCACAGACTTCTGACTTCTGCTTTTTAGATTAAAGTAATTGTAATAGTACTGAGTCACAGATCTACCTTCTGAGATTGTCAAATGGGGTTTTAATACAAACAAATGCAGATGAATCAGATAGAAGTACTGAATAGCATAAGAAAGTCTGAGAGAAATAATAGAGAAAATATTCTGACATCAAGATTACTGTTTTATAGAAGAATATGGTTTTCAGGACAGGGCATAAAAATTAGTATCTTAGAGAAGAATATGGTTTTCAGATTTCAGTGCTATACAGAGAATTGAATAAATGTAGGGCCTTGTGAACTGGTTAAATGGAGGACACTGACAAAAACCCTTGCAGATTTGGTATGAGCATTTAATTCAATCCTCTTGGACACTCAACTCTGTATAAGAGATAAGGGTCTTTTATTAAGGAGTAAGTTGATAATAAGCACACTTGGATTATGTCAAGTAGTCGTCCTGCTCTAGCTGGGATCAGCTGCCCTGGAGAAGGAATGCTGCTGTGAGGCTTGCAATCAAGTTGGCTTTGAAAGTGTTGATACAAGCTCACTGCTGCTTGAAATGCAAGAAATGCACAGGAAATTCTATGCAAGGAACCACAGAAAAAGACTTGGAGTTGTGTTAGAGGTTCTACCAGAAGGTTTTAGAGAAAAGGCCACAAGGTCCTAAGCAGTGGAAATTATTTACAACTCCACAACCACCAGATGTCTGATTTAGTAGCTGCTCACCTTACTGCCCTACAGGGAGCAAACGGTGGCCAGAATGTATACAGTGAGTCCGCAACTAGGAATCTCTCAGCAGTGAAAAACATCTTCCTATGTCGCAGTGGAGGAGCTGCTATCACAAGGCATCCCTGAGGGAGTAATCGAAGCTAGCTTGGATAATGAGAAGCACTTGGATCAATCCTTGTGGGAGAAGGATCAGCAACTTTTGGCAAGGACTGGCTGAGCAATTGAGATCTGATTTTAAACTGAATGGGCCTCATGAATTTCCTCTGCTGGTGCAGCTAATCAAGACTGAGGAGCAAACAGAAGAAATCTGGAATCTTCAACTAGTAAGACTGGAGTTCAAACTAGGCCAGCCAGGGTGGTTTTGGGGCCCAGTGCACCTCAACCTAAGAAGCAAGAAGAATCAGACAGCAGGTTTCCTGGTCCCACCCAGAAGACGCTATACAGCTGGCCAAGACAGGGTTAAGACAGTAGTCCATGATATGTTCTTAGAACCTGTCCTAGGAGGTGATGTCAGTCACCCTGAAAGGCACCTCTCAGGCCCTTGCATAAGTGAGACAGTGTCGCTCTCACTCTGCCCTAAACTTTGGAGTGACATGTCAATTGATTTGCAACAAGAACCAATATTTTTTGTCTATAACTTTGAGGAAATACGGTCTGTGCAGACTCCAGAGGAAGAGGCTGGGTAGGTGGGCCCAGATGCTAATAATGGAATAGGAGCAGCACAGGCCAGAGAGGCAGCATATCCACCACTTTAAATCCTTAGGTCTCCAGACTCTATAGGAAAAGAAGAAGAAAGGAGTATTATAGCTTGGGTCTAGATGTCCCTACAGAGTCCCATGCAGTCACAGGTGAGGCTTTTCAAAGATGCCTGGATCTAGAATGTGTGATGCTGGGATTGATATATAATGCAATGATAGGGTTAAAGGTGCTAGGATTAAGGGTGGGAGTGCTACCTGTCCTAAGGGTGGGTAGCCTGGGTAAAATAGACAGAAAGAGGGCTAGGGTCACTTGCTTATCAGTTGCTTGTTGTCTTCTGCCTGCCATGAGCTGTTTCTCCTCTGCAATGCCCGTATGCCACCCCACCCTGCCTTGCAGCCAACCGATTATAGACTGAAGCCTCTATGAACTATGAGCAAAAATAACCCTTTCCTCCTTTAACTTTGGGTGTTGGGTATGTTGTCTCGGCAAATGAGAAAGGTAGTTAAGATGAAGGAGGAGTCTGAGTTGAGTGAGATGAGTTGGGTATGAGGAGAAGGCTCACTGGTCACAAGTCAGCACTTATGCCTTGGTTGTCCCTACATACTCTGGAAAGGGAGTTATCAAATTTCCTAACTGGCTCTAGAAAAGTTGTAATAAAATGAAAAGCTTTACAGTATTGAATTCAAAGCACAGCTTGGTGGCTTCTCATGAGAGCAATGCAAAAACTTTTTGTCACCTCCTAGGAAATCCATCTGTAAATCTCTACTCCTCAAGGATCTAAGAGTTGAATGTTTGTTTCCTACACAAGAGTTTGGAGAGCCATATATAATATCATATAATTACTATTTACACAGCATTTATATTGTATTAAGGGATATAAGTAGTCTAGAGATGGTTTAAAGTATACAAGAGGATATGTAGGCTCTATGTGAATAGGACATCGTTTTCTATAAGGGGCTTGAGCATCCACAGACTTTGGTATCCTAAGGGGGTCTGAAAACATTGCCCTGCAGTTGAGGGACAGCTAGAGCTTTGAGTAAGACAGATAGGTAAAGAGGGGCAGAGTCATACATTAAGGGTGCCTGGGGATGGTCCGCCTGAAGGGTGATTCTTTTTTTTTTTTTTTTTTTTTTTGTTTGTTTTTGGTTTTTCTCCGGTACCGGGAACCGAACTCACGACCTTGCGCTTGCCAGGCAGGCACTTTTGCCGCTGAGCTAAATCCCCAGCCCCTCTGAAGGGTGATTCTATCTCTCTATCCCATTGATTCCAGGAGAGCAGGAAGCCGAGAGGCAGCATGCAGTCCTCTCCACATGTGCTTCACTGGGGAAGGACACAGAGGCTTCAGTGTTTCAGCTGCTCCTTGGCCCGTGAACTCTCCAAGTTCTGAGCTGTACAGAGTTTGAGTCAGAGATCTCCTAAAATCTTCCAAACCTTTGTAGCTGCCTGGTTTTTAATGGAATAACCACCAAGATATTCCATTATCTCTAGATCAGTGGTTTTTAATTTTTCCCTTTTTTAGCAGTCCAAATTAGAAACAATATGGAAAAACTTAGGAAACACAAGTGAAGAGAAAATAAATAAGACTGATTCGATGGCCTTATATCCTAAACAAAACCTGGTCACTGGGCCTCTGACTTGGCCAATTCTTTCCCCTTGGGTACGTGGCACTTTCTGGCCAACGAAGGGACCACTGAGGGTGTTTGAGGTGCATGCCTTTCACCCATCATCTAGCCTGGCCTAGAAGACACTTGGCTTTGAGCTCTGAGACAGCTGAGGATGAGTCAGAAGGGACTTAAGGGCAGTACAAGGCCCCAGAGCCAGGTTGACCATGTTTTTCAAGCCTTAAAATTGAAACACATGGTCTGGCACATGGGTTACAACAGGACAGAAAATCTGGACTTAGAAAAGTCACATCACAGGATGTTGTAGCTGAGTCTAGAGCAGGGTTTGGAGGCTAGCTGTGGGGAAGGTTAGACTGATGTCCATGCAGAACTCTGAGCACCTATTTCGATGAAGTGGGGGCTCGGGGCCATTGCTGGCTGGAGAGCATGGAAAGAGTAGGTGGTAGAACTGCCTTCGGAAAGAAGAGAGGAAGCGCCTAAAGGAGGAGGGAATGGCAGTGTCAGTCCCTCAGGGGCTTCCCCATGCAGACAGAAAGGTTAGGAAAGCCAGAAGGGCTGTGTTTGCAACATAGTAGAGGACAACTTTCTGGGTGCAAGCAGGGCTGTTTTGGGGCTCATGGGAAAAACATGGGAGATACCATTCTTTTCTCTTTGCATGGAACCCAACACTGCTCTTACACAGCCTAAGCTACTGACATCTCCCTCTCACCCAAATAATCAGCATCCTTCAAAGGGTGTTAACACCTGTGGATTCCCAGAAAGTTTCAGCTGAGTGACAGGCCACTGAGCTTAGTAGACAACTCAGGGATGAGGTAAGGACAAGGGAGAGAGCTCTGAGTCACTGATGTTGTCAGATTTTACCAAGGGAGATTGTATTAAAGAAATGGTACACATCCACACCACAACAGGGACATTTCCTTCCAAACTCAAAACTAGGTCACACGGTGGGTGACATGGGTAGATAATAGGATAGAGCATCTAAATTCAGAACTGGCCCAGAAAAGTGCCAAAGCAGTATCAGATTAATTTGATTGAAGGTTTAATTTGATTAGACCCTAAACCTTGCATATGTGTGCTTATTTATCCAGCCTATTGTCTAAGCAAAATAGCAATCCTCAGTCAACTTCATAAAATCAGCAGGAGCACTGCCAGCCAGACGCTTTGGATTTTTTTTTGTGATTGAACATTTTGAGGAGGTTGTGACAGTGAGAACTATTTAGAATACAAATGATTGCTTAAACTCTCTTAAAGGTTTTAAAAATATATTTTAATCATGGAGTCTACCCCGAAGCCCAGCAGAGTATTCATGAATAAATTGTTGTGCCTTTGATTCAACCGAAATTGGGTAGACTTGCTGAATTAATGAACCTTTTTCTTCTTCAGTCCTCCTCGTGGCTGTGGCAATGTGCATTTCTGCTTGCTTTGTGAAATGCAGATGAAGTATAATTTTCCCAAAATTGATCTGTTCTACATCGCTGAATTTCAGCTATTTGCATTTTTATGCCAGAATCAAATCTAGCTTATTATTATTGTTGTGGAAAATAATTATAATCCTTTAATTGTCATGGTACCTGACAATTAAAACAATTCACAGACATTATTTAATTCCATCTTCACTATAACTCTGAGGGCTGATCAAAGTAACAGTGATCCTCTAGACCTCCAGATCCAAACTGCCCTTCTTTTCCATATGGTAAACATTCTAAAAGGTTAGGTGATGCCCTGGCCAGGAGAAAGAGAGCTGTAGAATCAGGAATGGAAGCCAGGGTGAGTGTCTCTGCCTATCCTGAGTTCTGGCCTCACCAAGCCCTGTCTTCAAGGTTCATGAATTGGGCTTATCATCTTTACCTTGCAGTTTATTCTGAGGACAGGGTTGCCAGTGCAATGCCTGATACATGGTGGGAGCTTATTTGATACCATTCTCCACACATCTCCAAGTGATTGCAGCCTCCATTTGGAAGTCCTAAAGCCCCCCAGGGCTGAGTTGTGCCAGCATAAAGCTCTCGTTTTGACCAACCTGGATGTAAAAGGGCAAGAGTCACACCACACATACATACACATGTGTTTACATACATGTACATATGAACACATACATGTGTACACCTGCATGGGCTTGTCTGTTGAATTATGCACAGATTTTGGTCTTTGCCAGTCCCCAAGCCTCTGATGGCTGTGTCCTCACTCCTTTCCTGTCCAGTGGTCCTCTTGCTCAAAGTTGGGTGTAAGATGTAACTGTAGTTAGGACAGTCTATGTTTGAGTCCCCCATTCCCTTGGTAAGTTTAGCTTCAGTGGGGCAGGGCTGAGCCCACAAGATGTGTTGTGGTTTAGCTCAACGATGCTCCCCAAGGCCTCATGAGTCCAGAGGGAGGGTTTTTGGAAGGTGAATGAATCACTGGGACCTTACTCATCAGTAGATTAATTCATTGGTGAGTGTAGCAGCTGAGTGTGTTTTTAGGAGGTAGGGCCAAATGGGAAGATGCAGATCACTGAAGGAGTGACTTGGAAGGGTGTATCTCTTTTCCTAGTTTCTCCCTTCTCTCTCTGATTTCTGGATGCTATGATATGAGCAGCTTTTCTCCACCTAGGCTCTTCCACCATGCTGTTTCTGTGTTGGATCCAGCTTACCATGGACTGAACCCATTGAAACTGTAAGCCAAAACAAACCTCTCCTCTTTTAAATATTTTGTCCCATCAATCAGAAAGGTAATATAGATTTGGTACCAGAAGTGGGGTCATTGTTGTGATTATACCTCACCATGTGGTTTAGAAGCTTTTGGAACTGGTCTGCAGAATTTTGGAAGGGTTTGAAGATGCTGACTAAAGAGAAAGCTATAAGCCAGACTTGATGGGAGATTATGGCCAGCAATCAGAACATCAGAATGCTAACAGATATGCAGATGGGCTTAGGAGGTTTCAGTTGGGAACAAGGACACCACTGGCACTTAGGCTAGAGGCCATCTGTGTTATGCTCTGGCAGAAAATTTGTCATCATTTTGCCCATGTCCTGAGACTTTGTGAGGCACTGAGATTGAGGGTGGTAGCTAATTAATCTGGTGGAGGAAATTTCAAGGCAGCACAACAGCATTCAGGCTTGTAGCACATGTCCTGCTTCCTGCTTTTAGTCGAGTTTATAGTGAGAAGTAGGACCAAAAAGCCCGTTTTAAAAGCTCTTGGTTTTGCCAGAAAGGAAATTGGAGTAAAGGAGAGTATGATTGCTTGCTAACTATAGACTGAAACCTTTAGAAATTGTAATCTCTCTCCTTAAATTGTGGGTGTCAGGTATTGAGTCACAATGACAAGGAAAGTGACTAAGGATGTCACCATGGTCCTTGTCCAGGATACAGGGGTGGGACTAACTTCTGCCATCACTAGTCCTACTCTCTTCTTTTACAGGAGGGGAATTACAGGTTTAATTCTGGATTTAAGCTACCCGAATCAGACATTTTCATTCATTTGTGGTAATCTCCATGTGTTACTTACCCACATGCAGGCTCCTCTGGAAAGAATTAGAGGTACCCCACGTGGTTTCAGTGAGGAATTGCATAGCATTATAAATAACAGGAGACTTAACTAGAGCCATTTTAACCAACAGCCTGGAGGCAGATATCTGGGACAGGTCTCAGGGACAGCAAAGCTGGCTCATAGGCCTCAGTCCTTTCCTCAGGCTGTCACCACATGTTCTCATGAGAACTGTTGTACTTCCAGCTATAATTCTGTATGTGAGATAGGAAACGAAGGAAAGAGGAAGCAGTGCTAGCAAGGTTCACCTCACATCTCATTGGGCTATACTCTGTCACATGACCACTCCTAACTGCAAAGGATATTGGGATAAAAGAGACTTCTAGCTTGCCATGCCTCTATGGTAGATGCAAATAAAAGAGAAAAGAATTAGAATGGAGTGCTGATGAACTAATATATCTGACAGCTCTTAGGCGTGAGCCCAGCTTAATTAGATTAACAAGGAAAGCTTATGTTTCCTTCACCTAAATGTAATGAAGAAAACACATGCTTTCATACACATAATAAATCATTAAGTATTTAGTATGGGCCAGATAGTGTGGTAGATATTATAATACCTGGGCAAGTTAGTAAGCAAGTATTCATTTAGCAGACACTCAGCATGGGTCAGGCACTGGAGAGTCAGAGAATGGACACAAGTCCTTGGTGGCACAGAATCTATTTTGAAACAAGAGCAGTAGAAATGGGAACATACAGGGGTCCTCCACATTCAGATGGAAGGGAAGGCTTACTGGTGGAGGTGACACTAAACTGAGTTCCCTCCTTATCACCTTTGTGGTGGGCATCTGTATTCTCTAACCCACTGATATGAGGCTCTAGGTGTCTATGTTGTAGGCCATGACCAAGAGCATCTTTCAAATCAAGTTGAACTCCACACACAATGGTCAGATTTCCACTCTCTGTTTATTCAATTTACTACTAAGAAGAGAAGAAAGAACAATAATAAAATAACAATATCATCATCACTGCCTCTACTGAAGGCTTTACTATGTGACAGTCAAGTTCTAAAGACTTGGTAGGTACTGAATAATCCCCAGAACAATCCTGAGTGGTGGCATTTCCTGTCTCATCCCAAAATATCACCATTCTCCTAAGGGCACTGGCAGCAGTGAGATCTCAGAACATCTTAGCTGAGCAAGAGGGGGCTGGATAAGATTAGGAGGATTAGTAGGCTTTCCACAGACAAAAGAAAACAGAGTCAAAGAAAAGGAAGTTTGGTTATTGATATCTATGGAAATAAACAAGAATGCTGTGTGACAGCCCACATGGAAACAGAGGTCATTTGTTTTTCCAAACTGGAAACTGAGGCATGGTTTTAGATATGGTTGACAATGCGTCAGATTCTCTGAATTCAGGACTGGTCCTTCCCTTGACAACAGGTTCATTGGCTTGACTCTCTAAACCCTGGTTACATTTGTGTCCATATCCAGCCCATTGTCTATACAGAGGGGGAACCAATGGCCAACCTTCAGACAGCCAGCATACGCGTGACCTGCAGTGTCCCTGCCTTGTCACAGAGAGTGGCTACACCTTGGGGAGGAAACTCATAAGCTTTTTGGCTGGAAGACAGAGCTCAACGCAACTGCGATCATTCTAGGAGGAGGGAATACATTTAAAAGGAACAATCGAAAAGGGAGCCCCAAATTCTGTACACACCTTTGCCCAAGTCTCTGTCTGGTCCCCCAGTCATATACATTCATCTAGGCGAGAGAACATGTAGTCTGATCTCAGCCAACTTAACTGCCTGCTAAAACCAGTCTAATTTAGCAAAATGTACATCCCTCTTCACAGGCATTGTAGATGGGAACTGTCATTTCCCACATCTCAGCGGGGGCTGTGGGTGCCCTGTTGTGCCTCCTTGGCACTTATCTCCACACCAGTAGGTCTATGCCTGCTATAGCCTGCTTTGCAAGGCCTGGACAGAGTTGTGACCCCTGCCCCCCAAACCTCCTCCCTGGAGCAGCCCTCCAACAGTGATAGACGGGAGTTAGTGAATAATACTCCAGCTCCCTTACTGCTAAAAGGAGGGAGATGGATGGTCCCAGACATTTGTTCTGCATCATCTTCAAGAGTGACCTAGTGGGATTAGATTTGCCCCTTGTTTCGCAGTACCTCTTTCACTGGCTTGCTTTTTCCTTTCCTGCTCCCCCCAGTGCCTCTTGGGAGCACTTCCAGTGAAACTGTGTCCTACAATCCACATCTCAGGGCCTGTTCCAACTAAGATGGTCGGGTGCCCCAGGCTCAGAGAGACTGAGCAAATTATCCAGGGTTGCCAGGGAATAAGTGGGTGCATCCAGGACTTGACGCTGGGGCTGGCAGAGTCAAAATCCGTCTCCTTAACTGCACCCAGAACTGCTTCTGAACCTCTGGAGTCAAACAAGACTTCACTGTGGAGGACCATGATTAGGTGTATGGCCAGCGTGGGCCTGGCTACTCTTGGCTTCTCTTATTTGTCAGCAGCTATGCGACCAGCTGAGGGACAGAGTGACAACTCACTTGTGTATTTTCCTTCACAATAGACTCGAGGCCCAGGAAAGTCCCTGAAGGGAGGTTACACGGTCCTTGGTATAGTCACCCAGTGAGTGGCCCAAAGGCCAGAGCGGATGGTGCTTAGAAAACATGCTCATCAGCGAAAATGGAGAGAACTTGCTGCTCCTTCCTTCCCAAGTGTTACAGTTGATACATTGTGTCAACTTGAGTCCTCTAGAAACTTAACTAAGTAACTCGGCAGTTCTACATCCCAGGGTGAAGAGGACGTTCCCTTGCTGCTCTAGGATGTTGTTCATTGTGCTCACTTGAGAAGTTTAGAAAATGAACCATGTGATTCAGCAAAGAGTCAGGGTCCTTACTTTGTATTCATCCTGAGCCTGCCCAAGAGGAGGGTACAGAGATGGTGTGGGCCTGGGTGGATAGCCGGCATACAGTATAAGGGAGGAGAAGAGGTTTGCTTTCCCCCGCTTTTGCTCTTGCCCTTTTTGCTGTCTTGTGCAGCCTTGAACTGTTGCCCCTGTGCCCTGCCACCCTGCCTTGGAGCCAGCTGATTATAGACTGAAACCTCCACCAGCTGTGAGCTCAATAAACCTTCCCTTCCTTAATTTTGGGCGTTGGTTATTTTGTCTCAATAATGAGAGAAAAGTAACCAAGACACCAAGGAAGAGCAAGTCCCACCTGGGGGAGTCTCTCCTGGGACTGAGGGCACGGGCACAGGCTGCCCCCACAGCACGTCCTCCTCTGCCAGCTGGCCCTGCACAGATGCAGCTCTCAAGACTCGGGATAATCACTCCCAGGGGGAAGAGAAAACACATGCTGAACTCCCAAGAGGCTACCCCCAGACTCTCAGAAAAGCAGGGCTTCTCCATCCAGCAGTTGCGGAGGCAGAGAAGGGTCTCCTATCTGGCTTTGCTCCCATATCAGGGCCATAGAACCCTCCCTGTCCCACACATGGGACTAGATTTCCCCTTCCTCTTACAAGCTCAGACCCCCACACAAAATGAACCAACCATAGACTCCAGAGAGCTTGGGTCCCTTTGACTGTCAGAAGGCAAAAGAGGAATTTATCAGGACACTTGCCCTGGCTCAAGTTATGCAAGGCTCAGCGTCTCCCTGTGAGGGCCTATCTGCTTGGGAAAGACTCAGACATGGCTGAACGGTTCCACAGGAACACAACAGTTAGATTTGGTTCAGATTCTGGCTCTAGAACTCATCAGGATCCCATAGGAAGAAGAAAGTAATGATAATGACGGGCAGTGGGTGTGGTAAGGGTTAGATGATGCTACATTTACATAGCTGCTTCATACTTAGCAGGTGCTAAAGAAGTGCGAAGGTACTATTAATACTAGTGACACCTGGGGGAAGTATGGGATTGAAAGGATAGTGTGATACCAAATGCACAGTTGTGGTACACTGACCGGATGTTTGCCAAATATGTAATAGTTTTCTCTGGGTAATGGGATGTAGGAGCAATTTTTACTTTCTTCTTTTATCTGTGTATTCCTTGACTTTCTTTTTACAATGCACTTGCACATAAGAAGCATTGCCCTCTTATCACTTCAAAGCGTCCTGGAAAAGGCTAGATTCTTGATGCGCTTGAATGTGGCAGATTTGGAGTATGAGTTTAGAAGGAGACCAATTAGTTTTTTAGCAGAGGAGAGTTGGGGTTCCCAGAGCAGCCAGAGAGGAGGGGAGGTCGGGAAGAGGTGGGAGAAAGGGCAGCGAAATGACAGCATTCCACGAGGTCTCCAACATGACCTTAAAGTTTGCATGCAGTCCGCTTACTTACCCAAATGCTCTTCCCCAAACTTTTACTGTGGGAACTGAGATTGGGGCCAAGTCTCATGTGATAATTAATGTGGGACAGGACAGAGGCAGAGCACGAGGACACATAACCCGCGTGGGTGAATAATCCATTCTGTTCTTCCAGGAATCTGCAGAAATCTTGGGAAGGCTTTTGAGTTCCACTGGGCATAGAATTGCTGAAGCATAAGGAAAATGGCCCCCACTGCCGTCCCACACTTAGTGGCATAAAGCAACAACCAGGTCGGGGGTCGGTGGGGCTCAGCTGGGTGGTTCTGGCTTGGGGTCCCTCTTCTGGTTACAATGAGGTGACAGCTGCATCCAGAGTCACGGCGAAGCTTTGCAGTTCCCATACCTGGAGTGTGGGCTAGAGAGGCTCGGCCAGTGGGGCCAAAACAGCTGGGCTCCTGGAGGAATTCCGTCTCTATGAGGTTTTTTTTCCATGTGGTGTTTCCAGCAGGGCATCTTCAGGGGAGCTGGATCTCTTTTACAGCTGGTCATGTCTCCGAAGTCTTGGGTCCTGAGAGAGTGCCATGTGGAAGCCACTTTGCCTTCCTGACCCAGCTTTTGGAAGTCACATAGAGTCACTTCCACTGCGTTCTGTTAGTCAGAGCAGCCAAAAGGCCCACCCAGGGTGAAGGGGAGATGACCCAGCCTCCATCTCCTGATGGAGGAGCTGCTGAATCCTGAAACAAGCATGTGGGATAGAAAATATTGCTGTAGCCATTTTTGGAAGATACAATCTGCCACTAGACATTTCACAGATGTTGAGGGGCAGGGCGGTCCTCAGCTGATATCTGAGTTACAATCAGGGAGAAGAAAAGAACTAAACTATTTTCCTTCTTATTAAAAAAGGCAAAATATTAATAGAAATAGACTTCAACTCAAGTCTAAATTGTTTAGAAGAACATGGATGATACATAGGGACTTTTATTGTGGTGGATTTATCAGAACTGGCTGTGAAAATGATAATGACAATCAGTGAGCCAGAAGAAAAAACATTACTCTTGTTCAAAACTCTCTGGATGGAGTTGGCCATGCTGGAAAGCGGACAGGAAGTGCCTGGAGAACGGCCTGCGGGTCACAGGGCTCAGACCTGGCTGTGGGCAGGGACTGCACTCCCTGCACGTGTGAGAAGTGTGACCCCAGGTTCTCAGAGGACAGCCCAGAAAGGAGAACCTCAGCACCCTCTTGTTACGTGTCCCCTGCCTCTTCTCCATGTGTGACACCTTGGGGACAGGAACTTGGGAGCGTGAGAATCTCCTGCCCTGCTCTAGACTTCAGCAAATGCGCCAAGGCCTTACAGACCCTGGTCGCCTTGGGCTGTAACTCTGAGACCGTCTCCCCACATGAAGGCCCTGCACCATAAGGCCCTCCCAACCCTCCGCTTGCCCTGGCTTTTCCCCACCTCTGTGTCATGATCCGTACTCAGACCTAATAATCCCTAATCATCCTTCATCCGGGGCCTGGAGGGAGAGTCTAGGTTGCTGGGGATAAAAGCAGCCTGCTCCCCCTCTCTGGATGGCTTGTGTGGCAGTGGCCATGTGTCACACAGGATGTTGAGGCTGTGTGCAGACTCTGAGGGAAGGAAGTCCCTTCTCACTGATCTCAGGCAGCAGGGTACAGTGGTGACACGAGCTCGAAAATACTTCCCAACTCTACCTTTACTTTGGGCAGCAAGATTGAGGGTCAAGCCTGCTGCACGGTCGGCCATCTACCTTCCTGCCTCATTCTCAGGCCAGCATTCCCTGGCCTCTGGGCCCCTCTTGGCTTGTGGGAGCCACACCTCATCTCCCACACTTCTATGCATCACTAAAACCGGTGGATGAGATTTTGACCAATTCCGGTTCTGTGTTCTTAGGAGATGGAGAGCAGTGGATCAGCACATTCTGATTTCTCTTTAAATAAGTTGTCCCTTGACCTTCTTTCATGGACTCACATCGTTTGAACACTGAAAAGACCATAGAGATCACCTATTTCTACCTCCTTATTATGTAAGCCAGGAAACTGAGGCTGGGAGGGGGGATTTACTTGCTAGTTTCCCCACCAATATCTCAACTGGAGCATGCCAAGGGGCCCCCTGGGGCATGGCACAAACCTCCTTCCCCACTGCCAACATCTCCTGCCAGCCCCCTTCCTAGCTCACAGTGGGCAGGCCATGCCGGGGATCATGCCAAGGAGTGTCAAGCAGGAACGTGTCTTCCTTCTTGAAATACACCGTGGATCAGCAGGCAGGCCCCTCTAGACCCCAGCAATGCAGCTTGCTCAGAGCCCAGCACACAGTAACCCAGAAACATATGTGGTGAGCAATAACAGTCATAAATTTTATGAGATTATGTGTTCCTAATGTGAGATTTCAGGCTGATCTGTTTGTTGAGCTATGCCAAGCTTCAGCGTGATTCAATCAAATTGTGCTTAATCTTGCTTTATTTACCGTGGGTGAGGGTGACTCACAGAGCATGTTTCTGGTCCCGTATACTGAACTAATTTACCTCAAGGATTTTGATGGACTGGTGATTTGTTTCCTCTGAACGTCCAGGGTTTATTTACTTATATGATTAGGTGGATCTGTGTGACATACGGTGAAAGTCAACAGCCACGCCAAGGACTAGAGTCACGCTGAAGAGTCCATGAGGGACAGGGAGCACCTGGTTTCTTTTCCACCTGGCCAAATCATAGCGAATGCTTTGATACCCATTGCTTGACTCACAGGACTCAACTGTGCGCCCTCTTTATCACAGGAGCGCACTTTGGACAACTCCCTGTGTTCCTGACCCCAGGCTGGGCGGCTCTGGAATGGAGGGCAACTACAATCATCTCCAGGGGAGATAGAAAAGCCTGGAAAACTTGCCCAAAGTCCAGAGGGATTCTAGTCACCAGGCATCTCCATCTTTGTCCAGCTTTCTGACCCTCCAGGGAGATGGGAACATGCAGCTGGAATTTGGGGCCCTGCACCCTCAATCCCTTATCTCAGCCCCCTGAGAGGCTGTAGGTCCCCTTGGACTGGAGCAGTGAGAACCAGTCTGTAGCCTCACAGGGAGAGTTTGGGGACTTTCTGACTCCCAAGGGGTAGGAGGGATGCGGCCTCCCAGGCTTGAGGCTTGGGTGAGAAGAATTTCTCTTGATTTCTACTTTGATCATGGTGCCAACTGTCCTAGTTCGCCCAGGCCTGGGAAGGTCCCTAGAACATGGGACTTTTCTGTACTAAAAAGTGGAACATTCTGAGCAAAGCACAACAAGTCGGCCATCCTAGTTAGGCTTGAAGATGTGGGCAGAGCTTTGGGTAGGAGTGAGAAAGTCCCTCTCGCCTCAGACAGCTGCTGCAAAGGCCGGGGCCGGGCAAGCAAGGTCACCATTTTGGTTTGAACACTTGCATTCTGAAACTCCTGTTGAGATTTCACTGCTACTGAAACAATATTAAGATGTGGGGCCTTTAGGAGGTGGTTTTGTCACCTGGTCACTGCCGTTACAAAGGGATTAAGACCATTCATTACCCATGACTGAGCTTTGGTTACTGTGAAAGGGACACATGCAAATGCTTGCCCTTTCATGAGTACTTCCCTGCCCCCCACCCCCACTCAAGGAGTACTGAGCCACATCCCCAGCCCCTTTTACTTTTTATTTTGAGAGAGAGTCTCGCCAAGTTGTCCATATGGTCCTCCTTGTGATCCTCCTGCCTCAGCCTCCTGAGTAGCTGGAATTACAAGTGTGTGTGCCACGATGCTAGCTAGCCCTCCACTCTTGCACCATAGAGTTCCATAGCATGCAGTCCCACGCCATGGCCTTGGACTTCCCAGGCTCCACATCTATGAGGAATAAATCTCTTTTTCTTACAAATCACCCAGTTTATGGTATTCTCTGAGAGCAGTAGAAAACAGCTAAGACAAACCCCTTCACTCATGCCCACGATGGTTAAGAGTGAACATTTCCCTGCCTGTATTTTCTCAGGCGCACAATGCCCGTCTCCCTCCGGTGATGGGTGGTGACAGGTTTTCCTACTGGCGTGGGGTGATGACAGGCTCTGAGCCCACCCTGAGGGGGTAGAGAAGCCCACAGTCTCCACGGGGCAGCAGGCAAGCAGAAGCAACTGTCATGGGGAAGACAGTGTGGCCCTCTGGACTCCCGCCGTCAGCAGTCCTGAGACCCTGATGGTCTGACACAATTTCAAGCTGGCAGCAGATGTCGGATTCATCTCTGGTGGTGGTTGTGGGCATCTCTGTGCCCATGTGTTTTATTTTTAGGGTTAAAAACTTACAGCCCTTTATGATAAATCTTTTCATTATAAGGGTAGCACCCAGATTCTATTGCACCCTAGGCAAGAGTATGAACTCTGGAGCCAGACTGCCATTTAATTTGACCTTGAGGACTTTTGTATAATCACTTCAGGCCTCAATTGCCTAACCTCTAAAATGGGCACAATGACAATGTGACTGCAAAGGATTAAAGTAATTAATTTTCACAAAGAACTTAGAATGAGGCTTGATATATAGTAATTACTCAAAAAATATTGTCTGTAACCTTGGAATGGAATAGCAAACATGTTAAGTGACTTTGTACATATACAGATAGGAGATTCTAGACCCTCAGTGGCAGTGGTCCTTTCCCAGGTGCCCCTCTGTTTACCATGCTTCAAGGAGTCCTGCCTCGCCCAGGGCATGGTTTCATCCTACCCTCTCGTCCACAGTCCAGATGCCAGCACCCTCTATATTCAGTGGGTGGGGGCTGGGGATTTAGCTCAGCGGCAAAAGCGCCTGTCTGGCAAGCGCAAGATTGTGAGTTTGGTTCCCGGTACCGGAGAAAAACAAACAAAAAATAAATAAATAAATAAATAAATAAATTCAGTGGGTGACAGTACCCCATCTCCCGGGAAATGCAAGTCTGTGCACATATAGAATTTTCCTGGGTGTTTGTTATGTGTGGAATTTCAACTCCTGTGTTATTTTGGATGTATATTACATTCATCCAACTTCAAACATCTTGTCAAATTAGTCCTGAGCCAATAAATTTAATAGTGGACATTTTTTAAAAACTTACCTTTGGCTTAACTTTTATAATCTATGCCTTTATTAATATACCAAAATGTTATATAAAAAAGAATTGCATAGAGTGTCTAATTGAGTTTTTCTTACCACATGGCACAAGCCCAACCTTCCCATCATGCATTTGTCAATGTTTTAAATCTGTGTTTAGTAAATGTGTATTTAATATACTTTTCACTGAAGCTGAAAAGCAGTTGTATAATCCTTAATGGTATAAGAAACTTTAGTAGTGTCAGAAGAGATTTTTGCTGCACCATTCACTACGAAGATAAACTATCCACAGTCAAGAAAGGGAAAATGCCTTGGAATTATTTCTTAAACTCATCAGTTTCAATCTGTTGTGTTTTCCATGCATATTTGCAGCGCTGATACCGTGAATTATTTTATTCTTGATTGTTTAGGTACATTGTCTGCTAACATTGTTTATAATCCTTCCCCACTTGCGTTGTTTAGTGAAAAAAAATCCCCACTGTGTTTACATATAGAAATATTTGCATTTTGGGAATCCACAAATCCAACAAAAATTGTTCTCTGTTCTGTATTTATCAGGGACCATGTCTCACATACAATATCAAGATTTCAGCCAAAATAATGACTAATATGTAGTTCTTACCTTATTCAGATTGATTTCAATGCATCTGCTATAATTTTAATTATTTAGTTTTGTATTTCATTCCTTAAATAGGTACAGTATTACTTAGTGTCAACACTTATATTATACATAAATGTTCTGCCATGATATTATCAAATTTTGCTCTGGCTTCTGCCAAATGGATAAAATTTCCATTATCATGTTTATGCACATAAAGTTTTCTGGATGTTCTTCTGAGCAATAGATCTTGTTTGCCAAAAATTAAACCATGTATAATGTGCACTCAACAGCAGCACAACAATTCTTCCCTCACGTTTGTAACCTTTTAGCAGCATTGATCATTTTTTTAAAAGCAGATGCGAGCTTTTCAGTACTGTATTAGCCAGAAGGGGTCAAAGGCTATTTCAGTAACAAGCAATGTCAAGATCTCAGCGGTCTGACACAATCAAAGTTGAGTCCACTCTTGTGCAATTCCAAGTGTGTGTCTGTGTGACTTCTAGGGCAGCTTCCCTCCCCGCCTGGGCTCAGTAATCCGGGCAGATGTCCTGTAGCTGCTTGTCTGGAACCCAGGGTCTCCTCTTGCAGTGCAGCAGATGAGAATGTTGCGTGGTCTAATACCAACAACAAAATGTTTTGCTCAGAAATGACACTGCCAGAACCAGCCATGTGGCCTCTCCAACAGGTGAATGGGGCAGAGATAAGTAACCGTTATGCTTACCTGGAAGAAGAGAACCAAATGCAAGCAAGCGTCAGACTTTCCTGCCACCTAATGGAACCTGTGTTATTGTGCTCTTCGTGTTTACAAAGGATGTGTGATAAATGCTGCTAGACTTTGTACCCATTTCACACTTCCCATTCTTCTCCCCAGAGAATTGGCACTAGAGACAAAAACACAGAACCTTCTACAGAAGAGTAAAATAAGCACGGTCTAGTGAAAGTTTCTTTCCACTATTTGGAAAAACTGGAGTGCAACAAGTTTATGATAACTTCCTATTTCTAGTATCTTTTAGAAAGTTAAATTTTCTGAAGTTACCAAAACCAATCCAACTACAGTAGTCTCATGTGCAGTGTCCAAATTCTGGGGTCTCTCTGGGCCTAGCCACATCTACCCTGTGAGTTTTCCACCTCTGCCTGTTCCCTCTAAGCCTGGCTGGGAGTCTGTGGAGATGGCTTTAGGGGGACTGCTCCAGCTGGTCCTGCAGGCTCCTGCTCACTCCACTCTCCCCTGCTCTGGCTGTCCCATTGCTCGTGAGTGCTGAACAGCAGTGAAGTCTCCAAACGCATAATCTTCTACAGCAGCTCACCATTGCACCATCCGCTGCTGTTTTCCCTGGGTGACCGGCACCACTAAAACCCTGGGCTCTCAGTGCTCCAAGAAACGGGAGAGAACTAGCTGTTTTAGTGCAGTGGCCAGGTCGTGTCCTACAACAAGCTACCCCTAATTTCAGTAGCTTAAAACCATGAGCATGTCTTTTTCTCATGATTCTGTAAGGTGAAAGTTTAGGCTGGAATTAGATGGGCTTCCTCTCGTGTCTGTGGCCAGTTGCAGGTCAATTTTGCTGAACTTACTGGGATCTTTCACAAGCTTTGGGTCTCATTTGGGGTAACTGGGCTGACCAGCTCTGATCAACAAGGATTCTTAACATGGTTGAGACAGGAGTTCCAGGAAAAGGCCTAGGCTCAGAATTAGCAGATGTCCCTTATACCAGATTCTATTAGCCAAAGTTACAAGATCAGCCCAGAATCACGAAGACAGAAAAGAGACTCCACCTCCTCTTGGGGGAAACTACAAGGTCGCATGCAAAGGAGATGAACACAATGAGGAGTGAAGGACTGGTGCATGTTTGTGCCCCTCCACAGCCCCTCCTTGCATTTCAGGTGGAAGTCCACGTAGGTCGGGCTAGAGGACTGTGCATGACAGGCCTAGGCTTACTCTGAGTCATCATTGCCGCTACTAGCAGTGCACTCACATTGATCTTGTTCAGATGTGCCAGCGCCAGGCAGTGGACAGAGTCCAAGTTCAAGCTGAGCCTGAGAAATGTAAGAGGGCTATGGTACCAGGGAACGGGAGCAGGACCTCTTCAAGAAGGCCTGAGTGGCCCTCACTCTCCTAGTCTCCTGCTTATTAATGTCGCAGGCCGGAGACTGCCCAGGCCAAGTAAGTCATTTTTGGGTGGGTTCCTCCTTCCGGGGAGACGGTTGCAATCAGCCTCCTGAGTGTCACTGAGGGAAAAGAAGACAGACCAGTCTGGACCTGGCTTGACCCTGGCCCTTCGGTGGTCAGGGCTCTTTCTGAACTTCCTCCTCCTGAGCTAAGAGGCAGATGGAACACAGGAAAGGGCCACCATGACCATCTTTCTCACATGCCAGTGGGTCAGCTTCTGTGCCTCACCTGTCCGTGCCAACCCCAGAGAGCTACCCAGACCCAGTGGCAGGAGTAAGGGTGAAGAGCCCACCCAGTGGACTGAAGGTACTGTTCAGGAGGTGAGTCCCTATTTTAAGTCAGATTGAGAGGGCCAGAAATGATCTTATGCTTCTTCAAGTGGCATGGAGCCTCTGGCATCTCCAGGGCCTCTGGTTCCAAGGTGACAGGCACATAAGCCCATTCTGGGGCAGTCTTAGGGAGGGAGTCATAGGCTGGGAGTTCCCAGGGCATGGTGTTTCAGAGGACCCCCGGGGCTCTCCAGTGTGGCTTCCAAACTGCTTTTGGCCTTGCTACATATTGAACAGAAGATAAAAATGTAGAACAGCTTCTATCTAGAGGAGATGCAAGCTCCCTTTCTTCTGCACATGGATCTTGTTTAAAATAAAATACAGAAACAGGTGTAGAAGCAGGTTTAACAATACAAAGCATTCCATTAACACAGTTTTTTTTTTCATTTATGCTTTCACTACTTCCAAACAGAATCTGAGGCAGCTTACAAAATTAATAAGGTGAAAATTGATCCCTAAACTACTATCAGAGAACTCAAGAAGAAGCCAAGTAATAAAAGGCACAGAAAGAGTAAAATTACATCCAAAAACCAGACCAAGGAATGCTATGCTCTTCTACTGAGCATAGCATTTAGCTCTTGAGGAATAAAAAGACAGACAGAAAGGTAGAGAAGATGACTAATGTTTACCAGGCACCTCCTATGTGCCAGACGCTGCACTTCAATGATGTGAGCCAAACCATTTTTTTCTGGGCTTTTCAGTAGCCATGGGAAGGAAGGGAAAATTAGCATTCTAATAAAAGAGCTCTGCATAGATTCATCAAGAAACCACCTCTTGCTGGCATGGAAGATGAGTCTTTATATAAAGCACACCAAGGAACATATGTGCAATGTCTTCCGAAGCTCTTGTGTTGTGTTCAGGTGCCAGGTGAGGTGGAATTAGCACCCTCCACCCTGCCTGCTAGGGAGCTACAACTGTAAAAAGACCGTACAAGACGCTGTTGGAGGGGCTGGGGATTTAGCTCAGCGGCAAAGCGCCTGCCTGGCAAGCGCAAGGTCATGAGTTCGGTTCCCGGTACCCCGGAAAAAAAAAAAAAAAAAAAAAAGATGCTGTTGGAGGACTCTGAAAAACAAAGGGCAGTAGGAGACTTTGGGGAAGAAGACCAGACCTTGATGTAACACCAATTTGAGAGTGAGCTTACCGCTTTTTCAATCCAGACCTCTCAGCTTGAATTTAAATGTGGGTACAGCTGCAGGAAGCACCCAGCAGAGTGGGATATCCAAAGCCCAGATTTTCTAACAAGGGAACTGAAAGGAGAGACCTCAGGAAGTTGGAAAGTAACAGAGCAGAGAAGGACATTCTCGGGAAGGTGGCTGCTGAAAGGTGTTTTTGAAAGGCCGGTCTCATCGCTGAGCTGCCTGTGTGTGCACCTGACCCCTGACCGCGATCAGCAGGCTACTAGACCGTTATCCAGATCCCAGCCTGACCACTAGGGGGTGCCTCTCTGCGACAGACTTGAACAACGCCGCCAACCCTGAAAATGGAACTGGGTTGGAAATGGAAGATTGAACTTAACCAAGTTCATTGCCTGTTAAGACAAAAATAGCAACATTCTTTGTGGGATTTAAACGGGATCCAAAATTTCCTAGCAGTATAATCAAAATGTCCAGGATACAATTCAAAATTACTTGGCACATAAAAAACTAGAAAAACCTCAATTTGTGTGGGAAAATACTATCAACAGATGTCAATGCTTGGACAGCCCAGATGTTGGAATTACCTGACAAAGAGTTCAGAGCAGCTATGATAAAACGATCCAAAAGCAAGGACAAATTCTCTTGATGTGAATGGAAAGATAGAAAGTCTTAGCAAAGATATAGAAGATATGAGAACAAAATGGAAAACTTAGAGCAGAAAATATAATAGTAAGTGAAATAAAAATACACTGGACAGAATTGAAGTGACAGAGGAAAGAGGCAGAAAATTTAAAGACAAATCAACATTAATTATCTACTTTGAACAACAGAGAGAAAAAATGTTGGAAAAGTGAATACAGACTAAGAGACCCATCGTGTAATACCAAAAAGATTGTCATTTTAATCATCAGAGTTCTAGAAGGAGAGGAGAAAGAGTATAGTACTGGGAAAAAATACTTGAAGAAACAAAGCCTAAAATATTCCCAAATTTGGTGAAATATGTAAACCTACAGATTCGAGAAACTGAATGAAAACCAAACAGGGAAATCCAAAGAAATTCATAACCTGCTATTTCTTAATCAAACTACTAAAAGCTAAAGACAAAGAGAAAAATCTTAAAAGCAGCCAGAAGGATAAAATCATATTGCTTATTGGGGAATAACAATTCAAATGTTTAACAGCTTTCAGAAACTTCAGAGGCAAGAAGGAAATGACACATTTTTCAAATGTCAAAAGAAAAGAACTATTATCCCAGAAGCCTATGTCCAGTGAAAATTTACTTCAAGAATAAAGGTGAAATGAAAACATTTTAGCATAAAGAAAAGTGAGAATTTGTGACTGGTGGACTTGCTCAAAAAAAAATTGCTAAGGACATTCTCCAGACAGATAAAAAATGATGTAAGATGGGCACTTGGAACATCAAGAATGCAGGGAAGACAACAGAAATGGTAAATTACTAGAAACAGTTTTATGGAAAATGCAGAGGAGTTCCAAGTTCAGCTATTTTTTATATCAGCTCTGAGAGCACCAAGGACATACGTTAAATTGCGGTTCTGAAAGTCAGTGCTGTGGGAAAGTCGGGGCCCATGGGGAATCGAATGGGTGATGTGTCAGATCGTGTCCCTCTCTGCTCCAAGGTGTCCATCCCATCAAGTGTCAACATCTCCTTGAGGTCTTCCCTGGGTATTCCATTCTAACCTGAAAGTCCTCCTACCTTGTTACTATCTATCCTCATTTTCTGCTTTAGTTTTCTCCACAGTTGTTATCCACATTATCATACTACACCTCTACCTGTGCCGTATTTATGAACTGTCAAGTATCATGCCATGAAGACAGGGATCTCTGCCTTTTTGTTTATGGTTTTGTCCCTTGCATGGGGCTTGGCACATAATGGGCAGATTCAATGTCCAGTCATTCTCCAAGGCATAATAAAAGGTCAGGATGTGTAACAGTGAACAGGTAGGTATTTCTGTAGACTAGAATAACTGTTATCTCAAGTGGCTCACATACTAGCTATGTTATTGACCCATAGAGTGAACACTTTGGTTTAGCTGTCCAACTCCTCTTTCTCCTTCCATTGGCCCATTTTGGAAGCCAACATTCCTTTCCTCATCTCTAACGTATGATTCAAACAGGAGCTTTGTCTCACCTGGCTTTGCTGGGTTGGCCTGGAGATGAGCACCAGATCAAGACAACCAATCAAGGTTCTGCTCTGGGACTCTTGAATTGGAACAGGCAGAGAAATGTGGGGAACTGTCCATAGGTTGCTTGCTGTCGCATCGGAAGGGATAGCGAGCAAGTCTCACACAGTCCCTGGTAGCACTCACCTTCAGGACTGCTGTCCCCATGCCTTTCCTGTACTTTGGTTATGTGAGCCAGGTCATGTGTGTTTGCTTAAACTACCTCAAGCTGGGTTGGTGTTACTGCAGAGAGAATTGTGAATAATAGAGTTTACCTGAAGCTTCAGCTACCACTGTTATCAAAAGCATTTCTATACGTGAATATTGCGCACAGTCTGTGGTGGAAGGAAGAGTAGATAAATGATACAGATTCTCTGGTGTCAAGAGTCCTTCAGTTTAGTTGAGAAGACAGCTGGATTCAGAAATGTCACTTAAGTGTACCAAGTGAGGATTTCATTACATGGGTGATGAAAAGGAGAGGTACAAAGCACCATAGGCTGAAGTGGCCCCCTAAAGGCTTTGAGGAGAAATTAAAACCTGGACTAAAAGTAGAAGTAAATGTAAGATGTGCACAAGCAGGTAAGAGGGAGGAGAGTATTCTGGGGAAATTTTGTGGACAAAGCTTCAGGTACACTTGAAGAAGTCAGGTCAGTCAGTCATGGGAGGTGGTTTTCATGGTTTAGAACATGCTCATATTTGCCATCTTATATGTTCACAATAACCAAGGAAGGTGGCATATTGTGATGTATCCACTTTGCAGATGGTTCCAGACATTCAGTGACTTTCTCAAAAATGCGTATCCTAGAAAGTGGCCAATCTAGAATTGAAGCCAAATCCTTTGTTCAAGTGGAGGGCTCTTATGAAATGTCAGGTAAGAGAGTATTTATCATAATTAAAGGACATCAACTAATACTCGAAAACTTTTTAATGTTGTCAGTCAATCAAAAAATATTGTCTTTTAAAGAGATTGACATGACTGATTCAAGATTCAAACGTATCTCACAAATTGAATTTAGTTGCAAATTTTGTCTTTAAAAATTTATTGGTTCTCTTCCCTCTTTTTTCCTTGTTACTTATTTGCAACAGTTTGTATTTCGTGGACTTCATTCCAGTGGTGTCAGTTAACATGTTCTGTTGTTCCCTGTATTTCCTGTGAACCTTGCTTAGATCCTGAGGCTTGGTTTTGGAGGAATACTTCACGAGCAGTGGTGTGTGCTTCCAAATGCATCACATCAGGGGGAAACATGCAATGTTTTATAATGTCTCTTTGTGTCATCGTTGGGTTCAAGTATTGTCAGTCTGACCGATTCACTAGAAAGCTCTCCACCAGTTCTTCTCTTGGTTTTAGCAGCTGTTGCTATCACTTCTTAGTGTCATTATAACATCAGGGGCCACAAAATGTTATATTCTGATTTTATCACTGCTTCTTCATCTATAGCCCAGAATTTTTCTGCATATCAACTACACAGCTTCCTGAAAAGTAGATTAAATGTTTTGGGTTTTTTGTTTTTTGGTTTTTGGTTTTTTTGGTTGGTTGGTTGGTTGGTTTGAGACAGGTTCTCACTATGTAGTTCAGTTGCCCTTGAGCCCACTGTGTAGTCCCGGGTGCCCTCAAACTCACAACAATCCTCCTGCCTCAGCTTCCAGAGTGCTAGGATTACAAGCAGCACCACCACGCCTGGCAGAATAAATGTTTTATTTTTTCTCTTTATTTACAGGTTTTCAGAATAATGAGTTAGATGCCTAACAGAGTCCACAGGTGACCAATTAGTTTGTTTTATTACTATTCTGGACTCGTGAATTTTAATATCTTTGATATGCTTTAATCCATTATGATTATTCTTCATTCTGAGGCTCCAATTATTTAGCCTTTGCTCAGTGGGAGGCCCTTGAAGTTGGCTCCTGGGCCCTTTTGGTGTAATTGCCACAGCCTTTGATATCTTGCTTGCTTTTCAGGTTCATCTTGTACATTTCCTGCTCCAGACCTGAAAAAAGGCCATCCCACAAAGAGCTCGGGTTCCTTTTAGGGGGAATGGTATTCAGAGACAACTCTCTGGGCCCTCGGGATACTCATTATTCCTAAATAGGTCATTGCCTCTAGGTCTCTTCAGCAGGCAGAGAAGGCAAATAAATATTCTTTTAAGGAAAAAAAAATTACAGACTCATGCTACAGTTCTCCACCCACTCAAATTTAAAACTGCATGGCTTTTACTTAGCTTTGGTGACTTTATATTTGTATCTCTTATTCTGAAAATCTTATTCCAATGTGTATCATTTGTTTTACACTATTACAGATATGGCTTAAGTACAATGAGAGTGTTATTGTTAATAAAATTACTGAAACAGCAGTTTAATATTTATGTACTAAGTTGGTTTTTCTTAATCATCATGATATATCTCTGTAGGATTATATAGGCAAATTATTGTGTTTTAAAGTCATTTTAGGGGCTGGGGATTTAGCTCAGCGGCAAAAGCGCCTGCCTGGCAAGCGCAAGGTCGTGAGTTCAGTTCCCGGTACCGAAGAAAAACCAAAAAAACAAACAAACAAACAAAAAAAAAGTCATTTTAAAAACTTCCCTGTGTGAATATGTCACAAAATTGATCCAGTTAGGCTAAACTGATTTATTTACTCTCCATTTAAGGATTGCATTTTAATTCAATTTTTTATAATTATGTAAAGCATTTACACTGTTTTAAGGTAAAAATCTATAAACAAGATGCATTCTGCTTGCATCCCTATTCTCTTTCTTTACCTCCCCCTTCTTCTGCAAAGAACTGTTCTGGTTTTTGTTGTCCTGTATTTTAAAAGTGTACAATTAACCCATGTATACAAATAATCTCCTGTTTCTCAGATTAAAAATGCTATCCTATACACAGCATTCTACACTTTCTTCCTTTTAATAATATGTTCTTAAGATCACTTCCTAGTAGTATGTTGAAACAATTCTCATTCTTTTTTATAGCTTCATGATAGCCTACTGGGTGTTTTCATAATAATAAGCTCCATACTTGACTTACCTAGTTCTCTGTTGATAGCTGTTTGGGCTATTTCCAATTCTTTGCTATTAAATATAGTCCTGCAATGAATAGTCTTGTGCATGCATCCCTTTATATGTTTCCCAATATTCCTGTGGCATAGACTCCTATGAGGGGGCTAGATTATTCAAAGCGCTCACGCATATGGAATTTTGATAGATATCACTGAATTCCCTTGTTAAGGGTTATATCACTTTGCCTTTCCAGTTCCAGTGTGTTGAGTGCCTGTATTCCCATTCCCCTCTAATATGTTGTCAAACTTTCGATTTTTGCTTGAAAAATGACAACTCAGAGCAGTGTTGTTTTGCATCATTTTTTATTATGCAGTTTAGGGTTAATCCCTTAACACTGCTTCTGACTCACTATAGCCACTCAAAAATTATTCTTTGAACCCATGAAAGCATGAAGTTGCGTTTCAGAAAGATTAATCTAGCTGTAGAATTCAGAATAGTTTAGAAAACAGAGATAACAGAGGCAAGAAACACAATGAATGACAGAACACAAACTCAAGTTATAAGAAATGCAGTATCTGGGATAATTGTGCTGCTGATGTCTATGATTTATTGAAAGGAACAGTTAATGCTTAAATTTTTCTTTTTCTGATCAATTTTGCATGAGTATATCTGGTAATGTGAACAACTAATTTGAAGACAACAATATGTAGTATAACAACTATTGCTGCATCCCTACTACCTTGATTAGTGAAACTCTATATCGTTCCTAATTTTTTTTTATTATTTTTTTTTCTCTTTGCTTGATCAATCTTGCATTCTTACATCTGGTAATCTGAGCAACTTCGCTGAAGGTAACTATGTAATATAACAACCATTGTTAACTCCCTATCACCTTGTTTTGAAATTCTGTATCATTTTTATTGTTTTTTGTGTTGTTTTGTTTTTGTCTTGATTGTTGTTATTTTATTTTTTCTCTTTAAAAAAAAGAAAAAATAAACTAAAATTACAGGAAAAAAAATGAAATGCCACTTTAGTTTATCACTGCAACTCCTATTTTATATTTCCTTTTCTCTGGGGTGCATAAACTTAATCTGTCGATTTCTATTTTGCCCCACTTATCCCTGCACTTGTATGTGAATTCCAGGCTCCCAGAGCCCTTTTATAATGGTGGGAGACAGGGTGGCACAGGAAGTGAAGTCAGGTTCTCGGTCACCATTTGCCACTCCTTGGAGGGTCCTTGGCCAAGACATGCAGAGGTTACAGCTGTGTAGCATCCCTGCTCTATGATGTGCCTGCTCTGTGATGCCTCTCTCGGGTACCTCAGGAAAGACGGCTACTCTCACCTGGCCTGGGAACTTCAGAAGACTCTGGGAGAATATTAATGCCCTTACCTGCTAGCCCAGTGGTGGCGAACCTATGGCACGTGTGTCACAGCTGACTGTTTGCTATCGCTGAAGGCTAAAATATTCACTATCACTGTTCTGGACCCTGCCTGCAGCCACATCTATGCCTCATCTCCTGGGCTGCTCTGGGGCGCCACACTGGAAAATGGACATATTTCCTGCGCTCTGAAATGTTGCCCAAATCTACCTAAAGCTCAGAAGTGTACAAGCTTTCCTCTGCGGGACCCACCAAAACTTCCACTCTGTCCCCACTGTCCAATTAGAGAGAATTTCTCTCCTGGGGAGGAGAGGTGGAGAAGAGACTGTCTCTGACTAAACCACTGGTCCCCAGGCCTCATCACAGGCTCTTGAACTTGCCTGATTTTTTTAAGGTCTAACAACCCTCCCCTGAGCGATGGATAGGTGCCTTGCAGTCTAGTTTGGATGGAGGCACAAGGAGAACCTCAATTAACACTTCCAAGTAGCATCCCAGTTACAGCAGTTAAAAAGCTAATAGCCATGGCCCAGGCGTGACGTGATAAGAGGTGGAATGAGACACTGGCTGCAGGCATGCAGCGATTGATTGAGGAAGGCAGGAAAAAGGATTCAAGAATGGGATTTGGAGTTTCTGAAGCCAAAGAACGCTGGTGCAAGGGACTAAAATGAGGCCAGCTGGAGGTGGGCACTCCCGTCCTCAAAGAAAGATCGGGAACTTGGCTTCAGGTTTGGGTGAGGTGCAGAGGTTAAATCCATGAGAGGGGCTAGGATCCCTTCTTCCAGAAGGGTGAGACAGAGGACAGTTGGTGAGCTTCCAGGCCTGAGTCTTGGGCTGCTTCCACGTGTACAAGGCAGGGAGAGGAAGAGGACAGACAGCTCAGAGGGCCATGGCTTTGCAGGGCCATGCAATGTACAACTGTGTCCTTCTTCCTAGGGTCAGGATACTTAGGAGGAGAATTTGTTTCAGAACTTTTCAAACATACACTGGTCTGGTCTTTATGAGTGTGTGATGGTTCCTCTGTTGCCCCAGAAATTGTGCATCTTTGGGAATATCAGAGAATCTCCCTGGTTTCCCCTTGTAGATACAGCCCCTCCCAGAAGCAGGGCTGATTTATTTTCCAGTTAATGTAACATACTCTGCACACCCAGGGGCACAGCAAGGCGAGATTATGTGGAACAGCATTTGCAAAGTGCTAGCTCACAAGCTCTGTCTGACCTAAAGACTTCTATTGTTTAGCTTTAACTAAACTCTAGATTTCAAGATTTTCTTAAAAAATCCATTTGGCCATAATAGACCTGAAGTCCCTAAAGGCAAAGCCAGCTAGAACGGCGCCTCAGACAAGCACACATCGTGTACTTTATGGTAGATCCTGACTATTTGACCTCTTTCACTTTATACTTCTGGTCTGACACCTGTGTATCTTGTGTCTGAAACTGCAGCCTCCGATCTTATACTGACCAATAGCTGGTGACCTTGAGTAAGTTATGTTACCTTTTAAAGCCTCAGTGTCCCCACATGTAGAATGATAATGATAATAGTTGCTTATCTCCCAGGACAAGGTACAACTATGATACATAGAAATTGCTTAGCAAGTGGCAACTGTTACTATTAAAAATGAGCAAGACAATTTCCCTGCTTCTAACCAGATTCTAACTCTAAAGTAAATGTCTTAGTTGATGTTGTACTGCAGTAACAAAATACCTGAGGCTGTTTATAAAGAAAAATAGTTTGTATAGCTCACAGCTTTGGAGGCAGAAAGTCCAAGATCAGGTGGCCCCACTTGTCTAGCTTTTGGTGAGACCCCCATGGCTACATCGTAACATGGCAGAGAAATGGAAAAGGAACTTCTATACACCAAAGGGGCCAGGCACATTGTGAGGCTCACGTGTGACATCCTGCTCTCGGGGGCACTCACTGCCTGCAGGAGACCAGCTTTAATCCCTCCCAAGGTGGTGGCCCCACAACTTAATAGCTTCTTAAAAGGCTTCACCTCTCCTCTCATCTGCCCTGAGAAGCTTCTGTCACATGAACTTTTAGGGTCACATTCAAACCACATCCAACCATCCCAGCAAGTAAGAGTCCAAGGCAGAATGTGCTGGGGGCAGCAGCCCTCAGGCTGTGGCACAAGGAGGCCTCCTGGGGTGAGGCAGGGACTTTGGGGCCTAGATTTCTTCCCTCCTCTGTGGGAGGCAGGCGGCCCAGCTGGGCCTGCTTGGGCTTTGACACTCCGCCATGCAGGCCGGAGCCCAAGCCCTGGGAAGGCTGGTCCCCACCCGGGTCGGCTGCCTCTCTGCTGTGATTCCAGGAACCAGCCCTATCAGTTGGGCCCAGTTTCAAGAGCTGGGTTTCTTGCCATTTCCCCTCAGTCATGTGGCCTTTGGAGTGGACAACACAGGCAGGCGGGAATGTGATTTGCTGTCAGGCCCTTTCCAGGCAAGGGAGTGTTTCACATGGGGCTGGGGGCAGGGGGAGTTAGGGTGTCAGCCTTCCTTGGGAGCCCACCCCAACCTTCCCCCCAAGTCTTTAGCTCTCCCTGGAGACTTGCGGGCTGGAGGAGGCAGGCTGAGAGGAAAAGGCTTTTTTCTGGCCACCCGGGGCCGGAGATGTCTGTCTGATGTCTCGTGCCTTCAGGGAGCCTGGGCTGGGAAGGAAGCGCGCCTGTCAGACAGAAAGACATGTGCACTGCCGCTGAACTCCGAACACGGCACACGGGGACAGCACATCCTCAAAAGACACTATCTGCCAATGACAGCCTCCGAGGCACAGAGGGGACAGCCCCACTACCCAGAGCCACACAGAGTCCCCACCCACGACTCCCGCCCCTCTGTGCCAGCTCAAGAGCCTCGCCTCTCATCCCTGGGTCCCATCGGGTCTTCTTTGAAAGTCCTTTCCCTTTAAGGTGAGGTAAGTCCAGCATTCACTTGGCCGCATCGTTCAACACTCAAGATAAATAATATTCTGATATAATATATTTTGGAAAATTGAAATGAGTGCAAAAGGAGAAACATCTATGATGTACAAAACATCGAGTTTTTAAATAAAGGCAAGAGCCAACTCATTCACCTCCCCTAGCCATAGCCCGGCTGACCTGCTCTGCCCCCAGAGCCCCCATAGAGGGCGGTAAGCACTGCCACCCAGCAGCTATGTGACTTTAGTTTAAATGACTGAAATGCTGAAGCTCCATGTCCTCACCTGTAATATGGGGTCATTAATCCCTACCTCTAAAGCTGTTGTGAGGAGTAACGGACAAAATGCCCAAAGGCCTCACAGGAGAGCTTGGGAGCTAGAAATTACTCCTTTAACACCTAATTGCCCACCTGCTGCAGATAAGCCTTGTATGTTGTCAAGTACTTGGCTTGCATATGAAAAAGGGAAGTGGTTTACAGCTATTAACTGATTGGAAAAGCAGATCTAAGACAGGATTGGAAGAAGTGGTAGGAGCCCCATCAGAAGCTGGATTTATGACACATACACAATCTGAGGGAAATGTGTGCAATTTATATGACAGAAGCTTGATTTCCTTGTTGTATGTTATACTTTTACAAACCTATGAGAAAAGGATGAAGAATACCCAATGGGAAAATAAACAAGAGCTATAAACAGGTAATTTCACAAAGGAAGAAATGCAAAGGACCAAGAATCCAATGAAAACATGCCAACTTTACCAATAATCAAAGAAATGTAAAATTTTCATAAACTATAGAACTTTCTTAAAAGTACAATCCTTGGTACTACTGAGGATCCAGAAATCCAGGAAACTTCAAACATTGCAGAAAGGAAACTTCAAACATTGCACTGGTAAATAGATTTTTCTGGAGAACAACTTGAATAAAAAACTTTAAAACTGTGTCAGCTCTTTGACTCAGCAATGGGATTCCTTGAAATAGCATCTATGCTAAAGTAATAATAGATGTGAGCAAAATATTGGTTAAAACAAAGAATTGTTCAACAGGACACTGAACATAACACAAGCATCCTATAATATTATATTTTAGGTTTATAGAAAGATAAGTAGCTATAATAGCATCAGTAAATGCAATAGTGGTAGTTATCTCTGGTTGGTAAGACTGTGTTGTCTTTTGTACTTTTTGCTTTTCTATTTATTTAAAATACATTAAATTGGGCCAGGGATATAGCTCAGTGGCACAGTGCCTGCCTGGCAAGTGCAAGGTCCTGAGTTTGATGAAAAAGGAGAAGAAGGAGAAGAAGGGGAAGAAGGAGAAGAAGGAGAAGAAGGAGAAGAAGGAGAAGAAGGAGAGGAAGAAGAAGAAGAAGAAGAAGAAGAAGAAGAAGAAGAAGAAGAAGAAGAAGAAGAAGAGGAAGAGGAAGAGGAAGAGGAAGAGGAAGAGG